>NC_056743.1:329549863-329869863 GCF_019279795.1 Protopterus annectens
AATTTAAAATGGGTGGCGAAAGCCAAACACATTCTGGCTAGGCTTATAAATGCCCTAGGGCAGATATCCTAGTATGAACCTATATATATATATATATATATATATATATATATATATATATATATATATATATACACACATATACATATATAATAGGTATGTATGTATTTTTTCCCAGGTTGGCAAGCTCCTCTCAGCACTGCCCAGCCACATCCCATAAGTTTATATATATACCAACTCCATTACATTAAATTTTCAACCTGCAGCTACTCATCCACCAAGGCATCAGCCACCTCCAGCTCTGCTATATGCACCTGCAACGTGGTCTTCTAGTAATGCTTTCATGGGGTGGCACATGATTGGTGTTATTTTCAGGACCATATCTTTTTGGTGGCTATTTTTGTCAAAGGCATGTTCCCATAGTGACCACTCAGGAGGATTAGCTAGGAATTGTATTGTAAAGTTGAACTAAGGTGACCTTCAGTTTACCTAATATGAAAACTCTGTACTTTACCGTAATGGAAAACATTTGAAAGAAGGTCTGCCTTTGGTGTAACCTACCTTCCTCTCATTCTCCATTTTTGATGTATTCCCTATGCTTGCTCCTGTTACCAGTCTTGCTTTTGCTTTGTACTGTCTTCCAAGGTGACATGGTGCATCATGGGAAGAGGAGGATACCTGTCAACCTTGAAATGTTTTGCCTGCTGAATGGTCTTAACACTTGTAGCATACTTTGTAAGTTACTAAAGCTGGACCCTCTTTTTGCAGATCTGTTGTTATAAAAATATAATATATGTTTATTTGAAATGACCTTTTTCACAAGTTAATAAATTTGGTTACATAAAACAGTAGTGATGAATGGATTTCAAATTTGTGGAAGGGATATTACTGTCCCCAAGGGTGAAGGGTCCTGCAGTAATCCCGTTTGCTTTTTTGTAACTAACAATGTTAAGTTGTCAATCTCGCCTTCATTCTTGCTGGATGGGTTCGGAGCCGATCCTCTGAAAGCTCGAGAGCTAGTTTCACCGGCTCGAGGCTCCCCTATATCCCACAATGCTAGGCGGTAACTTCCCCAGATCTCGTTTGCCGCTACGCGATCGAGGTGCTCTTTTCAACCGGCTCAGGTTAGTTTAAACTTTTTGACAAGTTTAGTCATCAGAAAACCCCTTTAAGTTAGCTCCCTTGTATAACTTTATATTGTTAATTACCTTTATCCCTTTTAGTTAATTTTTTCACCAATCTTCCTATCCTAAATGATCTAACCTTTCCCTTGGGCTTTAGGCCCTATCCTCCCTCCCTTGGTAGTTGGAGTGTCTGTGTTTTTGTAGGGAAAAATTTTAGTTTAAACCTTGGAAGTTTTAATTTAAAGTTTATTAATTTTTTAAAGTGTAATCGGTGTGTGTGTTTGTGATTACATTTTATTATCCTCTTTGGACATGTCCAAAGAATCAAAGGTCTCAGGCTTCAAGAAGTGTGACTCGTGCTGTCAGAAGATGTCTCTGACAGACGGTCACACTTCTTTTGTGTACTGCCTGGGACCTTTGCACCTGCAGGACTCATGCGCTGTTTGCCATGGTTTCAGCCCTAGAGTCCTGTAGGAGAGAGAAAAAATAAATTAATCCTCAGAGGGTTATTAAAGCCTGAGGGTCCCTCCACTCAGTCATCGGGGAGACCCTCTAAGTCCTCCAGACCTTCGGCTCCAGCCTGTGAGCCGACCTCTGGGGGCTCTAAGTCCATTCGAACATCGGCTCCGGCCGGAGCCGATGAACCTCGAATGCTTGTACCTGTGCTGTCCTCGGCTCCGGCCGGAGCCGAGGAAGACATAACTGAGTCGGCTCCAATAAAGCTGTCGGAGCCGATAACTAAGAAGAGGTCCCGTTCCCCATCTGTCGGCTCTGTTCATTCGGCTCCAGCTTCACCTTTGCTGTCTGAACGGAGCCATAGATCTCACTCTTCTAGGTTATCGGACCACGACCTTCAAAGAGTAGTGAGTCGACTTCTTAAGTCAGAGGCATTAGCCCAAATGCTTCAAAGTCTGACTCAACAGTCGAAGACTATTCCCACCACTCAAAATATTCCTCCTCTGACTCTTTTGAGTTCGGAGCCGGGGCGGTTCGGACCCGAGACTGTGGTGGCGTCGGAACCAATACCCTTGTCTTCGGTTCCGTCGGCGGCTCCGATTTCTTCCTTGGAAGAATCTCGGCGCTGGACTTCCCTCGTCGGCTCCGAGGGGGCGAGTGGCATCGGACCCTTGTCCGACCCTGCTCTCCCTCTCGGTGCTTCGGCGCTGGTGAGTTCGGCTCCGACATCGGCCTCGGAGCCATCACTGTCAGTGCCGGGGGAGGTTTTCAGTTTTTCAGAACGGAGACCTCCGGCTCTGCCTGACAGGGGTGCCTTTGAGGTCATGAGGAGTGTGTTAGAACCTGGTTCTAATCCACAGTCGGCTCCTTCTGCCCTTCCCTCCATGGTGCCTCCGGTGATGTCTACTCACTGTCTTGTCCCCGACCGTAGAGAGCCAGCTCCTCAAGTTTCCCCTGTGGGGATCTCCTCCTCTTCCAAGGCCTCTCCTGATCCTGTAGGAGAGCCCCCTAGGAAGAGGCAGTGTAAGAGGAAGCACATTGACTCACCTGAGTCTGTCGCCTCTGACACTGATTTAGAGGATTCTGAAGGTTCCCCTCGTTCCCCCTCTGAAGATGTCTCCTTTGCAGACATCCTTGAAATCTTAAAACAGAGGGGGAATTGGCCAGCCCTCAACCCTTCAGAGGATGAATCAGTGTACCTTGAGGCGTTTGGCTCTCGCCCTTTCACCTCCTGGGTGTCCCCCCCCCCCTTTGACCCCCTTATGCAGGTGGTGGCAAAGAAGGCTTGGGCGGCTCCTGACTCAGTGGAACCCACCCCCAGGAAACCATCTAAGTTTATCACGGCCCCCAAAGACAAAGAATTTCTGACCAAGGGCGTCTCTGTTGATGCTATGGTGGTGGCTGCAGCTACCAAGAAGGAGCTAGCTGATCCTTCGGTACCTGTTCATCCTCCTAACAAGGAGTCTAGGTCGATGGACAGGTATGGGAAGTGGATGTTCTCGTCAGCGACCTTTACAATGAAATCGCTGAATTACCTGTGCCATTTTACTCGACTTCAAAGGGATTTACTCAAGGAAGCGAGTGAAATGCTGAAGGACCCAACAGCTGCGGGTTTTCGGGATAGGATGAACTCGCAGCTGGCTACCCTTAATTCTATCACCAACTCCTCCATGCGCCTCCTTTCATATGCGGCTGATGGAGCAAGTAGATCAGCAGGTACAGGTGTAGCCTTGCGTAGGCACGCCTGGATGCGGCTTTGTAATTTTGCGGACCCCTTTAAGGCGTCCTTCACTAATTCCCCCTTTGATGGATTATCCCTCTTTGGTCCTCAAGTGAAGGAAACCTTGACTAGGTGCGAGACTGATGGCAAAACTCTTTCTGCCATCGGAGTCCGTTTTTCTACTCCTTCTAGACCTTACCCCAAAGGTCAGAAGGGGGGAAAGATGTGGTTCCGGAAACAATCTCAAGGAGACTTGCCTGACGCACAGAGTTGATTCCCCTCTAGAGGCAGAGGGGGGAACAACAATGGTAGACGTCGCCCCAGAGGCAGAGGGGGCCCGCAGAATCAGGGCAATCGAGAATCCTTTTCCGACAAGCCCTTTCAGCATCCCTGAGGTGTTGCCCAACTGTCCACCTTCGGAGGCAGTCAGGGGAAGGTTGCCACTGTACCCAAAAGCCTGGCTGTCCCTAACTCAAGACAAGTGGGTACAGTCTATCATTTCCGAAGGCTACAGAATTCCCTTTCTCTTCGTTCCGAAACTGTCCAACAAATCCCTTCCAGACGTTCCACCCAGTGAAAGGGAACAAGCAGCATTAGAAATTTCAAAGCTGCTCGTAAAAAGAGCCATTCAACCAGTGCCAGCAGACCAGGTAGGATCCGGAACCTACTCCAAATTCTTTTTGGTTCCAAAGAAAACAGGGGACTGGAGACCCATTTTGGATCTCAGCAACTTGAACAAGTTTGTCAAGAAATCAAAGTTCCGGATGGTCACGCTGCAGTCCATTCTTCCCCTTTTGGAACGGGACAGCTGGATGTGCTCTATAGATCTCCAGGATGCGTACTATCACATCAAAATGAATCGACGCTCCAGGAGATTTCTCTGCTTCAGGCTGGGAACCAGTCATTTTCAATTCAGAGCCCTGCCCTTTGGTCTCACTACAGCCCCCCGAGTGTTCACCAAATGCATGGCAGTGGTAGCTTCTCATCTGAGACATCAAGGATTCCAGGTGTTTCCTTATTTAGACGACTGGCTCCTTACAGCCCCCACCAGGCATCTCTTACTCCTCGCCAGAGACTACACCTTTCACACATGTCAGGCACTAGGCATCTCAATAAACTACGAAAAGTCTGTCTTGTCGCCTCGTCGTGTTATTACTTTCATAGGCGCAAATCTAGACACAGTCAAAATGTCAGCCAGACTCACAGAGCAGAGGATAGCAGACATTCACAAACAGGTGTTTCCTCTTTTACAGAACAACAAAGTCAAGGCCAGACAGATCCTGAAAGTCTTGGGAATTATGGCTGCGGCCATCCCTCTCCTACCATTAGCCCGCTTCCACATGAGGATTTTACAATGGATGCTCTTCACACAATGGTCTTATCAGAGCCTTCCAATGTCCCATCCTATTCGGATAACTCAATCGTGCAAGAGTCATCTTTCTTGGTAGATCTCATCCACTCAGCTCCTCCTAGGGAGACCCTTTGTCCCTCCCCCTCCGGTTGCTACAGTGACAACGGACACCTCCCTAATCGGGTGGGGGGGGGGCATTTCCAGGGCAGGACAGTCCAGGGCATGTGGCAACCGTTCGAGTGCCACTTGCACATAAATGTTCTAGAGATGAGAGCAGTGCTCCTAGCGTTGCAAGCCCTACAAGACTCTCTTTCCATAGGAACTATAGCAATCCAAACCAGACAACATGTCTGTAGTGTGGTACATCAACAAACAAGGCGGAACCAGGTCTTACCCCCTATGTCAAGAGGCACTCAGACTATGGCAATGGGCGATCTCTTCTCAGCGATTTCTGTTAGCAACGCACATTCCCGGGAAGTCCAATGTGATTGCGGACAAATTGAGCAGAGCTATTCTCATGCCTCACGAGTGGTCTCTGAACAACTCAATGTTGGAGAAAGTTTTTTGAAAGTGGGGCAGGCCTTGCTGCGACCTTTTTGCTACTCCCCAAAACAGCAAGTGAGACGATTTTTTCACCCTCTTTCCCCAACCAGGCCATCCCAGCAGAGACGCTCTAGTGCACGTTTGGCCCCGGGGACTTCTCTATGCCTTCCCCCCCTTCCCACTGATTTCCCAGCTGATACAGAAAGCCATCGCTCAGGAAGCTTCTATGATCCTCATTGCCCCTTACTGGCCTCGACAAATTTGGTTCCCCTTTCTTCACCGTTATCTGTTGGAACAACCTTGGCATCTGGACCCAGTTCCAGACCTTTTGACCCATCAGTCGGGTCAGTTGCACCACTCCCTGCCCTCTCTGAACCTCACAGCTTGGTTCCTCCAATTCCGACCTTAGCCAGGCTTCCGTTGATTTCTCACTCAGTTAGAGATATCTTGATTGCCTCTCATAAATCTTCCACTCGGAAGATTTATCATAGCAAGTGGAAACGTTTTTCTTTTGGGCAGTCAAAGAACATAGATCCTTTCACTGCTTCTATTCAAACAGTTCTAGACTTTCTAGCCGAACTTTTCCATGCAGGTTCGTCCCCTTCTACCATTAGAGTTCAATTGGCTGCAATTTCGAACTTTCATGTTGGAGTCTCAGAGTCCTCTATCATGTCTCACAAACTCTGCAAGGCCTTTTTAAAGGGAGTTTTTCTACTCAAACCACCCATCAAAGATCCTCCTCCTCTATGGGATCTCAACTTGGTTCTGGCATCCTTAATTCTTCCCCCCTTTGAACCTGCGGCTTCATGTTCTATGAAATTAATTTCCTGGAAGACACTCTTTTTAGTAGCTATCACCTCAGCTAGAAGAGTCTCTGAACTTCATGCTCCGTGTAGTCGACCCCCTTATCTGGTATTTCATAAAGGCAGGGTTTCCTTGCGTACTAACCCGTCTTTTTTACCCAAAGTAGCTTCATTGGCAAATTTGAATCAAAGCATTGAGCTTCCTGTGTTCTTCCCAAATTATTCTAATAGGTCAGAACAAAAGTTGAACAGTTTAGATATTGACCGCCAGCTTAGGTACTATCTAGATAGGACCAAACAATTCAGGAAATCTGACCAACTGTTTGTTTCTTATGCCGAAGGTAGAATGGGCCTTCCAGTGTCTAAAGTCTCTCTCTCTAGATGGCTCACTTCGTTGATTACCCTAGTGTATGAAATAAGACATCAACGATTGCCATCCAAACCCAGGGCTCATTCAACTAGGGCTTTAGCCACCTCGGTAGCTTTCCAAGATAGGCTGCCTATTGATTCGATTTATTCTGCAGCTACTTGGGCTTCTCCCCATACCTTCATTTCTCATTATAAGTTGGACCTGGCCAACTTTGGTTCCACTGTACTCAAGAGTCTGTTCTGATAGGCCACCCGGGACAGGGTGCTAGGGACGCGGTCCCATCCAGCAAGAATGAAGGCGAGATTGACAACTTAACATTTAGAAGTTATGTACCTACCATAACGTTCCATGTTAGTTGTCTTCTTCTCGCCTTCTTTCTTGCGTCCCACCCTCCTTCCCCCTAGCCAGGACAGACCTAGAAGAGTTTCTTTGTTCCTTATGGAAATTTGTTGCTGGTATTAGCTTTCAAACGAGATCTGAGGAAGTTACCGCCTAGCATTGTGGGATATAGGGGAGCCTCGAGCCGGTGAAACTAGCTCTCGAGCTTTCAGAGTGGCCGAGTCGGAGCCGAGGATTGGCTCCGAACCCATCCAGCAAGAAAGAAGGCGAGAAGAAGACAACTAACATGGAACGTTATGGTAGGTACATAACTTCTAATTACAGTGGTAAGTGTACACCAGCATCTGTTTTATTGCCTCTGATTATAGACCACTAGTTCAAACACAAAAGTGATTTTAACAAGCTCAGGCAAGAAAGGACAAAAGTAAAAAAAAAAAAATGCTATAGTCCTCTTGAAAAGGTTCTATTACCTGCAAAACAAAAGAGAGCACAAACCTCTTAAAATTCTGACATACTGTAGAACAGTTGCTGCATTCAGGTTACAGCAGCACTCCTTCCCCTGCTTCACTTATCTGATGGTGAAGTGGCTGACCATTTCATTTGGTCTTTTTAGAATGTTATCCACAACACTCTACCCATTGTTTGACCTACTAGTAAGTGTATTATTCCCAGTCATGTCTACCCCTTACAATACTCTGCCACTGCATATACAACCTACAAATATCTAACAAAACTCAAATTTGGCTCTCCAGCCCTTAACAGCCTTCCATCTGCATTTATAAAAATCAGTAGCTTTAACTGCATTCATTCCAAGCAACTCCTGAATCAAACAGGTAATGTCTCATCCTTTTTGAAGCAAGCCCTGATAGTGCCGTGGTAGAAAGTTGATTTTACACTGTCTTTTATACTTTAAACCGACCACAGTGATATCTCTGAAATTTTGGGTAGTGTTCATCAGCTGCTTCAATATCGTTTTAGTTCACACTTATTTGATGCACGGTACAGGTTCAGACTAAAGCATGGTACTGATTCTACTCTCCTGTACTTACAAGAGGTTGCATCTGCAATAAAGTGACTAGTGGCTTATATTTTAGAGCACTTCTCCTTGACTTGTTGAAAACATTTGACACTTTGCCAGTGCAGTCAAAGCTACTTAATGTTCACTGTGTATGTGGGCTGGCATCTTGCTAAGTCAGGTGGTTCAGCAGCTGCTCGGCTCACAGAGAACAGTTATTTTTTAACGATCCCACAATTCCTTGTAGCTTGTCTAGCTATTCCTCTGTGATTACTAGTAGGACCATTGCTATTTACATTACATATAAATGTCATGGTCAACCACTGTGGTGAATTGTATATAATAATGTTGTTTTCAAGCCATTGCGTATGATTTATCATCCTGTCTAAATGTGTTCCATATGCTCCAAATGCCCAACTGCAAAACATTTTCTGTACTAACTTTGTTTCAGTATTGCAGACCACCTTAATAGTAATAAAACTAAATATTTGTCATTTTCTTCCAAGTACTCCCGTATCAGTTATAGTACCCTAATTTTAGACTTTAGCCTTGACTTAATTCAACACAGTACCTTTGTATTGCTTCACTGAATCAGTCTTACTTCGGATTAGTTACAGGTTTGACGAACAAATTTATCTCCAGAATAAACAACACACCTACAAGCTATACTGAATAAAGCCTTTCCTAACTCTTGCTTCCAGCTTGTCCACTTCCCTTGCTTCTGCATGCTTCCTTCCTTCCATACTGTATGCCACTCACCTTCTAACACCGTTACTTCCATTCATCTGACATAATGGAGCGAGTCTACAAGTGAATAGCTTGCTTTGCTCGAGGCACTGTGGTGAAAGCCATGGTTTGAATTTAGTAATAATCTGGACAGAATTAGAATTTTCCCACAAAATTCTCCACTCATCAGACTGTCCCTCTGTGACCAACTGTCAAAAGTGGCATGCTACTCCCTGAGGAAGCATTTAGACTTTCAGTAAGCAGTGTTGCTACTGTCAATATTGCAGAGTAAATTCTACTACATATTACTCTATTCCTGTTGGAAAGCTTTGGAATTGCTGCCCAGTAATCTTGGGTATATATCCGGTCATAAAACTTTCAAAAATGTGGTAAAAAACATCAACAGCTTAAGGTAGTAATGTAAGGTGTGGTATTACTTCGGTTCTCTAACTTTACATCTCCATCCCCTACAGTGTTTACTCTCCTTATTGATTCCCTTGCTCTTTGAATTCTTCTGCAGAATTATTTGCCAACTGTACTTGTGAGCATTTCTTCCCCTGCTAATATCTATCCCTATCAGCCCATCTAGTGCTTCATTCTTGTTTTATCATTCCCTGTCAAACTTCCTTTAATTGCAGAATGTTCAACACCTCCATTTAGTGGTTTTGTGTTGTAGTAGATATCACATCTACTTTACACACACAAAGTCCTGGGTTCTTCCCCAGAGGAGCTATTGTGGAAGATTGGGCTTGACATAATGGTTTAAGTGTTCACCTCACAGATCCAAAATACTGGGTGTGATTCTCATTTTTAGGAAGTTGGCTGGGCTTAAAATGGCCTGTAAGGACAGCTAGTCTACTATTTATCCATGAATATATTTAGGTTTTTCTCATCTACTTCTCATACTATTAGCTGCTCTTACCAAAAAGACCTTAAATGTTTAACAAGATCTTTTGTTAAGTCATTGCCTTTACCCAAACAGTTTTTTTTAGTTCTTTTTATTACATAAGGTTTATCATTGCTCAGTAAAAAACACTGTTTCAGTGTTTTTCTTTGTTAAGATGAAATGAGAAAAGGAATGCTGCTGTTTTATGGAATATTCAACTGAATTGTTAATGTAAAACCAATCAGTTTTATTTAGTGTTTTTTGATGAATTGTATATTTATTTTATTTTATTTATAGGCTATAGGTTCATAGGTTGGTACTGGGCTATCTGCCCGAAGGCATATATTAGCCCAGCCACGTTGTGCGATATTCACCGCCCCTTTAGTAGTTTCCTAGACCCTTGTACTAGCAGCTAGTACCCTTGGCCCCTATCTAGTAGTGCTATTGGTGTG
Source organism: Protopterus annectens (assembly GCF_019279795.1). NCBI lineage: Eukaryota > Metazoa > Chordata > Ceratodontiformes > Protopteridae > Protopterus > Protopterus annectens. Next base: position 329,559,649 of record NC_056743.1, read on the forward strand.
ATCCCCGGTGTGAACTTTCTGTTACCCATCCACTCATCAAAGTTCTTGAAGAGTGATAGTGAGGGGCTCTGTCTTATGTAGATCGGGACCCTGTCCCATAGTAAGGGAAGTCTCTGCGAAGGGAATCTATCCCTCCAGCATGTTCTATTCATTGTTGTGTTGAGGTTTATATCCCTAGAGCGTGTAGCTCGAGTAGATTTGGTTTTGCTAAGATGGAACATGTTCAACAATTCTGGGTTGGACATGGCTCTGTACGTTAGACAGAGATCACCTCTGAGAAAGCGGTATGCAACAGAGAACAGTCTTAGCTTTTTCAGTCGTACTGCATAGGACAACTGTTTGAGGCCAGTAATCCTCTTGGTTAGGTACCTCAGTGGTCTCTCCAGCTGCTGGAGATGTCTAGCCAGGTACATTCCAATTGGTGCATTGTACTCAATAATGGGTCTGATGAGGGAAGAGTAGAGGGGCACCATTACATCCTTAGATCTTGATGCGAACCCTTTCGTGATCAGATGTGTTGGCAACATGGTTATCAAAGGAAAGCTGACTATCTACTTGGGTCCCTAGATCCCTTATTTCTTCTTCAGATTTCAGGGGATTGCCTGCTATGTTGTAGTTTCCGGGTACTCTGTTTTTTCCAAAGGGGATTACTATGCATTTTTTTGCATTTAGCTTGAGACCATGGCTTTGACACCATGCATCAGTCTCATTTAGGCCCTTCTGGAGGATCTCCATGTCGACCGGAGACTCTATTATAGCACCCAGTTTGCAGTCGTCCACAAACTTAGTCAGCCACAGCCCTTCTATGCTTGCCTGTACTTCTGAGAAGTATAATGGCCAAACAGGAGGGGCCCCAGGACAGAGCCCTGAGGCACACCACTCATTACTGGTCTGGATTCTGACATAGATCCCGCTACTCTTACTTTATGGGATCTGTCTGAGAGCCAGTTTGCGATCCATCTTGTGACATAAGAGTTTATGTCCAAGCTGGTGAGCTTATCAATATTACCTGAATGGGGAATGGTGTCAAATGCTTTAGCAAGGTCAAGGTAAGCCGTGTGTACCTCCTTTCCCTTATCTATAGCCTGTGTAATTTATTTATTTATTTTACATTTTACTGGGAAAGTCCGACTGGACAACTGTCTGTTTTCAGCGGAGACCCGGGGAGAAAAGCTCCAAGACATACAAAGACTTAGACAAACTTAACAATTTTACAAAAGAGAATTTGACAAGTTTAACATTTTGAATACATTTTGCAGGAGAAACAATACTAAAACTTACTTACTTTGTGAAGAAACCCGTTATAGTTGGTGGATTATTAAACAGAATAGGAAAAACAGACTAGTAGCTAAGGTTACTGTTGAGTAGAAGAAATATTGTATAGCTAGTTCTGTTTGAGCTGGTCACTTTAGTGCAAGCTTTACAAGGTTAGCTAATAGCTGTAAGCATAGGCTACGGGATTGTTAAAGCAAGGGATATGTAGAGGGAGAAAAGAGGAAACTAGAAGCAAAAGTGTTTGGTAGGATTGTTGTGAGGTGTCAGGGATTGAGTTAGGGGATTTTAGAGAAATTATGTAAGATGATAGTACAAGTAACTTTATAAGGAATTAACTGGCTTGAGTTAGATGGTGTTTTTATTCTGGTTCAGTACATGGGCATATCCATGAGGCATATAGGTGGGCTTTTAGAAGTCTAAAAAGTATAAATCTCAAAAACAGCTGGTAGTCTATCCACGGAGAAGTTTTAAGCAAACTTAGTTCTGTAATGGAAACGCACCTTCTTGTTAGCAAAATATTTCTAAAATACGTCCATTCAGACCAACAATTGAAACAATTATAAGCAATTTTAAAAAACAATTAGAATTTAACATAAAAGTTATTACATATTGTAAAGATATATTTTTGATTATGATTATTTTATAACAGACTAGGTTAGAACTATATTAGTGTCTGTTTTGAGGCTAGAATCTGACTGTTTAAATGTGCGTAGATATATATATTTTTTCATGTTATGTAGCATATCACTTTTAGATTGGCAAAGATTCTAATTGTTTTTTAAAATTGCTTTTAAAATTGTTTTTAAAATTTTTAAATTTTTTTAAAATTGCTTATAATTGTTTCAATTAATCAATTACTGTTTAGTATATATAGTTAAACTTGTTTTAATGAGCGTATTATGGTTTGAAAAAGCTGTTTGCGAAAGCGCTTACCTGTCCATGGATTAAACTATTGTCTGCTGTTTATACGCATGGTTTTATATTGTGGATCCTTTACTAATGGTCTGAAACTACCTATGATTGTAAAGTTTGAGCTTTATTTTTGGGAGAGTCTGAAGAGACTCCTTTCGGTGTGCAACACGAAGTGAACTGGTCTGAATAGACGTATTTTAGAAATATTTTGCTAACAAGAAGGTGTGTTTCCATTACAGAACTAAGTTTGCTTAAAACTTCTCCGTGGATAGACTACCAGCTCTTTTTGAGATTTATACTTTTTAGACTGGCTGTTTCATTGCTGGTTGTCTTGTGCTTGCCGTGGGCTTATATATTTTATTACGGGCTTTTAGAAGTGTTTTTGAATTGTACAATGTTAGTATTGGTTTTGATTTGGTCAGGAAGACTATTCCAAGCTTTGGCAACATAACAAGCGTAGAGGGATTCGCCAGCATGGTATTTGATTTTTGTTATTTCTAATAGTCTCTTATTACTGGATCGAAGGATATGCTTGTTGGAGTAGTTTGTTATTATGTTCTTTAGGGCTGGAGTGTTTTCAGACTGGTTTATAATATACAGTGGACCATTTTGAGCTGATTATATTTTAGCAATGAGGGGAATTCAAGCCATGAAAGATTTCTGAGTCGCAGTGGTGGAATCTATATTTAGCAACTGTAGTGAATTTTGCTGTCTTACTGTAACAGGTTTCTATTTTTGTCATATCAGCCTTTCTAATGTTAGTAAAGAGTGAGGATGCATAGAGTAGTGTTGAGGTAAGGTGGGTTCTAGCATTGGTAACTCTGGTGTTGACTGTGAGATGGTGCTTACTCCTGTAGAGACGCCCTAGTTTTTTATATACTTTTTAATGAACTGTGAAATACGAGCATCAATTAAGTTATGGTCAGTGGTAACCCCTAACAGTTTGTTACTGGGAAGTGGGGTATAATGGTATTACTGGATGAAGCAATTTTGAATGTTGGTGGGGTGTCAGGGGCTCTGGTAGGGTGAAAAAGGATGACTTGAGTTTTGGGGAGGGGGGGTTCAAAATTAGTTGAGCATTAGTTAGCCAAGTTTCTATAGCTACAAATATATATATATGTGTGTGTGTGTGTGTGTGTGTGTGTGTGTGTATATATATATATATATATATATATATATATATATGTAAAATGTATGTGTGTGTGTGTGTATATATATATATATATATATATATATATATATATATATATATAGATATATATATATATGTATATATATATATATATATATATATATATATATATGTATATATATATGTATGTATACATATATATATATATATATATATATATATATATAGATTCACTTCAGAAGCTTGAAATTCCAAAACAGCGAATTTCATATGATTGGCACCATATGATCGATGTTTCTGAATATCGACATTCCAAAACAAATCCAAAAAAAAAAAAAGCCAACAATTTAAATTTTTCTTTAGGGGGGCAAGCCTCCCTGCACCCCTCACACCCCCACTAATTAAATATTCCAACTCAAAGATCGCACTACAGTGAGGAAATAGGAAATCTCCCATTCTGCGCTGTATACAGATCTCTGTTCACAATGTCAGGATTCTGAAAATTCAGTCATATGGTCTCAGCCATATGAAACTCAATCTTTCAGGATTTCGGCATTGTGAAGTGTTCCTATGTATGTGTGTGTGTGTGTGTGTGTGTGTGTATATATGTATATATATATATATATATATATATATATATATATATATATATATATGTGTGTGTGTATATATATATATATATATATATATATATATATATATATATATATATATATATATACTTACTTTCGCCTATAATATCACTGATGTACTACAACTTTTCTAGAAGACTACATATTGGAAAAAGCATGGGAAGGCTGTAGATTGTCATGAGAGGGTCACTTGAGAGAAGTGCATGGGTTGCATTAGAAGCCTTTTGAGAAGGATGAGAGTGCCTGGGTGACTGTAAGAAAATTATTCTTAAAATCAAAAAGTTGCACACTAATAATGGTGTATACTTTAAATTAAAGAGGTGCAGTTAAGTACTTGCTGAAAGAGTTGTGCATGCCTGAAACAATTGTCTAGCAGAGGTGGTAAAAGCAAAATCTGTGCTTGTATTTAGAAATTCAGGGGATAGTTTTTTGGAACTCTTGGAGTGAAAATGATTTTGGAGAGCAGTGATACACAGGATCTACAGTGACATTACAGGCAGGAAAAAAGAATTAGTGGAGTGGGAGCACAAGGTGTTTGTTCAGTCAGCACTGCTTACAGTGAGTCCTCTTCTGATATTGTTTTGTAAGCAACCACCATATTGTGCTGTACCTTAAAGTGTAATACAGAAGGATGGATGGGATTGAGCTATTTCCATTTCTTTGTTATGTTTGGTTTTCAATTCAGTAATTATTTATTGCTGAACTTGCATACGTTTTTTGTTAATGTAAATAATATTTTTTTGCTGTGAAAAGTCAGACTGATTGCTGATGGTAGTAGATGGTATAAAGAAGAGTGTGTTTAACTGGGGGTAAGGACACAGGCACTAAAGAGCCACCTGACATCCTTTAGTGATTGCTGTACTGCATTCAGGTGGTAAAACCATCAGTAATAAGACCCGTGTAGAGTTGTGCTCACTTTAAAGTAGGTAGCATAACTGAAATAATCAAATTGAAACATGTTGGTTGGAGAAAAATTTGCTGTTAAATAGGTTCTCTCTGGAACTCCTGAAGTTTGGGTTTGGTGAATGGAGTGATGAACAGTGGATTAGAGGCACAGAGAAGGGATGTGTAATTTTAGGGTGTCTGTATGTAAAGTGTAACTGACTTGCATTTTCTCTTTTTAGAAGACAGCAGTTTAAAGTGCTCCTAGTAACATGTCATGTTGTATTACACAGAAGTATTAAGGCAAAGCAAGCTGATAGTGATCAAGGAAGATATTTAAATGTTTGCTTTGCCGATGTTAATCTGTTTAAGGCACATGATGAACTTTACTTCTTCATTTATTTTCCACTGATATGTTTGATACTTTAGGCTGGAAATAACTGATGGGCATGAGTATATATAGATAGATTAAGGGTGGTGCAGTGTTTCACAACATAGGGAGACACCGGGCTCCTCAGCAGGTGCAAACAGTTGCACTAGAGTAACAAATTCTGGGTTCATCTTTCACCTGCATACACAGATTGCAAAATGAAGGAGTAACTGCAGTTTGCTGTCATTTTCCAACTGCACAGAGTTATATGTCTGTTCAGTCAAGTTGCTACAGATGCAGAATTTAAAAGTAAGAAAGTCCCCCTTTCAAATCAAATGGGTTTCCCTTGGTTACTAATAGGCTAGTAAATCCTTGTTCAGGATTATGACGTGGCCACAAAGGAATTTTATTTGTTTTTGCACCATAGGTCTCATTCCCCACAGTCTGGGAATAGGTTATCCATAGCCGAGATAGTGTGGTATTATTTCTTAATTGGCTTTGCAGTCTTGACAGGCTTTGCTGGATTCAGTTGTTTTGGCTTTTTTACTGTCCTAGGAAATTTGTATAATTCCCAGTATTCTCCTACAATTAGGATGAATGCACGTATTTTTCACATCACAAGGGCAATGAGAAGTACAACACGGTTATGTAGCTGTTGCACCATAACATCTGACTTGTTAATAAGATGTTACAGTGAGGATTACAGGACTTCCTTAAATATATGCATATTAAGTAAGAAAAGCAATTTAATATTGTACTGTTCATGCTTAGGGGGAAAAAAAAATACTGAAAAGACAGGCTGGCAGAAGTATTGATAGCATTGAAGCTGTGTTGGCTTAAGTAAGCTTTAGGAGGAGGCTTAATGGATATGTTTTTGCACAGCAAGTTGAAGAAAGGTTACCACTGCCTCAAGGCAAAAAAAAGAAGAATCTCCTGAAGGCAAAAAAGCAGAATTTGGTAATTCTGGCAAGCATACCTCTCAATCTCTGAGTGTAAGAAATCTAAAATAATGCGGGACAGGAGCCCAAAATACAGACAGATTTTAAACATTGCTCTTACAAATTGAGAAAGTTGGTAGAAGAGCAGGATTTGTGTTGATGTGCATTTTCTGAAGGATATGAAGTCAAACTCAAATGTATGTCATTATTTAGTGACTTCACTCCTCAATGATTTGCCAGAAAACCACATATTTTATGAGGGACAGACAAAAAATATAAGGCAAAAATCTGGAGTTGAGTGGAATATTTTCAAGGATTCAGGATCAGTGCTTATTGACCAGGGACCTCAGACGCAAGTGCTGCTTATTCATGAACAAATGTAGTTCAAAATCAGAGCTACTATGAATAACTGGATAGCTCAGAATGCTGTGTTTGAGTCTCAAGGAGTGTCTGCATCCCTTGTTCAGTGAGCCGTTTTCCCTGTCATACTGATCTTTGATTGACACTAGGGAGGATTGTGGTGAAAGTGACAGCACTTGCTGAGCTGGTCAGCATGCGACTAGGTCAGTGTTTTAAATATGTTTTAGAAATATACAGTAAGTCTTGAAAAAGAAATGTCACTATTCATTGCAACTGCAAAGGTCACAGCCACTGGCAAGTCCATTCAGATAGCGAGCCTAAGGTGCTACATTGGAAATCTTGGTATACATTGCAGAACTGCAGGCTGCCCTTCAGCTCAACGTTACTTCTTTGTGGCTCACACATTAGACAGTCGGACAGTGTTGAGAGTAAACAGCTTGCACTGAGTCACAGATTATTTATGGAGTGCCACCACTTTCTGAATCATTATCCAGCACCATGCTTTTTAAGTACAAGGCTTTCGTAATATTGTCCTTTTTGATGAGGCTGACTGTTCTCAAACATATATTCAAGGTTGGGTGATAGAGTTCATTCTGTCATATGTCAGAGTAGTAAAATAAAGATTTCTGTTTAGAACAAATCCAGTTGAGGGCAGTTAATTTAAAAAAGTTGCTGACAAGAAAGATGAGTCACATCCTTCCTTACTTTTGTGTCCATATAGTTTGTTTAACCTAGGATGTTTACTGGAGCATAGTTTTCTTTCATGGCAAAGTGTTGTGTGGTACTTGGGAAGTACTGGTTTTGTTTTTGCTTTTTTACTCTGTCTTTATCAGTTGTATTTATTTATTTTGGAAGTTTTTTTGTAAATGATTAACTCGTGCAGTTTTCTGAGTTTGGATGTAGAACAAACATGGGTGACAGCAGTCACATAACACTGTGTGAGCTGCGTGGTATACATTGATATAACATAGTTCACAGGGTGACAGTCCAGAAAGTGCACAGATTTATTATTCAAGATATGTATTGAATGTTGAGCGTACTTGAAGCAGAAATCTTGAGATCTTAGGAGATTACTAGGCTATCAACCCTGAGGTCATTTTAAGCCTAGCCGTTTCATCCCAATGTTGTTGTTGTTGTATCTTTCAGCTTTTCCCGGTTAGGGGTCGCCACAGCGGAACTCCGGTCCGCTAATAATTGGCAGTAGATTTTTACGTACCGAGTTGCCAGCTCTGACGCACAACCTTCAACAAAGGTATGCCCATTCACGCATGTCTCCACACAGAAGACGCTTTAGCTGAGAATCGAACAGGACAATGTCTTACTGTGAGGTAACAACGCTACCGCAGCACCACCACTGAAGTATAATGTAATACCATAGAAATGCTAGTCATTACCCAGTATGGCATTTAGTGATGACTGCCCATGTCCAGGAGGGTTGTAGGCATTTTCCCCATTAAGAACTTATGGTGTCCTATCCACTCGTCCAGGTTCCTCTTGAACAGTGTCATAGAGGTGCTTTTTTTTTCACTTGAATTGGTAGTCTGTTCCAATGATGCAACATTTGCTGGGAGATAAATCTGTCCTTCTAGCATGTCCTATTTAAGTCACAGGCCATATTTAGGTCTCTGGAATGGGTAGCCCTCGTCCAGTTTGATTTACAGATATGCAGGAAGCTCATTGGGTTTGGGCCTTCGATTACTCTGTAGGCCAGGCATAAGTCTCCCCTAAGAAGCCTATATGATACGGGGTGTAGTGACAGGGCCTTTAGTCATGCTGGAGCTTCTTGATCTTCAACCTCTGAGGTATGTGCAGTTATTGCAGGTGCTTTGTACAGTATATGCTGAAAGGGGTGTTATACTCCATTATGAGCTGGGTAAGTGCTGAGTATAGAGGGGTTATAACCTGTTTTGCTGTCGAGGCCATGCCTTTACTAATCAAGTGTGCTGTGTAGAAAGCCTTCCTTACTACAGCAGAAGCATGGTGGTCAAAGTTAAAGGTGTAGTCAACTTGTGATCGCAAGTCCCTTACCATTTCCTGGGTACTTAGGGTATTGTTGTTGATTTGATAGTGTGAAGAGACATTGTTTTTGTGCCAAAGGGAATGATGATGCATTTCTTTGCATTCAGTTTGATACCATGACTAATACACCAGTCACTGCTCTGCAGTAGACCCTCCTGGAGTATACTGACATAATTTTGGGATTCAATGATTGCACCTAGTTTGCAGTCGTCTGCAAATTTGATCAGCAACAACCCCTTAGTTTTTTGACTTGAACATCTGAGAAATATATACCAAACAGTAGAGAGTCCAGCATTGACCCCTGTGATACCCTGCTGGTAACAGATCTGCTGGGTGATGTGGAGTCACCCACTTTGATACTGTGTGTCTAGTTTTTGAGCCAGTTAGCAACCCATCTTACAAAGAAGGGGTTTCCATTCAGTTTGCTAAGTTTATTAGTAATGCCTGAATGTAGGATTGTGTTGAACGTCTTTGCCAAGTTGAAGTATGCTGTGTGCACATTTCTGCCCTTGTCAATGGCCTTGGTCACATTTTCAAAGAAATCCACCAGATTTAACAGGCAGGATCTGTCCTTGATGAAGCCGAACTGGATAGAATCCAGGGTCTCGAGGTCACCTATGTCGTTATTTATGAGGTCCATAACGATACATTCCATGGACTTACAGACGAGTTTGTCAGGCTTATGGGTCTGTAATTTCCTGGGTCTTTTGCTAGGCCACATTTGTGGAGGGAAATAACTGTTGCTGTTCTCCATTCCGCAGGAACAAAGCCTGTGGTTTGGTTTTGATTGAAAAGGATACTTAATGGTGCTGCTAGTTCAGGTTTTAGCCTATTTAGAAAGCCCAGGATGTCATCTGGTCACATAAAAACTGTGTTTTTTGCCTTGGACAGGACTTTGAGGACCTGCTCTTCAGCAGGGGAGTTTATAATTAGCGTAGAGGCTGATTTTATTTAAACTGGGAAATTCACAAAGTACTAGGCTTACATGTGCTAAAACATTGATAAGAAGTAGGTTACAGTGGATATAAAAAGTGTACACACCCCTGTTAAAATGCCAGGTTTTTGTGATATAAAAAAAATGAGACCACAATAAATCATTTCAAAACTTTTCCAACCTTTAATATAACCTATAAGTTGTACAATTCAATTGAAAAACAAACAAATCTGTTAGGGGAAAATATAAAAAAAATACAATAAGCTGATTGCATAAGTGTGCACACCCTTAAACTAATACTTTGTTGAAGCACCTTTTGATTTAATTACAGCATTCAGCCTTTTTGGGTAGGAGTCTATCAGCATGGCACATCTTGACTTGGCAATATTTGCCCACTCTTCCTTGCAAAAGCGCCCAAATCTGTCAGATTATGAGGGCATCTATTGTATTCGGCCCTCTTCAGGTCACCCCGCAGATTTTCTATTGGATTTAGGTCTGGGCTCTGGCTGGGCCATTCTGAAACTTTAATATTCTCCTGGTGAAGTCATTCTTTTGTTGATTTGAATGTATGCTTGGGGTCATTGTCATGTTGAAAGGTGAAATTCCTCTTCATCTTCAGCTTTATAGCAGATGCCTGAAGGTTTTGGGCCAAAAGTGACTGGTATTTGGAAGTGTTCATAATTCCCTCCACCTTGATTAAAGCCCCAGTTCCAGCTGAAGAAAAGCAACCCCAAAGCATGATACCGCGACTGCCATGCTTCACCTTGGGGTGGTGTTTTTTTGGTGATGTGAAGGGTTGTTTTTGCACCAAACTACTTTTTGGAATTGTGGCCAGAAAGTTCAGACTTGGTCTCAGACCATAACACATTTTCCCACATGCTTTTGGGAGATCTGATGTATTGTTTTGCAAATTTTAGCTGGGCCTGGATGTTTTTCTGTGTAAGAAAAGGCTTCCGTCTTGCAACCCTACCCCACAGTCCAGACATATGGAAAGTACAGGAGATTGTCACATGTAATACACAACCAGTACTTGCTAGAAATTCCTGCAGCTCCTTTTTGTAGGTGTCTTGGCAGGCAAGCCGACTACTTTTTGTCTTGTCTTTTCATCAATTTTGGAGGGACGTCCAGTTCTTTGCAACGTCATTGTTGTCCCATATTTTCTGTACTTTTTGATGACTGTCTTCACTGTGCTCCATGGTATATCCATTGCTGTGGAAATTTTTTTGTACCCTTCTCCTGACTGATACCTTTCAACAATGAGATCCCTTTGGTGCTCTGTAAGCTCTCTGCGAACCATGGCTTTTGCTGTAGCAGGCAACTGAGTAAATATCAGGAAAATCTACTAGGACAGCTGAACTTCATTTGGGGTTCATCCGAGTCTTTTTACTTGATGACAGGTGTGTACCCAAGAAGACTGAATGCTGTAATTAAATCAAAAGTTGCTTCAACAAAGTATTAGTTTAAGGGTGTGCACACTTATGCAACCAGCTTATTGTACTTTTCTTATTTTTTTTATATTTTTCCCCCAACAGATTTGTTTGTTTTTCAATTGAATTGTACAGGTTATAGGTCACATTAAAGGTGGGAAAAGTTTTGAAATGATTTATTCTGGTCTCATTTTTTTATATCACAAAAACCTGGCATTTTAACAGGGGTGTATACACATTTTATATCCACTGTATATTTAGGTAATTCTGTGACTTCAAACTAGAATGAAGGCAAACTCTGCAAAGTAGAAGTGATGGTTGTAACTAAAAAGTATTTAGAACCATCACCCCCCCCCAAAAAAAGGAACCTAAGCTGATGGTGAAAGGAAAATACCAGGAAACAAAAACAAAGTGAAAGTCCACCAGTACGAAAATCCGATGCAGTCCCATTTTATGGAGTTAGTGAGTCTTTAACTGTCAAGAAATCAAACATGTTTTGTTATTAATGATCCAAAAAGATAGATTTTTTTAAACCACATACATATTGTTTAAAGAAACTGATAAAAGTTGTCTTTACATGGATATCATTCTACCAAATGTAGTCAGGAGCGTCCCCCTTCCCTTATCCGGTTTCGTAAACAGAATAGCCTATTATTGCCAGTTCAGACAGAAGCTGTTTCTCATCACATTTAAGGATGCAAAAAGAATGGGACGTAACGTGTGTCTGCCAGTTTCCTGATTGCAGATTCATAACGTTTCTCAAAAATAACAAGATTAGGACGTAGAGGATGGTTAACGGTAGAAATGGCTGTAAAAACATTAACATTGTGCCCACTATATTTGTGTGCCTTTCAAAAAACAAATCAAAATTGAACTTTCTGGTAAATAACTTGAGTTAAATGATGGTGTATATAACATTCAGTTGTGTAGAAGAAATTAAGGTACCCGCCCCCCTTTTTTTATTTTGAAAAGCTGGGCGTTAACATTGTTAATGAACAGATAGCTATAGTGGTCAATAAAAAAAATCTTAAGAAATTTTAACAATATTTTCTGTAGAAAACCCTCTTATTTGATCCATCTCCTCTTGTTGCATCTGAAAGTTTTTTTATCTGCACCTCTATTTTCTGGTTGTGCATTCATCTCTGGTGATGTTGATACACCTCTCTGTCCTCTGTGAGTCACTATCCATTGCAGATTTCTCACTAGTAGCTCCAAAAAATATCTTCAGAATCAGTGAAATCAGTAGGTGCAATGATGTTGTCATTGTAGTTATATTAAAATGATTCTTGGATTTGTTAGATGTTGAACTTTGGTATGACTTTTTTCTGCTATTAATTTTATAAGTCACTATCAAATTGTTTTCTCCTTGCAGACATTTCCTGAAGTACAATGCCTGGAAAGGTTATCAAAAACCTATTCATAGTCTTTCTCTGAACTAGAGAGCAAGTCATAGTGAATATAATAATCCAATGTCCTGATATGTGCCAAAAGTGCTTATTTTTTTTTTTTAAACTGTGCTTAATAAGTGTCCCAGTGAATCCGACCCTATAGTGTAAGAAAACCAGTTTGTTATAAGGACTGGAGCCAGCTGTCACAGTATTTAGAAACTTCAGAAACTGTAAGCCTCTCTGGATTCTGTTGTTCTTGATTCATTCCTTAATAAACTATCAAGTTGTATTGACTTCAGTTTATTTGTCAAATTGCACCTCTGTTCTGTGATGCCAGACAGTTCTGCCATAATATGATCAGGCAACTTTAATGTTTTGGGGCAGTCCACCCACTTCTCGATATTCTGCTCAGATGCGGATGTGTTGAAATTTCCAAGAGACAGTCCTGTCGGCAGAAGTAAGGTGAATATCCACTTTAGCACAGTGTAAGAAATTATAGTAAAATCAGCAGTGTCAGTTCTTTCAGAGAGAAGGAAAGAATTTTGGGAGAGTATAATCATATGGGGGTTGTACAAAAAGAACAGCATGTTGTTTCAAGTGAGACATCAAAGGAAAATACGGAGAAGATTTCAGAACCAGAAAATATGACTAGTTCTTTCAGTGTTAAAGATAATGTAAGTAGGACAGTGCAAAATAAAAAAAAGTGACAGTTTTACTCTGCAATAACTGTAATGTTTTTATAGAAATGTGTTATGAGAAAAATCAAAGGAAAGAAAAAATGAATCTGTTGTTACTATTTGGAGAAAATTATATTTCATAATTATTTTTGTTAGAATGTAGTGCTTTTTTAAATCTTGATTGATTTATTTTTATATTTAAAGGTGCAAGTCAGAATTTTGAATTTGTTCAAAGTATTCCAGTTAATTTTTTTGTTATTTTTTACTAATAATATCAAAAGTTTAAAAATATAATTTTGGATATTAACATTTACGCACTGGAGGGACAGATATGGAGTAAATGACATTACAAGACACAATTAGTAATATTTTTTATTGGCAGAAAGTGCTCACTCTAAATGATTAAGAATTCACTGTAAGGTAAAGAATGCAAGAGTTGGCAGTAATGTTTTGAAAATTTTCAGAGAGAAGTTCAAGAGATAACAATACATTTAAGTAATAGAGGCTATTGTCAGGAAGATTTATTCGAATATTGACTTAGGGTAAATGAAAAACAAAGTATGAGAGTGAAACGTAGGGTGTGTGTGTGCAGTTTAGAGGTTAATGAGAAAGATGACAAACTTTTTGTAACACACCATGTTCCTTTTGTGGAGGATATAGCAAGGCAAGTAAAAAATGCTGGTTTAGTATTTCATTTGATAGCACGTTAGGCCCTTTGCTACAAACCTAACTGGTAATATCTTATAAGAATTTTTTTAAATATTGCTGACAGAGTAGCACATGCGGAAGCTTCTTTACTTATTCTAATTGAAGCAGAAAAAAATCTGTAAAGGTTGCACCTTATGTAAATGCAAGGATCAAACTAGTGAATGCAGTATAAATGGACATGTTTTCAAGTCTGTGGGTACCCAGCATTGTTATTGTGATTGTGTTATGTAAACTTTTGTGTGTGTAAATTACTTAAAAAAAGAAGCAAAAAATGTGTGAATGTATACAAGAACACATAAGAGATATTAGAAATGTTAATAGGGCAGATCCAGTAACTGCAAATTTTGCATTACAGCATAATTGGGGACCTGACATTTGTATTTTTATTATAATTATGCTGAAAATGTAATTTTGTATTTCAGTGTTTCAGCTAAGTTGTTAAGGAAAGAAGCATGATATATTTTTGTATGAGACTGATGCCTAGGGGTTGAACAGTGAATTGTGAAGAAGCATCTGATTGGGCAGTATATAATTTTATGAACAAATTAATGATGTAGTTGAAAGTGGAGGTTTCTTAATCTGAAATTGTGTTTAAGCATTTTTAATTGGACTTTATAAATAGTCATATTTATCTCATTCTTGCATACCTTGAAAAAGTGAAGACATTAATATGTAAGTTTTAAATGATGAAATAAAGTATGTTTTAGCTGGTTACCAATGTTGCTTTGTTTTTGGTAGTAAAATAAATGACAACCTGAAAAAAAGGTGAAAGTATAAAACATTGGTTTTACTAAGCTGCTTGTAGCTTAGTACAGCTGCCTTTATTTTTTTGGTCTCCCTTGGGACATCATTTAACTGGCCTGGTTCACAGGGCCCCACATCCACGCCAGGTTTATTAGCTTATCTGCTAACACCCCCCCCCCGACTTACTCCGGTATTGCAGGGGCTGGTCTTTGAGTCTCACCTGTGGGGAGGTCTTTATATGACCTACCAACTCCCTGTCCCCCACTGTTGTTGATTACATGCTAGAGCAGACACCCGCTTTGGTCCATGCCTCTCACCAAGGATAGGCATGCCCATCCCTCTCTGTAGCTTTGTCAGTCACCCAAACTGCTACTTGAAACTGGATTGACTATGATGTAATCAGGGCTTTGTCCCTGTATGCCACTGGAGAGGCTCTTGTGACAAGTTTTTGTCCAGAATGTGCAGACGAACTTTCTTGTTACTGCTCGCTTCCCATGAAGGAAGGGTACTGTCAGTTGCTATGAAAATCAACTTGACAGTCTTGCATTGAACATCAATGTATATTCTTGCTGTGAGTGTATTAGTAGCTCCCCACTCCCACAAGGCATTTATACTCAGTAATGGTACTTAACAGTATAGCAGTTGCTCTGCCTGCTGTCTGCCTTCAATATCTTTAGGAACATGTCTGTATTCTTCACATTTTAAACATAAGGCAGAGTCCATGGTAACCAGGTGAGTGTCTTGAGAAGGCCTTTTGCGATTAGTTTTACTTTGTATGCTCAAGGAAATATAAACTACTGACAAAAGAAGGAGCAGTAAGAATGGCAGATTTATTGTAATGAATGATAATTATTTCATAAGCTGGAAAGCAGCCCTTAATGGATGAGCTATGGAAGAAGTGGATGTGATCTCCTGTGTGCATCTGAATGGTGCACTACTGAGTGTGAAGTGAGTGGGATGAAAAGCAGCATCTCCAAGTCAGAGGTCATGGCCTTCTGGAAAAGATTAGGCTGTCTTGTGTTGCTGAGGAAGAGCAGCAACAGGTGAAAAAACTGAAATATCTTGGGTCTTGCTCATATAGGAATATATGTACAGGATTAGGAGATAAATAGTATCAGTTCTACAGCAGCATTAAACCAACAAACACAGCCCTAAGTGCAATAAAAAGCCAATAACCCAAAGTCCTGCACTTCACTGACCCACCAGGATATTTAAGCCACCATAAAAAATAAAAACTCCACAGGCGGAAAGTATATTCCAAATGTTAATTTAATAAAACAGGTTAAGTGCTTTCATCTTTGTAAATAGAAGACTTCATCAGAACTGAAGTTCAGTACTAAAACACCCATGTATAAAGGCATTATGGCCTGCTGAATGATGGTGTCATCAACCTAATTTGGACTGAATGGAATATTATGAAGTTTTTTTTTGGTTTAGTGCTTTTTAACAGCCTGCTATCCCATGGATCTGGTTACCATGAATTCTTCTCAGACTTGCCATCTCGATATGGAATCACAACTTAGCAAACTTCCCACTGAAATGGATTCATTCAAGGGTGAGCTTACCCAGCTCGTGGAACTTTTGAGTCAGTCTAGTATTCACTCAGTTACTGCACGGATGGATTCAAAGTAACATGGACTCTCATAGGTTCATAGTTGTTTACTAGGCTAATGACCACAAGGGCCTTTTTAAGTCTAGCCATGCATCCCAAATCTCTGACGAGTTCTGATATCCTTGATAAGTGTAAGCATGGGCCTGGGAGATGAATCATTTACAGGATACCTGTTTGCATTAGAGACATAGGTGCCAAACCAGGGTTGAATTTCTGGTTTCCCATCCAGTTGTCCATTTTGGATTTGAATTGGGTTAGGGAGGAACTCTGTTTCATATGGATGGGGAGCCTGTTCCATAGATGCAGTAGTGTCTGGGATACATACCTTTCTCTCCAGCAGGTCCTATTTATATCACAGGCAAGGTTTAAGTCTTTAGAATGTGTAATTCTGGTACTGTTTGTTTTGTGGATATGCAGGAGGTCCACCAGAGTCGGGTCTGACAATGCCCTGTATGCCAGGCATAGATATCCCCTCAAAAGACTGTAGGAGACAGAATACAGGGATAGGGCCTTGAGGGGATTTGCATAGGACATATTACTTACACCCTGTATTCTTTTATTAAGGATCCTCTGTGGACGTGCTTGGTTAGGTACGTACCAAAGGGGGCATTGTATTCAATGATAGGTCTGATGAATGCCGAATACAGTGGAACAATGACTTCCTTGGACTTAGATGCCATACCTTTGTTTATAAGTTGCACAACATAGAATGATTTCCTCACCACAGTAGACGCTTGATGATCAAAGGCTAGATTACTATTTGTGTGTGTCCCTTAGTCCCTGACTACTGGTTCAACTCTAAGGGGTGTGTTGTCAATATGATAATTACCAGGGATGGATGACTTCCCAAAGGATACTGTTATGCATTTCTTGGCATTTAGTTTTAGTCCTTGTTTCTGACACCAGTTGTCTGTGTCAGCCCCTTCTGGAGAACATTGTGTCAGTGAGAGATTCAGTGACAGCTCCTAATTTGCAATCCTCTGCAAATTTAGTCAGCCAGAGGTGACTGACATTGGCTTTGACTTCTGAGAAGTAAATGCCAAAAAGGAGCGGTTCAAGGACTGATCCCTGAGGGAGTCCAGTCAAATGGCAGAGAGCAGTCACGCACTATTGTGGCATGATAGTCACTATTTCTCTTACAGTAACGTGATCTGAAATGGGAGATGAAGGGAAGTTTCTCTAGATAATGGCTCGATGAACTTTTGTCATATGGAGGATTCTGCAGACCCTATGGACTTATTAATTTGGACTGGACATATTCCAGTGTTGGGCGAGTAATGGAAAATTTACAGGCACTGTTTTTGACAATGAAACTTTGTTTAACTTTTTAGTCTGGCTAAAATGAAGTAAGGAGTTGAAAGTGGCTACTTGTCAAAACTTGGAGGCACATCGTCCTACATTTGAAGACTTGTTTAAGACTTTTGCAAAGAAACTTTTCTCTTTAAGAAATCTCGAAATGGAAAATACATGTTTATCTGAATGTATTTATTTAAATATTATACCCCAGGGACTATGAAGTTATAAGTTCCTGAACAGGTTTGAGCTTGGTTCTTCCTTTTGTTATGAATTAATAGACATGTTTAATCGGCATGGGATTGAATTAATGAAGTCTATTATAAAGTTTAATGATTGTAGGATACACCACGAGAACTTCAGCTACGAACATATCATGAAATCTCCAGTTGTAGAACAAATGTTGCTTTATTCCAATAACATACACAAAAATAAAAAAGTAAAAGAGATGAGCGCTTTCGCGTGCACTATGCACGCTTCATCAGATCTATCTAAATCATTTTGGATATGCTCTTTAAATAGTATAGCACAACTGCTTTAATTACATCAGTTAATAATCATCCAATTAACTA
This sequence comes from Protopterus annectens, assembly GCF_019279795.1. Lineage (NCBI taxonomy): Eukaryota > Metazoa > Chordata > Ceratodontiformes > Protopteridae > Protopterus > Protopterus annectens. The sequence goes on from NC_056743.1 coordinate 329,577,524, forward strand.
ACTTTAAAGTGCCCCAGTGCTTTAAAATCTAGATCCTGTTATTATGAAAACATTTTCATTGTCAAATTTTCAGGGCAACCATCAATTGCTTTAAATATTTAAAGACTGTGTAAAACATATTAAGACATAATTATGGATCTATATTATTTATGTCTTAAAACAATTTTTTTAAATGCTTGTCACAATATGTATATATCAAAGCTTCTGTATGTATTTAGTTAAATATTGTAATCATTCTAACCAAACAATAAGACTAGGCAGACGATAAAAATAAATCATTTCATACAGATGCATCGTTCTTGTTATCACTAAACTTCTCATAAGCACATATGTTAAACTATATATCGTGTTCTCTTTAACCAGACGATAAAGCTAAACAGATGACAAAATTAAACATTTCATGTCATACAAATACATCATTCCTTTTCATAAAAAACTTTTATAAAAACTTTACATAAAAAACCTTTCATAAAAAAGATTTCTTAAAAGACATTTATTAAAAACCCCCACAAAAACTTCTTAGAAAACTTCCTATGAAAATGTTTTCATAATAACAGGATCTAGATTTTAAAGCACTGGGGCACTTTAAAGTTAGTTAATTGGATGATTATTAACTGATGTAATTAAAGCAGTTGTGCTATACTATTTAAAGAGCATATCCAAAATGATTTAGATAGATCTGATGAAGCGTGCATAGTGCACGCGAAAGCGCTCATCTCTTTTACTTTTTTATTTTTGTGTATGTTATTGGAATAAAGCAACATTTGTTCTACAACTGGAGATTTCGTGATATGTTCGTAGCTGAAGTTCTCGTGGTGTATCCTACAGTCTATTTATCTTCACGTTTGGTCTGAACTTTTTGCTGGTAGGATACTTTGGGATTAGTAGCGAAATTTCTTCACGTAAAAGTTTAATGATTCAAAAATTGCTGTTTTGATACAGCCTGTGGAAGAATTTAATAAGAAATTGAGTTAAATTTATTTGAATTTTATAAAGATAAATATCATAGATTAATATTTAATGTAGATAAATTTTGTGATGACATTAAAATTAAAAAGAATAAGAAAATTCAAAGGAACAGTTATAGTACAGCACAAAGACGGCTTATAAGTTACCGGGTTTTAGAACAGTGGATAAAAATAAAGTTGTTAGAACATGTCCTGATTTCCCCCAGAATTCCCATAATTATGAACACAGGGAAGTCAATATTTTGGTAAAATCTCATGAAATGGACTGCAACAGGGATTCTGGGAACCCTTTGGAATTACCCCCAACCCTGTAGATCCAAATGTTTAATAAACCATGGATCTCGGGCAGGGGATGGAGGAAAAAGAGGACACCAAAACTTTGTGAGGTTTTTGAAAGTACACAACTAATAATCCAAGAGGCATTTGTCCCTGGGCTGTGTGAAATAGATTTAGGCTCGCACGAGGGGAACATTAAGGAGAACAATGGCATCGTCAACTCCTGTAATGGTTTTAAAATATATAACTATACCACTAGAGAGATTAACTTGGACTATTTTCAGTTGTTTGAAAAGGATTCTCCTTTATACCCATTAGGGATTTTAATGTTGTGGACACTGTTTTAATTTTTAAGTTATGTACTAGGAAATTGAATTTGGACCTATTTTTCGTAACCACAGATCTCAATGTACCCTTTAGGCAGGTAATTCTAAAAGAAAAAGTACTTTTAAACCCCCCCACCACCACCTTCATCCAGTCATTGGCATGTTTGAGAAGGCTGTAGAAACCAAAAAGCAAAAAAAAAAAAAAAAAAAAATAAGAAACCTGCAGGGCCAAAGGCTCTGACAGGTACAACAGCCAGTAAACATGCAGTAAAATGCAAAACTGTACAAAAACGAAAGTGCATCTGAAGAAGTTTATATTTAATAAACAAAAGCACTAATCCACTGTTTTTGTACCATTTTGCATTTTACTGCACATTTACTGGCTGTTGTACCTGTTGGAGTCTCTGTGGCCTGCGGGTTTCTTATTTTTATGTTTGAGAAGGTAGTTATTTCAGAGCTTTATCAGTTACATGAGGAAAAATCTAAATTGAAGAAACATGCCAATTTAACTGATAGTAAAAGACAACTTTTAAACCATTTAAGAAATGATAAGCCACTTATGGTTATGGAACCAGACAAGGGGGGAGGGGTTATAGTACTTTCCTATTTCATTGATTATGTTTCAGCCATGTTTGTTGTTTTGGGGGATCACAGCAAATGCACTTTAACCTTCAGGAATGAAGTTTATATTAGTTATAAAAAGATACATTTAATGTTATATTCCTGGTTGATGCAAAGACAGATTGATAAAATTATGTATGAATTTTTGTCTAATTCCCATGCAAAAATACTGAGTATATTCTGTATTCCAAAAATACATATGAACATCAAAGCCCCTCTCTTAAGGCCACTTGTAGCTGCACAGTGAGCCAAAACTTATTTATTTATTTTTTGTGGGCAGGAGACTTAAAAAGCAGTGTATGAACATATTTGATGCATGGGATTTTTTGCGCAGGATTAAACCACATCTATTTGATGAGACTATTGTATTTTTAACCATTGCTGTGTTAGATTTGTTTTCATCTATTCCATTTGAGGAAGGACTAGATATGTTCACAGAAAGTTTTCTATTATTCGACTTTCTCACAGCTGAAGATATAAATTTGATCAAGACCAGTGTGGAAATGGTTTTACAGAATAATTTTAAATTTTCTGACGAGGAGATATAGAAGCAAACGAGTGGCGTTGCCATGGGAGTGGCTTGCGCACCCATATACACCAGTTTAGTGATGTACATGTGGGAAAGGAGAGATATTTTTTTCATCCCAGTTTTTTAGTAATTGTCATTTATATCTAAGGCTCTTGGATGATATTTTTATTTTATGGTCAGGGAGCACTGACATGATTCATGAATTTCTTGGTTTTATTAATAGTACAACTCCCTGTTTGAAATTTACTTATACTTATGGGATTGACAGGATTAACTAATTGGATATTCTTTTATATAAGAATTCGGGCAAATTTTCATCTACCATCTATAGGAAGAAAACACAGAGTAATGGCTTTTTGCATTACAAAAGTTTTCACCTATTGAAGAAAAAAATTGGCATAATTAAATCATAGGATCCATAGGAGGTTACTGGGCTATTGGCCTTGAGGCCCTTATAAGCCTAGCCAAGAGTTTAGCCCATGTGTACATAAATCATCACCTGATGCCCCTGTCCAGCAGGGACACGGGCGGAAAATCAGAGGTATATTTTCTGTTTCCCATCCAGTTATCTAGGTTGCACTTAAAAGGGGTAAAGATGTACTCTGCTTGATGTGGAGAGGGAGTCCATTCCATAGATGGGTGGAGTCTCTGGGACACAAATCTGACCCACCAACAAGTCTTGTTGATGTCACAGACCGGTTGAAGGTGAGCATGCAGGTTGCTCGAGTGGAGCTTGACTTGTGGATATGCAACAGTCCCAACAAGGTGGGGTCCGTGTTCACCTTGTATGTCAGACAGAGGACACCTCTGAGGGGTCTGTATGAAACAGAGGGATGGGGCTTTTAGCCTATCTATGTGGTAGATGTTTGAGGCCCTGGATTCTCTTGGTGAGGAACCTCTGTGGTCTCTCCAGCTGCTGCATGTGCTTTGCGAGGTACATGCTGAAAGGGGAGTTGTACTCAATAATGGGCTTTGTAAGGGAAGAATACAGGGATGTTATGACCTCCTTGTCCCTGGATGAGATACCCTTACTTATGAGGTGGGCCATGTAGAAGGCTTTTGCGTACAGTGGAAGCAACATTTTAGTCAAAAGTCAGGGTGCTATCAAACTGGGTGCCCAAATCCCTCATGACTGATTGCATGCATAAGGCGTTGTTATTAATGTAATAATTTGTGGGGACGTCACTCTCTCCAGAGAGGATGATGATGCATTTTCTGGTATTCAGCTTGAGGCCATGTTTCTGGCACCAGTTGTTTGATTGAGACCCTCTTGGAGGATGTTCACATCACTAGGGTAACTGATGGCAGCACCCAGCGTGCAGTCACCTACAAACTTGGTCAGCCATAGCCCACTGGTTTTGGCCTGCACCTCAGAAAAGTATATCCCAAATAAGAGGGCCAAAGATCGAACCCTGGGGTACGCCGCTTGTTATGGGTCTACTGCTTGAGGTGGCTTCCCCTATTTTGACTACGTGGGTTCTATCAGTGAGCCAGTCTGATACCCATCTGGTAAAATATGGATTGATGCCTAGTTGAGAGAGTTTATCCATTATGGCCGAGTGGGGAATAGTGTCAAAGGCTTTGGCCAAGTCAAGGTAGGCGGTGTGCATAGTCTTTCCCTCATCCATAGTTTTGGTGACTATCTCAAAGAAGTCGACCAAATTTAGCAGACAGGACCTCTCCTTGACGAAGCCAAACAGTGTGGGATCAAGTGTTTGGAGGTTGCCAATATCTTTATTAATGAGGTCCATGATAATCCGTTCCATGGCCTTGCAGATCAGGCTAGTTAGGCTGATGGGTCTATAATTTCCCAGATCGGTGGACGCTCCACCTTTGTGTAAAGAGATGACGGCTGTCCTCCACTCAGCTGGGAGAAAACCAGTACTCAGCCTTTGGTTAACTAGAGTGTCTAATGGCTCTGCAAGTTCCTGCCTGAATTCACGTAGGATACAGCCTGGGATGTTATCAGGTCCCACGGAGGGTGTATGTTTTGCCTTTGAGAGAGCAGTGATGACTTGTTCCCTAGATATAAGGGGGCAGGTACTGGGGATGTCCTGATTTACTGATGGGGGGACAGAGGGGTAAAGTTTCAGTGAATCTGTCAGCCAGCAAGTTTGATGTATCTACAGCATTTGTATATGTGGCGTCCTTGACCATCAGTTCTGAACAAATCTGGGTCCTTCCTTTGAGGTTGCGGCCATATGAGAAGAAGGCCTTATGATTGTCTCTAGTAGAAGTGGCCAGTTTGGAGTCGAATTTTGCTTTGGAGGATTTCACTAGTGCTCTTATTTGCTTGTTCAGGCTAAGGAGAGATTGCTTCCAATTGGGTACCTGCTCCTTCCTGGTCTCGGACAGCAATTTTTTTCCTTTTGTTATAGAGTTTATCTATTGCAGATATCCACCAGACAGGTGTACTCTTCCTTGTGGAGGAGATTTTGGCCTTTCGGGTATTCCTGATTCCATGCATCTATGTAAATGCTTGTATAGTGCTTTAGTGTAGTTTTGGATTTTGGTGCCAGTTCCTACAGAGGGGGAGGGGGCTTTGAAGCTGTTTATACCATCCCTCAGGAGGCTGTAATCAGCTTTGGAGAAGTTTTTATGTCTGATCCTAGCTGGGGGTTGGGGGGAGATGGCGACTTCGAAAGTGACTGCTTTGTGATCTGATGTTACCAGGGAGGATGGTACTTTAGGGATGCTGCAGTGGTTATTCATGTTAGTTAATACCAAGTCCAAGATATTATCACCCCTTATGGGAGTACCAACTAGCTGTTCCAAGGGATTTGCATTGACAAAATCAAGGAATCTCTGGGCATTTGTGTTCTGGCATGAGTAGTTCATCCAATCTATGTTTGGGAAGATAGTCACCCAGGATCAGTCATCCAATCTATGTTTGGGAAGATAAAGTCACCCAGGATCAGGGTAAAGGGTTGAATCTTGATAGATTTGAACAGGTCCAAAGAGGTGGATTGGGCATGTTGAGTCAGATTTGGGGGCCGGTAGGTAGCTGTGATTTGAATAGGGTTCCTGTCAATGGTTAACTGCACCTGGAGTGTCTCTTGTGCGTCATACTGTTTGACCACCCTGGAGGTGTGCATGTCTTTAATGTATATTGAAATTCTAACTCCTTTGGCTTTGCTGCCTGCAGTTTGGGGTCTGAATGTATGATAGGTTGAGTAACCATCAGCTGGGGTGCTCTCCACATCTTTGAAACAGGTTTCTGTGACTGCACAGATGTCAGCATGTTCCAGGGTTAGGAATGCTTGCAATGAGTGCAGTTTCATGTTTAGACTCCTAGCGTTTATCAGCATGACCTTTAATTTGTGTTTTGTTGAAATTTTTATGTTGGTAGTTTTAACCTCATCACTTTAAAAAAAAAAGGCACTATAGGGGAGGCAAGAGCCTTTGCCAGAAGCCTGAAGCCCAGGTAAGACAGATGCAGGCCATCTCTGGCAAAGCATCGTGGTTTGTCGATCATATCTTCCCAGGCTGTCGGGTACTGGATCCCCCTGGAATGACACCAGAAACTAAGCCAGTTTTTAAAGTCCATCATTTTCTGTATGTATTGAGGCATTATTCTGGATGACGACAGAATGCTGCTTAAGGCTAGGGACATACCTACCTGGGGCACATAATCAGTGAGCTCAATCATGTCTCTCTTCATATAGTCTAGAGATGTACGTCTCAAGTCATTCACGCCAACATGGACTATGACAGAGTCATAACAGTACCTGTTGTTAGAGACTTGAGTGCATATGTAATATGGCTGATTGTGGCACCTGACAGACAACTAACAGTGACTTTCTCTTTATCCATCCTGGTGAGAGGCACATGTGTGTGTCTCACAATAGAGTCTCCTATTACTAATATGTTGGGTTTATGGTGAAGCCTTAGTGCCTGTGAGGCACAGGTGTGTGGACTATGCATGGTATGTGGTGTGGAGTGCTGTGGAGATCACATGTCTTTTTGCCTTGGAGGTCTCCTTTGTTTGGGTATGTTTATGTGGAGGACATCTACATATATAGGTGTGTTGTGTAGGTGCGGGTGGTGGTCGAGGTGTAGTGATTGTGTTGACAACCTTTTTGGTGCCAGATATACTAACTTGCAGGGGGGAAGAGAGCTTGGACTCTAGGTTCCTAATATAATTGCATCTCTCACAAATTGTGTTCCTAGGTGGTAGTAGTAGATGGTTGTCTGTGTTCATGAGGCAGATGTTCTTCATGTTTCACTGTTGCAGATGGGTTATCCCTGTTGTGGTAGCCCTCAGCTGGCCCAAATACCAGAGTCAGTGTTTTCCTGCGTCGGCTGACGTCACTTGCTGGTTGACGTCAGTTCTTCAGTGCTATAAAGGAAGGCAGCCGACTTCATTACATCAGTCTTTCTTGCCGTGGAGCCCATAGCAGAAGCAGTTCGCAAGTGTGCCAGTCGGTCCCTACCAGAGTTCCAATTACAGCTGAAAATGTCTAAAGCCAAGTACCCCAGTGGGGATCCTTTTTCCTTGCACTAACCGATTTCCAAAAAAGTTAACAATTGTCTCAACTGTGGAAAGCAATTACCACACCGAGACTTTCATTCTTACTGCATCACTTGTTTAGGCCCAGACCACAACATCCCCTTTTTCCAGTTCTGTGCCCTCTTTAATGCGAGAACCATTTGTAGTAGAGCTCTTTTTGTAGCCAGGTATTTTTGTCTTCCGTCTTCACTTTCCAAAATGGCATCTGTCAGCCAACAATCCATAGGCATTCCGAAAAAGCGTAAGGATAAAGATAGAGACAGACCACACAAGGCTAAGCTGTCCAACGACTCTACCGCTTAGCAGGTAGTCCGTTTTCCAGAATTCAGTGAAGCGTCTTCGCAGCCGCTGATGCTCGATTCGATACCTTCACAAGCCTCTACTGAGACCCTTTCAGAGTCCGGTATGCTACAGAAATCTTCTTCGTCTTCCGAGCCTTTGGTTGTCTCTGCCTCGGTTGGGTCTGGAGCCACGACTCGGACACCAGCTTCTGATGAGGTCTTTTGCACTACTGAATCTAGACAAAAAACATCTTTTCCTTCAACTACTGTTTCTCTCAGACTGATGGATACTCTTAGGCCTAGAGGTAAGGCCACTCCTAAGAAAATTACCTCTAGGCAACATTTTACCCCTCCTCCATCACCCCAAGCTCAAATGTTTAAAATGGTGGAGGTCTTATCACCCTTATCAGGGGTAGTCAGGCCGCACCTTCTGAAAGGAAAAGAGACCCTTCCCCTGAAATACTGACAGAACAGGATTCTGAGTAGTCTGATTATTCAGATTTTGAAGAGGAGCAACAACCTCTTATTGCTTATGAGGATTCAGATGCAGAGGAATCCATTCCTTCTGCCTCCCCACCAGAAGGGGTCTATGTCATATGTTCGAAGTTTGAAAACTTCGAATGTTAAATCGAATTTAAATGTTCGAAGTTTCAAACATCGAACATATGATTTAAAAAAACAAAATTAACTATTATAGGCAGGGGGGCAAGCCCCCCTGCACCCCCCACATACCCTGCTCTTTAAATATGCCAACTCTGAGACTGCACTGTAGTGCAGTGCGGTCTCTATGTTGGTATATTTAAAGAGTGGGGGGTTTGGGGGGTGCAGGGCCCCCCCCCCACTTACAACAGTCAGGTAAGTGCCCTTTCTTCCTTTTTTTTTTTTTTTTTTTTTAAATCATATGTTCGATGTTTGAAACTTTGAACATTTAAATTCAATTATTTAACATTCGAAGTTTTCAAACTTTGAGCATATGATATAAACCCACCAGAAGATCTTTCCTTTGGGGAAACCCTTCACACCCTCAGGGAACATTTCCATTGGGAATCCCAGGACTTTCCTCAGTCTAAGAAAAGACTAAGAGAGTTTCTAGACCTGACACCAGCATCGACCCTTGGCTATCCCCCCTATCTTGGAGGTGGTTGATGATGTCTTCCATGAATCCAGCTTAACTCCTGACACCCTCCCGCCTGCTCCCAGAAAACCTGACAGGTACTACAGAGTACCGGACTCTCACAAATACCTGTACAGAAATCCTGCTGCAGACCCGGAGGTCATTACACAGGGACCACAAGATGCTAAGTCTAGTTCTGGAAAGAATCCTACTCCTTCTGACAAGGACTCCAGAGTTCAGGACAGATTCATAGGTAGGTACTAGGCTATCTGCCCAAGGGCATTTATAAGCCTAGCCAGAATGTGTTTGCTTTCGCCTCCCTTTTAGATTAGTTTCCTGGGCCTCTGTCCAGCAGGGCCATTGAAGTGATCACAAGGGTAAAATTATGATTTCCCATCCACTCGTCAAGATTTCTCTTGAAGAGAGTCAGTGAGGGGCTTTGCCTAACATAAATTGTGATTCTATTCCAGAGCGTGGGAAGTCTCTGGTTCAGGAATCTATCACTCCAGCATGTCCTGTTTGTTGTTGTGCTGAGGTTTAAATCCCTAGAGCATGTGGCTCTAAGAGATTTGGTTTTCTTGAGGTGGAGCATGTCCATTAATTCCAGGTTGGGCATGGCCTTGTACGTCAGGCAGAGATCACTTCTGAGTAGGCGGTAAGCAACTGAGTAGAGCTGGAGTTTCTGTAGTCGAGCTGCATAGGGCATCTGTTTGAGGCCCACGATCCTCTTGGTGAGGTACTTCTGTGGTCTTTCCAGCTGTTGCAGGTGTCGAGTAAGGTACATTCCAAATGGGGCATTGTAGTCTATTATGGGCCTGATGAGTAGAGGGGCACAATGACCTCTCTTGATCTAGATATGAACCCTTTCGTGATTAGGTGGGCTACATAGAAGGATTTTCTAACCACTTTGGCAATGTGATTATCAAAGGAGAGGTGGCTGTCTACCTGGGTCCCCAGATCCCTAATTACATCTTCCGTACTTAGTGGATTACCACCTATGTGATAGTTCGTGGGCACTTTGTTTTTCCCAAAAGGGATGACAATGCACTTTTTGGCATTTAGCTTGAGGCCATGGTTCTGACACCAGGTATTTGTCTCCGTGAGACCCTACTGGAGGATGTCTGTGTCAGCCGGAGAGTTGATTATGGCCCCCAGTTTGCAGTCATCTGCGAACTTAGTCAGCCATAGTCCTCCCATGCTTGCCTGTACCTCCGAGAAGTATATGCTGAACAGGAGGGGTCCCAGGACTGAGCCCTGTGGGACGCCACTTGTAACCGGTTTAGAGTCGGACATGGCACCCGCAACTCTGACCATGTGAGTTCTATCCTTGAGCCAGTTGGCAAGCCATCTCGTGACATAGGGGTTAATGTTCAAGCTGGTAAGCTTATCTATAATGCTAGAGTGGGGAATGGTGTCGAAGGCCTTAGCGAGGTCCAAGTAGGCTGTGTGGACTACCTTTCCCTCATCTATGGCCTTGGTAACTGTTTCAAAGACGTCAGCTAGGTTTAGGAGGCAGGATCTGCCTTTAACAAAGCCGAATTGGGTAGGGTCCAGTGTCTGGAGGTTCCCAATGTCTCTGGTAATGAGTTCCATGATGATGCGCTCCATAGCTTTGCAGACCAGGCTAGTCAGGCTTATAGAGCGATAGTTCCCAGGATCTGTTGTGGCACCACCTTTGTGGAGTGGGATAACTGTTGCTGTATGCCATTCTTTGGGTACATAGCCTGTGGTAAGGCTGAGTTTGAATAGTGAATTTAGGTGAGGGTTTAGTTCATTTTGGAGCTAGTGTAAGACGTAGCCTGGGATACCATCCGGTCCCATTGATGCTGTGTTTTTGGCTTTGGAGAGGGCTGTTTTCACCTATGAGTCTGTGATGACTGGGGCTCTACATTCTTCTGGGATGGACGTGGGCCCTTTTGAGGGTGGGGGGGTAAAGTTTGCACTGAATCTGTCAGCAAGGAGGTTGGCAGTGTCAGTTGGTTCAGTGTATTTTTTGCCATTTTGCACTAGCTCAGAGCAGATCTGAGAGTTGCCACCTAGATTCTTGACATAGCTAAAGAAGGCTTTGTGATTATCTTTAGAGTCTTTGGCAATTTTTCTTTCAAAACTGGCCTTGGATGTTTTTATGAGTGATCATAGTTTCTTGCTAATACTGATCAGGGATGCCTTTCCTTTTTGGGATTTTGCTCTATCATGTAATAGTTTCCTCCTCCTGCTGTATAGCTTATTTATGGCCGGGGACTACCAGACTGGTTTCCTCTTTTTGGAGGAGTGAGTCTTGGTTTTACTTGGGATGGCTCGATCCATACATTCCTGTAGGTGCTCATAGAATGCATTTGTAAAGGATTCTGCAGTTTGGGCAGCATTATCCTTTAGCAAGGGGGCTTTGAAACTTTCCACCTCGGTCTGAGAAGTGTGAAGTTTGCTTTAGAAAAGTTTTTCACAGTGGTTTCCTTGATTGGGGGTGCTGTCGGGATGTGGATGTCCAGTGTGATTAGTTTATGGTCTGATCTTACCAGTGAGGGGTTTACCTCTGGTGTGGAACACTGATCATCCATGTTGGTGATGATCAGGTCCAATATGTTGTCACCTCTTGTGGGAGTGGTGACCAGTTGTTCCAGGGTTGAGTTTATAAACTCTAGGAAGCGTTGGGCAAAGGAGTTTGTACTTGAGTAGTTTTCCCAGTCAATGTTTGGGTAGTTGAAATCACCCAATATCATGGTGTTTGGTAGGACCTTCATATTTTCCAATGTTCTCAGGAATGCTGAGTGGGGGTCCTGAGACAAGGTGGGTGATCTGTAGCAAGCTACAATCTGAAAAGCAGCTTTGCCCACTGTTAGTTGCACATGGATGGTCTCCAATGACTCGTGCTGTGCCACTAACCTGGAGGTGTGGGTATCCTTTATGAAAATGGATACACCCCCTCCTTTTGTATTTTGGTCTGGGTTCTGGGGCCGAAAGGTATGGTATGAGTTGTAGCCTGGTAGTGCTGGGGTGCTCTCTGGAGCCTTGAACCAGGTTTCTGTTACTGCGCAGATATCGATTTTCTCCATGCTGAAGAGTGCCTCGAGTGTGTGTATTTTTAGGTTTAGACTTCTGGCGTTGAGTAACATTACCCTCAGTTTTTGCTTACTTGTGTTGTTTATGAAGGTGGGTTTGTCTTTTGAGCCTTGCCTAAAAAAGGCACTATTAGGGTGGCAAGAGCCTTGGACAGTATTCAAAAGCCTAAGGGCGACAGGTGCAAGCCGTCTCTGGCGAAGCAGCGTGGCTTGTCGAGCATGTCATGCCAGGCTGACAGACACTGGATCCCCTTTGAACGACACCAATAGCTTAGCCAGTTGTTAAAATTGATCATTTTATCTTTATACTGTGGCATCATTCTTGGTGAGGGCAAGATGCTACTCAGGGTCAGTGTCATACCGGCCTGGGCTACATGATCAGAGAGCTCCTCTGCCTCTCTTCATGTAGTCCAGGTTGGTACGTCCCAGGTTGTTCACACCAACATGGACAATGACAGAGTCATATTTGTACTTGCTTTGGAGTGACCAGAGTGCTTGTGTTATGTAGCAGATCCTGGCACCCGACAGACAGCTTACAGTAACCTTCTCCTTGTTCAGTCTAGTGAGTGGGACGTCAGTGTGCCTGACAATAGAGTCACCTATTACTAGTGTATTGGGTGTGTTATTTAGCATTAAGGGCTGTGATTGCTTGGCACACTGACTTAGTGAAGTATGTGATACATGGTTGTTGTTAGAGGGTGGAGGTTACTTGGATGTCTGCTTTGGATGTCTCTGCTGCTTTGGCAGATTTTTATTTAGAGTCTCCGAGTATGTTTTTTTGTATTTATGTGTGTTGTTCGCTGGTGCAGATATGACTGGTCTATGTGAGACTTGGTAGTGTGGTGCAAGTGTTTCCCTTGTCCTCCTGACTGACTGTTCCAGTCTTGGGCTGAGAAAGCTTGGCTTCCAGTTTGGCTGTATAGTTGCATCTCTCACACACATTTGTGTTTGTTGGAAGGAGGAGAGGGTTGTCTGTGTACATGAGGCAATTGTAACATTGCCTCAAGATGCCCAGATTCACCAGCTGGACTGGAGAGTACACCTGAAACTGCCCTTTGGACATGCCTGTACGGATAAATGAACTGATGTTATGTGGTCCAATCTCGCCTACATTCTTACTCACGGGTTCGGAGCCAAACATCGGCTCTGACTCAGCCAACTTATTTTTCTAGCACGAAGTGTCTAATTGGCTGGGCTAACCTGGTATCCTATGTTGCACCACTCCATAGCCCCAGATCTCATTTGCCGCTCGTATAGCTAGGATGTGGTCTTGCTTGGCTGTGGCTAAGTAGCTTTAAAACTTCTTTTTTCTCACTGAAAATTGTGTTTTGTCCTCACAAAAGCTATTTTAATAGCTGATTGCTCTTGTTGTTTAGTGTGTGTTTTGTGGTGCGAGTGATTTGTTTTGTGGTATCCCTCTGTTCCTACGGACTAGGCCCGTTTAAGTTAGAGGACCTAGCCCTCCCTCCGTTGTATAGTTTGTCTGTTCCTGTGAAAGGAAAGCGTTTTTTTTCCTTGCTGTGTGTGTGTGTGCGCGCGCGCGTTAGTCGTGTCAAGAATCGTTTAACTTCGAGATTTTTTTCAGCAGTTGTTAGTGGTAGTTTCCCGCTTTAACCATTGTTGGCCTAAGGTCCTGTTTCTGTTGTGTTGTGTACAGTGCTTTTTGATATGTCAAAGGATCAAAAGGAACACAAACCCTCTGGGTTTAAGAAGTGTTCTAAATGCAGCTACAAGATGTCCATAACAGATGGACATTCCGTTTGTGTATATTGCCTGGGGGCTATACATTTACAAGAGTCCTGTAGTTTTTGGCATGCATTCAGCCCAAGGGTGCTACAGGAAAGAAAGAATAAACTTATACTGAAGGGTCTTCTAAAGCCTTCCTTTGAGGAGTCCTTGGACTCTTCTTCTGGTTCAGACTAAAGCCAAGACTTCTAAGGCTAAGAAGAGATCTCCGGCTCCATCTGTTTCATCGGAGCCACCGGAGAAGACTACCAAATTGGATTCTACCTCCTTGGCTCCCTTGTCCTCGGGCCTGCAGGAGGTAGCTGTGGTTCTTGAATCAGCCTCGCCTCCAATCCTGTTAGAGCCCATTCGGAGCCGGTCTCCTAGTGTCAGACAAGGATCTCTCCTCCAAATCCTCCAGACTATCCGATTTGGATGTGGATAGGGTGGTCCAGAGGCTCCTGCAGTCGCCTGTGCTGGCAAAATTATTTTCGGCTCCAGAGCCAGTCCCGATGAGTGCACCAATGTTTCCTCCTCCGAGCACCTCCTTGTCTTCGGAGCTGGAGTGTTCTGCTGGCTCCGATATCTCTTAAGGCTTTATTGGTGCCGATGTCGGCTCCTACCATGTCGGCTCTGTCATCTGGTTTCGGAACCCGGGTTTCCTCTGTCGGGCCCGAGGGGGATACTTCAGTACTTTTGTCGGTTCCGAGCCTCCCTTTCGGCGCTTCGGCTTGGCAAACTTCGGCAACGGTCGAGGCTTCGGAGTTTGGTCGGTCCTCTGATTCGGGGAGACCCGCCTTCGAGGCCATGAGGAGCACACTGGCCAGATCTTCAGTGACATCACCCGGATCAGTCATTCCATCCCCTTCCACACCAGCGAGAGCCTCTGATGTCCCCCTATCGGTTGACGGCGGAGCCCCAAGGTCTGGGGATACCCCCATGAGCGGTCCCCAGCTTTCTGAGGGCCCCTCGGAGTCTGTGCCTGAGGAGCCCCCAAGAAAGAAGTTGTGCAAGAGGAAGCACATAGACTCCCAGGATGAGTCTCTCGCCTCTGATACCGACCTCGAAGAGTCAGAGTCGTCCTCCGATGACATCTCTTTCTCTGACATCCTGGAGATTTTGAGGCAGAGAGGCAGCTGGTCGTCCAAAACCCCCTCTGAGGAGGAGTCTGTATTCTTCAAGGCCTTTGGGGCTCAACCCTCCGCCTCCTGGGTGTCTCCACCCTTCGATGAGCTCCTAGATTTGATCTGTTGAAGGGCATGGGAGACTCCTGACTCGGTGGAACCTGTACCCAGACGCCCTAATAAATTTCTTTCAGCTCCCCCTGGGAAAGAGTTCCTGTCCAAAGGGGTTTCTGTGAATGCCATGGTGGTGGCGGTGGCCACTCAGCAGGAAGTAGCAGAGTCTTCTTCCTCCGTCCATCCTCCTAACAAGGAGTCCAGAAGTATGGATCGGTATGGGAAGTGTACCCTTTCTTCAGCGACCTTCACACTTCAGTCTCTGAACTATCTTTGTCATTTTACTCGGCTCCAGAGAGATCTCCTTAAAGAGTTAGGTGATGCTCTAATGGGTAACGTACCTGAGGCATTAACACAGACTGTTAACGCCCAGTTGTCTACTCTTGGCTCGATTGTCAACTCGTCCATGAGGCTCATATCTTATGCAGCCGAGGGGGCGAGGGCAGCTAGCTCAGGTGTAGCCCTTAGGAGGCACGCCTGGATGCGCCTGTGTCATTTCACGGAGGCCTTCAAGTCTTCCTTCACTGATGCCCCCTTTGAAGGGTCGTCACTCTTTGGGACCAAAGTGAAAGACACCCTAACCAGATGCGAGAAAGAGGGAAAGACCCTGTCTGCCGTAGGGGTCTGTTTTTCCCTGCCATATAAGCCTTACCCCAAGGCTCAGAGGGGAGGAAAAAAGTGGTTCAAAAAGTCACAGAAGTCTTTCCCTGCTGCTCAAGGTGAGTCCCCCTCCAGAGGCAGAGGAGGGGGTGGCTGTTCTGGGAGACGCCACCCTAGGGGCAGAGGAGGCCCTCACAATTCGGGAGACCGTGATTCCTTTTGCGGGCCTTCCTGTCATCGTCCTTGATGTATTGCCCGACTGTGCTATTCTGGAGCCAGTCGGGGGCTGCATTTCATTGTACCCGGAAGCCTGGGCAAGTATCACTCAGGATCGATGGGTGCTTCGTATAGTTACCGGAGGTTATTCCATCCCCTTGTTGTCAGACCCTCCTCCACCCAAGAGAATCCCAGACGTTCCACCCAGTCAGAGGGATCACGCAACACTAGAAATTTCAAAGTTGCTGGAAAAAGGAGTCATCCAACCTGTCCCCTCAGACCAGATCGGATTAGGGACTTACTCAAGACTCTTTTTGGTGCCAAAAAAAACAGGGGACCTGAGACCCATCTTGGATCTCAGCCGACTGAATCACTACGTTCTAAAGTCCAAGTTCCAAATGGTCACCCTTAAGTCTATTTTTCCATTACTGGGAAAAGAAGTATGGATGTGCTCCATCGACCTCAAGGATACTTACTACCATATCAAAATGGACAGGCATCCAGGAGTCACTTACACTTCCGGCTGGGAGCCAGTCATTTCCAGTTTCGTGCCCTGCCCTTTGGCCTCACCACAGCCCCCGGGGTGTTCACCAAGTGTTTGGCAGTGGTGACAGCTCACCTGAGACGTCAAGGATTCCGAGTGTTTCCATACCTGGACGACTGGCTCCTCACCGCCCCCACCAGGCATCTCCTCCTTCAGGCCATGGAAAAGACCATTGCCCTTTGTCATCAACTAGGAATTACCTTGCACTGGGGAAAGTCTGCCTTGCTGCCCTCACAGCATGTCACATTTATAGGCGCAGAGCTCGACACCGTTCATATGCGGGCGTTCCTGCCTCAAGAAAGGATAGAGGTGTTGCAGGGTCAGGTTCGCGCATTACTACCCCTCAAGAAGGTTCAGGCCAGATGGATTCTACAGCTCCTGGGATACATGGCAGCCACCATTATGTTAGTGCCTCTAGCCAGATTACACATGAGGCTTCTGCAGTGGCTCCTCTCTGCCCAATGGTCCTTTCAGAAACTTCCTCTGTCCCATTTGATCCTACTCACCGATCGGTGCAAACAGGACCTCTGTTGGTGGCTACGCTCCACCAACTTGAACAATGGGAATCAGTTTATTCCTATGCCTCCGGTTGCCACGGTGACCATGGACGCCTCCCAGATGGGGTGGGGGGGGCATTATCTTGGCAGGACGGTCCAAGGAACCTGGCAGGATCATGAGGTATATCTGCACATCAGTGTTCTAGAGATGACAGTGGTGTTACTGGCGTTGCAAGCACTGCAGAGCTCTCTTCCCCTAGGAACGATTGCGATTCACTCGGACAACATGTCCGTAGTGTGGTACCTGAACAAACAAGGGGGAACCAGATCTTACCCCCTATGCAGAGAGGCCATGCGTGTGTGGCAGTGGGCAGTGTCTTCCCGATGGTTCCTAGTGGCAACGCACATTCCAGGGAAGGCCAGTGTGATAGCAGATAGGCTAAGCAGATCTATTCTGATGCCTTACAAGTGGTCCCTGAACCGCCGAGTTGCGGAACAGATTTTCAACAGGTGGGGTCAGCCTTGCTGCGACCTTTTTGCCAATCCCCGCAATGCAAAATGCAGCAACTACTTCACTCTGATCCCCCCACAGGGGGAGTCACCCAGGGATGCTCTAGTCCACGATTGGCCTCCCGGTCTACTCTATGCTTTCCCTCTGTTTCCTCTGCTACCAAGGGTGATTCAGAAAGCCATTTCCTCGGGAAGCAAGATGATTCTAATTGCCCCACACTGGCCTCGCCAAGTCTGGTTCTCCTTTCTTCATCAGTATGCAGTGGATAGTCCTTGGACTCTGGACCCAGCACCAGACCTACTGACACACGTCGGGACAGTCCCATTCCTCCCTACGGACCCTCAGGTTGACAGCCTGGCTACTCCACTTCCATCTTTAGTCAGACTTCATCGTTTTTCACCTGAGGTAGTACACATTTTATATTCTTCTCATAAACCTTCTATCAAGAAGATTTACTCCAGCAAGTGGAAAAGATTTTCAATTTGGGCTCAGGCCAAGGGACTGGATCCTTTCACAGCCCCCATCCCTGCTGTCTTAGATTTTTTATCCACACTTTTTCAGCAGGGTTCTGCTCCTGCGACCATTAAGGTCCAGCTGGCCGCTATTTCTAATTTTCATACCTCTTACGAACCTTCTCTCATGACTCATAAACTATGTAAGGCCTTTGTGAGGGGCACCTTGTTCCTACGGCCTCCTGTGTCAGAACCCATCATGCCATGGGATTTAAATTTTGTTTTACAGACCCTAACTTCATCACCTTTCGAACCAGCTGCCACCTGTGAATTAAAATTTCTGTCTTGGAAGACTGCATTCTTACTAGCCATCACATCAGCCAGACGCGTGTCGGAGATTCAAGCATTGTCCATCAAATCCCCGTATTTAATCTTTCATAAGGACAGGGTTTCCTTGAGATCTACTCCATCCTTCCTTCCGAAAGTAACCTCTGCCGTTAATCTCAATCAGTCCATTGAGCTGCCAGTTTTCTTCCCTCAATTTTCCAACAAGGCGGAGTTTAAGTTTCATCAGTTGGACGTACACAGGCAGCTTCGATTTTACTCACACAGGACAAAACAACTTCGTAAGTCTGACCAACTCTTTGTTTCCTTTTCAGAAAATATAACAGGTTCCCCTATTTCTAAGATTACAATTTCCAGATGGATTTCTGATTGCATCTCCTATGTCTTTTCGTCAGCAGGCAGAGAGTTACCGTTACCCGTCAAGGCTCACTCCACCAGGGCTGTTTCCGCTTCAGTTGCTTATCATTCCAGGCTATCTTTGGATGAAATTTGTGCTGCGGCCACATGGGCTTCTCCCCACACCTTCATTACTCATTACAAATTAGATGTGGCTTCTAGGGGCCGGGCTTCCTTTGGTTCCACTATTCTCAGGAGCATCTTCCATTGAGCCTCCCAGCATAGAGGTGCTGGGGACGCTGTCCCGTGAGTAAGAATGTAGGTGAGATTGGACCACATAACATCTAGAAGTTATGTACTCACCATAATGTTCGATGCATGTGGTCCATCTCGCCTCACATTCTTACGTTCCCTCCCACCTGTCCTCCCTCCTGGAGGATTTGGAGGCGACATTTGTCTTCAGTACCCTTCGGTATTGGTTGTTTTTTCTTTGCTACCCTGGTTAGTGTTCTACCTTACTGAACTGTGATTGTGCATGAGGTGTGACTATGAGTTGCTGCAAACTAGATCTGGGGCTATGGAGCGGTGCAACATGGGATACCAGGTTAGCCCAGCAAATTAGAGACTTTGTGCTAGAAAAATAAGTTGGCCGAGTCGGAGCCGATGTTCGGCTCCGAACCCGTGAGTAAGAATGTGAGGCGAGATGGTCCACATACATCGAACGTTATGGTGAGTAAATAACTTTTAATTTTACTGATTGTCCGGTAGGGACAAATAGGGAGCCTTGTACTACTGTATAGTAAAGGGGTGGTGTAGTGCTAGTGTTTATTAGTGCTTACTGAGAGCTTAGAGCAAGTTCTTAACTGTAAAAGGATGGTTAGACTGCTTAAGTTGAGAGTTTGACTAGTTCCAAGGGAAAAATTGAAGAGCAGACCGTGTAGCCGGGAATAGTTAAATCTTAGCTAACCAGCGGTGTGCAAAACTGCACAAATGCGAGTTTTAAAGCAGGGAGATGAAAGATGGGGTAAAAAGGTATACACCTCTACATCCTTAGCTATCAGTGCACTCAACTGTCAGTTTCACATGTTAAAATATCAACAGCACATTTTGGAACTATTAAAACAAAAGATTTTTACCTTTCCTGACTGTGCCAATTCAAAAGACCTAGCGGATTTACTGCACTCTACTTGTCACGTGGCTAAACACACTTTACACTGTGGATATGATGCCCTAGAAGCCTCAAGCAGGGCAGCAGTTTCAGGATCTGTCATTAGAAGACATGCATGGTTGAAGTAACATCCTCTCCCTGATCATATCAAATCTAAGTTACTTGATGCACCATTGGATAAGGACCGCTTGTTTGGAGAAAAAAGCAGAAGAGGTGCTTAAAAAGATAGAAGACAAAGCAAAATCTATGCAAACAGTAAAGGATTTCCTTCAGGTACAGCCCCATAGGTTCAGCAGGAATTTTACCTCAAAACACTGGTCCTTTCCTGCACCTAGCAGACAGGGGCAAGGTAAGCCCCGCAGGGACAGACCACAAGGAGTCCTATCCCAGGGACAGCAGAGAACCAAACAGTGGACCGCTTCCACTCCAAAGCCAGGGAGTTCTAAGCCATCTCTGTATGGCAAAAACTCTTAATGACTCCCTCTCTCCCCTCTTTTCACTCACCAAAAGCTATGAGGAAGGCTCTCCCTCTGCACAGAGAAGTGGCTTTCTGTAACAAAGGATCAATGGGTCTTAAACATCATTTCTCAGGGATGTAAATTCTCCTTCAACAAACTCCCGATCCCAAGAGGGTACTCAGACTTGCCTCCAAATCAGTGGGCAGAGGCACTGAAACAAGTCCAAACTCTCATATCCCAAGGGGCAGTAGAACCTGTCCCCTCAGATCAAACAGGCAAAGGCTTTTATTCCAGACAATTCCTTGTTCCCAGAAAAGAGGGCGCTTGGTGCCCCATCCTGGATCTATCCATTGTAAACTCCCTCCTGGTGGTCCCCAAATTCAAAATGCTAACTTTGCAGAAGCTGCTGCCTATGCTGACAAAAAATGCTAGGTTAGTTACCCTAGATGTAAAAGATGCCTACCTCCACATCCCCATAAGGGAATCTTGCAGGAAATTCCTTCACTTCAGAGCAGGCTCACAACACTTTCAGTTCTCTGCACTACCCTTTGGCTTATCTACTTCTCCCAGGGTATATGCCAAATGCTTAGCCCCAGCCATAGCCTTTTGCAGACAGAAAAAATATACAAATTTACCCTCATCTGGATGACTGCCTCATTCAGGCAGAGTGCAAAGAAAAGCTCCTCAAGGACCTCCCCTTTGTCAAAACCCTACTAATCTCCTTAGGGTACACCATCAACGAGAAGAAATCAAGGCAAACACCCTCCAGGGAGATCATTTTCTTGGGGGCACTGCTGGACACAGCATCCCAAATGGCCTTCTTATCCCCAGAAAAACCGAGCTTCCTGCCTCTCTATTTTACACAGCTGGCTTCCAAAAGTCACCTCACTGTGAGGAAGTTCCTGCAAGCCTTAGGGTACATAGCATCCTGCATCCTTATAATTCCTCTGGCCAGGCTTCACATGAGAAAACTTCAGTGGTACCTAAAAACCTTTGGTGTCAGCGCTCTCAGCCTCTAGTGACCTGTCTTCCTCTGATCCCCTGTATAAGGGCCGAGTTTCTCTGGTGGGCAGGGGCCTGTGCCCAGAACAAGGGTCTTCCCTTCACCCTCTGCCCAACCGGGCAGACCATTACCACCGACGCCTCAGACATAGCTTGGGGTGCTCATCTAGAAGGCAAGTGCACCCAAGGTCTTTGGGATGCCCAGCACCTTCCCTTACACATCAACCAGAAGGACATGATGGCAGTACAAAAGGCTCTGACATCCTTCAAACCCCATCTCAAGCCAGGGGTTCTCCTTATCAAAACAGACAACACCACAGTAATGTGGTACATCAACAAGTAGGGAGGGACCCAATCTTACCCTCTGTGCAGGCTAGCCATGAACCTCGGGCTGGCAGCCTCTTCCATGGAACAACACCCGATAGCACAATACCTACCAGGAATCAACAACACCCTGGCAGAGCACAATACCTACCAGGAATCAACAACACCCTGACAGACCACTTAAGCAGAAGCCTACTGGACCACCATGAATGGCAGCTCAACAGAAAAATGTTTTTGCAAATAACTCAGGCGTGAGGTACTCCGGAGGTGGATCTCTTTGCTTCGCATCCCAACAATCAGCTGAAAAAAATTCTGTACCAGGGAGTATCACCGCCTGGCGTTTAAAGTGGATGCCTTGACCTTCCATTGAACACCCTTTTTGTGTATGCATTCCGTCCTCTGCCTCTTATCCTCAAGGTACTGATCATAATAAGAGAGGCGAGACCAAAGGCCATCCTTGTTGCTCCAGATTGGCCCAGACAACATTGGTACCCCTTACTGCGCAGCCTGACCTTACAGCATCCCAGGCAGCTTCCCCTGATCTCAGACCTCTTAACTTGATGCTGCACCCAGACCTGCAGACTCAGACTATCACCATGGGTAATACTCTGAAGGCAAACAAGGGGCCCCTGTTAAGCAAAGAGGTCCTAGACATCATCACAGAGGCCAGAAGATCCAGCACCAGAAATCTTATGCAGGAAATTGGAAAAGATTCTGCTCATGGAGCCAGTCCAGAGAGGGAAATACCTCACAACCTTCCATCCCTCTTACACTGGACTACCTAGTGGATCTACTTAATAGTGGTCACTCCTTCTCCTCTATTAAAATCTGCAACTCAGCCATTTCAGCTCATTTTTTCCCATCCTTTGATTAAACAATTCCTCAGAGAGGCTTCTAATATCAGACCTCCCAGAAGGCCACCCACTCCAACCTGGGACCTGAATTGTGTTTTGGAAAAACTAACTTTACCACCCTTCGAACCTGCTGCTTCAGCAGAACTAAGGTACCTCTCCTGGAAGACTGCTTTTCTCTTAGCTATCACCTCAGCCAGAAGGGTTTCAGAGCTACAAGCTCTGATGGCCATTGAGTCCTTCATCATCTTCCATGCCGACAGGGTCTCCCTGAGGACCAATCCTTCCTTTATGCCCAATGTGGTATCTGATGTAACTCTCAACCAGGCCATAGATCTACCCACCTTTTTTCCTAACCCTCAAAACAAGGGGGAAAGAATTCTGCACTCACTAGATGTGCACAGACAGCTCAGATACTGTCTGGACCTTACTAAACCCTTCAGGAAAACAGAGCAACTTTTTGTCAGCTTTGCTCCAGGGGCGGAGGGGAAACTCATTTCCAAACGGACTATTTCCAAATGGATATCACACTGTATCCATTTTTGCTACAGTTTGCATGGGAGCTCCCCCCCCCCCCCCAGTGTATTCAAACACATTCCATTTGGGCAGCCTCCACTTCCACAGTATGCCTCAGAGGAGTTCCCACCAAGGACATTCTGGAAGCTGCCACGTGGACTTCTGTCCATACCTTTACCAAGCATTACCATCTACCTCTATTTTCTAAGGCTAGGGCAGGGTTTGCCTCTGCAGTTCTACAGGGCATGCTGACCCATTCCTAGGTCTCTTACTAAGCCTACCACCCCTCTCCTCAGCTTTGGGAATCCTCCCACAGGTAATGACTGCAACAGTGAAACACGAAGAACATAGTACAGTTGTGTACACTTAGCGTAAATGTAGATGTTCGAGTGTATTCACAGTTGCAGTCCTGGTTTCCCACCCTCCTTCCTCCTTATATCTTCTTTCTTTCGGGAGACATAAGTTTCTAATGGTGGCTTTTAGTACCATGACCACTTCACCATATTTACTTGGGCCTCTGACTCTTTAGGGCAAGAAAAACTGATGTAATGATTTCAGCTGTCTTCCTTTATAGCACTGACAAACCTGACGTCAGCCAGCAAGCAACAGCAGCCAACACAGAAAAACATTGACTCTGGTATTCGGGCCGGCCGAGGACTAATACAGCAGGGATAACCCACAGGTGATGACTGCATCAGTGAATACACTCTAACGTCTACATTTATGGTAAGTGTACACAACTGTACTTTGCTGCACTGTCTCAGGATACCCATATAAACTAGACTGGCAGGAGAAATTGTAGGAGATTGTCCATCCATATTTGTCAGAATCTGAGGGAGAAAGGCCAGGGAGAGCTAAGGGGTGGGCCTAAAGCCCAAGTGTTTAAACCAAATCTAAGAGCTTTGAATAGACAAGCAGTAATAAATACAACAGAAAAGATGCACTTGAACACTTTAGAGAACAGGCAGCAAGTAGCAGGAAAAAACAAAGCAAGATGAAGTAACAGAGTAGTTGGAAGAAACACAGATTAGAAAATATAAGCAGGTTATAAAGTAAAAAGGGAGAGAGCAGGAACACAGGAATAGATGATAATTCAAGGTTAAGGGACTAAGGGGTTTGGCCTTCCCAAATGATCGCTGTATTAGGTAGAATGAGCTAAAGAGATGGGACTGGGGTGTGCCCCAGATCAACTTTACAGTGGAGGTGGGCAACTGCAAAACCAACTTTAAGAACACAACAGTAATGGGGTGGGGGTAGAAGAAAAAAAATTTCAGCAATTTCAGAAAACTAAATTCTGCCAGCAAATATATAAATAATTTAGTCAAGCAAAAATAAAGACAGTGCAGAACTCTGAACAGTTAAAGTGCCAAAAATATACTTATCTGTATATTTCCAGATTGTTTGAGAAGCGCACTCCGTCAGAACTCAAGGAGATTCTAGCAATGATATGCATGACTTTACAAAATGGTAATACCATCAAGACAGAACCCAGCCTTGAGACAGTCAGATAACACAAAAGCTGTTAGACCAGTTTTACCAACTTTAAGAACATAACATCAATGGGGGGAGGAATAGTTTCAGCAAGATCAGAAAAGTGAATTCTGCCAGCAAATATATAAATAATTCAGTCAAGCAAAAATAAAGACAGTGCAGAACTCTGAACAGTTAAAGTGCCAGAAAAATATACTTATCAGCTCTATATTTCCAGATTGTTTGAGAAGTACTCTGTCAGAACACAAGGAGATTCTAGCAATGATATAAGGACAGTTTATTAGGCTATCAAGAATGATTTCTGAAGCTATTGTTTTTTTTTTTTTTTTTTTTTAATGAAAGTAAAAGGTTAGTGGGTATGTTTGTTGAAAGGGGCTAACCCATTGACCTTTTTACTGATATTTTTAATCAAATTAAATCTAGATAGTAATGCTTTTAGACCTGTTTTAGGAACATGCCCTTTGAACAGTAGTGAGAGGGTAAAAACATGTAGGGGACAGACTGGGGATTTTACTCGACCCTTTATTTTACAGTGTAGCCTGTCGAATGATGGTGTTGTCATGATAGTTAGGAATAACTGGAATATTATGAAGATTTTTGACCCTAAGGAGTTTGCACTTCCCCCTTGTGTAGTATACAAAACAGCTAGTAACACCAAAGATTTATTGGAGAGTGAGGCTACTCCTGAGGACAGGTAACAAATGCACACATAAATGTGGTAATTGTCAGCAATGTCCTTATATTTACACAGAGCCTAAGAGTAATAGAATATTCACATGGTGATATATATATATATATATATATATATATATATATATATATATATATATATATACATATATATAATTTTTTTTTAAATGGCAATTGCCAAACAAAATGAATAGAGCGGGCATTGTGTACAAGGATATTAGAACATCTTCATGATATAAAAAAAAATTAATAATGCCCTTTTCAAACACACTACCACTTGTGAACGTTTTAACATTTTGGAAATGGTTGAGAGAGAACTTAAGGGTGGTAGCTGGGAGAACATTCTTGAATACAGGGTATTGCTGTGGCAGGTAGCATAGAATCGTAGCAAACTACCAGGATTTAATGAAATGATTTCCTTATTTCCTGTACTAAACATGAAAAAGTTAAACTGTGATAGGCAGTTAAGTGTGTTCTACCGCCAATCATTAGCAGACCGGAGTTCCGCTGTGGCGACCCCTAACCGGGAAAATCCGAAAGATTGTGTGCTTTTTAGATGTATATCTGTATGTACCTTTAAATATTTGATTGTTTAAATTAGTTGTGATTGGTATGCCTTTATATGCGAGTGTTTTAGTATTGAATTTCAGTTCTGATAAAGTCTTGCGTTTACATAAATGAAAGTGCTTAACCTATTTTATTAAATTAACATTTGGAATATATTTTCCTTCTGTGGATTTTTTATTTGTTAAGACAGCTTGAATATCCTAGTGGATTGGCAAAGTGCATGATCTTGGGGTAATTACATAAAACCGTTACTGCCTAGAATGTCTTTTAGTGTGTTCCCCTTGTAAGAATGAAATGTTGACTTCTCAAGTAATGGTCTTGCTAGTCAAACCCAGGTTGCATGCTTTAGTCAGGGCACCTTCCCTCTGCGACAGACATGATGCTTGAGTAGATTTATTATCTTTGTTATTTTCAGTTGCTCTGCCACTAGAGTGCAGTAGTAGGAAAAGTGGAGGGGTTCTGTGCAGCAGCTAACTAGTGCAGACTGCTAGTCCTTTTTGACTAATTATATTTACTACCAGTTAGTACTACCAGTGTGAGACATGCGTAAGTTGCACACAATTTAAACATAACATCATACGAACTTTCAATTTTTCATTGGCGTGCATTAATAAGCACAGTACAACAGCTGTAAATATATCAGGTGAACAAATACTGTGATGAGTCAAGTAGGAAGTAACAGGACACTAAAGCTTACTGGATAAGTTATTTATGAAGTTCTTTTTTGAAGTTTCTTATGACTGTCTGTGAAAGTACCAGACTTCATTAAATAATTTATGAAGAAGTCCTTGTCTCTTTCACTGTTGAAGTACTGGCAGAGATCTGCTTGCAGTGTAGTGAGTTGTCATGAATATAAAATGAAACTCGCATCAGCAAAGCCTTAGTGTACTGATACATGTGCGTAGGTTGGTATAAATTTAATTTGTATTGCTGCACATTTTACTTTCACTGACAGTACTGTAGCATGAAATGTTGAGTTTAGTTTGATGTGCAAGACAACTTCAGCAATGAAGCAAGTTTGCTATCCCTGTAGATCAATGTGAGGCTTCTTGTCAGAGCTATGTTTTGAACTGATAGAGATGAAGAGGAATTCAGAAGCACCGTCCTCACCCAAGAGATGGAGAAAGGGATGAGCCATTGATTTGTTAGCTTTTTTTTTTTTTTTTTTTTTCAAACGTTTTATTCTCTGGAAGGATGTGGTTTTAGTTAACCCACTGTGAGTGTAGTGTCTCCTCCCTTTTCACCACCTGATTATTAACCAACTTTCCACCTCAAATACACACACATGCTTTGTGGTACAGTAAATTGGACAACTTGACAAACATTTTATTGTAAGCTGGTGTCTGTATAATATGTTATGGCATGAATTTAATGAGGATATGGATGTGCAGCAGAGCAGGGTTCCAGTAAATATTCTTGTTGAATATTGCTTTTGACTTCTTTTATAAGTTTTATGACATGCATACATTCACCTATTTCTAGTTTATCTTTGGCAGCATACAGCACTGAGTTTTTATTGCATGCCAGAAAGTCACAAAGAGAGTATGTATTTGACAGTCAAGAAGTGGAATGTAGCAAGTGGACACAGTTAAGGTCAGTTGACACATCCCATCCTCTCCCTAGATGGACTACATGTAAAACAGATGTGTTTTTTTCAAATGTTGATAAAGGGTGTAGTTTAATGAGCACAACTTTACTTGGCCATATGAAAGTTTATGTTCTAGACTTCATCACGGTCATTTGGTTTGGGAATGCTTGGCTGTTTTGCAGATGTGGCCTTTTGTTACATGAACACCCATAGGACCCCTTTGATAGTGTTAGACACCTCTAGTCTGTGCCAATTGGCAGAGCAGGTTCTAGAATTAGCTGTGAGTTGCTATGGGTAATGTGTTGGCAGAATGTTACTTTGCCCTTTGACAGTGAAGTAATTTGTGTTATTCAGGGAGTGAATGCACTTTTCCACAATCTTGTACCACAGGCCCATTGTGCATTATGTCATGGCAGACTTCAGGCTAATAATCTGAGGTTAGAAGTCAAGTTTCATTTGGGGTAGCAAGAGTTAAACTTTTGAATATAGACATCCAGCTACAGGCTGTTAGATGTACGCCATGGTCTGAAATGGAACTCTGTGAGTGCAGGGCGTTTTGCACTGCCACTCTTTGCTTGATCAGTCAGCATTTTTGTAATCTGCTACCTTGCACCTTTGCCCTGCCTAGTCTTCCTACTAGCCGCTCCCCTTTCTGAAATGTACCATTTTTTTCTGTTTTTAATAAAAGTTGTTTCGGTATTCCATAGTTCTTGGTCTGCTTTAGTCCTGTATAAGAAAGTAACATTTTTTTTATTGCTGTCATGGATCTCAGAACTATCTTTTTCTCATTTAGAATGGAATAATTTAGAGAGTGCCTTATTGGGCTTATTTTCACTTGAAGGCCTTGTTGCACTAATAGGTTCATAGGTTTTTAGGCACTTACTGGGCTACTGATTTGTGAAGATCTTGATAAGCCTAGCCAGCCTTAAATTTCCATGGTAATTTCTAGCCCTTATAGTTTACATGTGAATAACCCAGAGATGGGCCAAACAAGGATATGTTAGAACACTTACATTTTTCCCTTATCCATGAGGGATAGGGGTACCAAACCAGGGATGAATTTGTGGTTATCTGATCGTTCGTTCAAATTAAATTTGACTACATTAAGAGAAGTACTTCACTGTAAGTGGGGTGGAAGGTAGTTTCACAGAAGCAGTATTCTCTGTGGTAAACACCCATCTGTCCAACATGTTCTGTTTATTTTGCAAACCAGCTTGAGATCTCCTGAGTGGGTATTTACAATATCATTGGACTTGGGGATGTACAATAGGTCTGACAGAATTTGGTCTATTTAAGGTCTAGACACAAAGCAGAGGTCACCTGTTAGTAGCCTGTATGATTCTGTACGATGCTGAGAAAATGGACAAGGCTTTGAGATGGTTAATCACATAATCACACTTCCAAAAAAGTGTTGTGACCGAATCTGTTGGTTAATGTATGCATTAAGTGCGTGGCATGCCTTGAACATACAAATGATGTGCAGAGGTGTTATATTTGCCAGGGGTTCAACAAGGCCACAAAGCACAGGTGAAAGAAGGCATAAGAATATATTCTTATGTTGCTGAGGCTTCAGAAGCCCTAGTAGCATCAACAATTTCTGTGGCTCTAGTCAGACATGGAAAGAAAGAAGAGAGGTGGCAAGACAACCACTGTAAGGACCACCCATGCATAAATAGATAAGAACAAAATGAAAGAGCTAACTCTTCTGAACTCTGGTGTATCTTCGCTCATAGCCCCTCGTTAGTGTGAGATGTGCAGTCAGCTGAAGTGCTGCGGGCAAATGGGCATCCTGTCTGTCTTTGGAGAATATGGGTCCTTCACAGGAAATTTTCCAACCATGTCTTTTTAAGACTTCTGTAGGGTTGAAAAAAAATTGAAAAATGCAGAAGATGGTAAAGAAAAAGAAATGAGGGTAGCTTTGCTAAATGCTGGAAGGCTACATAATAAAATGGGTGATTTAGGATGTTGACGTCTATACCGTAACTGAAACATAGTTTAAATATCCAAACTAATTATTACAAATTCCAAGGTGTTTGTTCTTTGTTGCAAGTCTGACCAGATATGTATCAATGTCTCAGTATTTGTAAAGTAATACCTAAAATCCAAGAAGCAAGACAAGGCTAAGAAGTAGAAACTGGTTGTATAATTATTATTGGTGGTATTGAATGTACTGTTGTAGGTACCTACAGTACAACACCTGTGCCTTTGCAGGATAAGGGGATTTCCTGCCTAAACTCTAGGATGTAAAAGTCAATGAAAATGTAATCTTTTTGGGAAATTTTAACTACCCACACATTAACAGAGTAAGATAGTCATGCAGCAGATATATTTTGCAAATATTAACTTTTAAAGTAGTTTGAATAATTAATATGAAATCCAGTTAGATATGGCAATATCTTAGTATTGTAGTGACAGTGATAGGAACTTTCTGCTGCTCAGTCATGGATATAGTGTCCAATGTACCATCCTAAGAACAAAGTTAATTATAGTCATAAGTAAATCCTCTTACCTAAACTTTACCAAAGGAAAATATAATGTGGTGAATGACATACTTATGAAAACAAATTTAAGTACGGATCCTTGGTGACCTAAATGAATCTACTGAAGGCGGCATTAATGAATTAATTTTTTTATTTGTCTCTGTTTACCGGGAAAGTCCGACTGGATAATACCATTTTCAGCAGAGGCCCAGGGAGAAAAGCATTGCATTATACTAAGTTCTAGTTGAATATAGAGTACTCACATTTCTAGTTACATTTATACACAAACAGTAGTTACATTTATACATTCTAAGATTTTACAGAGGTGGAAGTTACTAAAGAGAAAGCCCATGTGCAGCTTAGTGGATTTTAAAGGCAGCAGTTATTTATAAAAATTGTTTTGTCGTTTCAGTGAGAGGTTGAGTATATATGCTGTTTAAGGTGAGTATTTGGAGAGTATTGTATGGTGAATACAAAGTCTCAGTCTTGAGATGAGAATGTTCAGGACCAGAATTCGTTAAGATGTTGTTTAAGCAGTGGTTTAAAACTATTGAGTTTGAGAGTTTTATTTGTGTGAGAATGCTATATTCCAGAGTTTAGCACCGTATTGGGAGTAGAGTGAGTCTCCTGCAACATCATTCGACTTTGTAAGTAATAAGAATTTGTCACTATTTCTGTGATACTATTAACTTTTATGTTCATGAGCACACACTAATATGGTACAATATAGACAAGTAAGTACAACAAAAAACCTTTTATAGAATCGCAGCATTAGTAAGGTGTACAGAAGAAAAAAGACACACCTTTGTCCATAAAGCAAGTCAGTGTTAAATGAAGTACAGAAATATTTTGCATTTCTTACCAATGGGCGTTCCTTTGTTGAAGGTTGTGCGTTAGGCCCGGCAAGCCAGCACGTAAAAATCTACTGCCAATCATTAGCGGACCGGAGTTCCGCTGTGGCGACCCCTAACCGGGAAAAGCCGAAAGAAACAAACCAAACTTTGGGCTGTGTGAATTCAGCTTGACCACAGATGTTGAAAACAATGGTATGGTAATCATCTTTTAAAAATGACATCAGAAAACAGAAAGGGTAGAATTGTGAATGTAACATTTTACTAGTAAACAATGAAGTGATCACCCATTTGCAGACGTTATTAAATGCACAAACAGCATAATTGTGTACAGTGTTCATATTAAGCAAATATGTTGTATTACAGTGCTTTAGAATCAAGGGGAGACCTTCCTTGCATAACTATAGAGATGATGACTGCTGCCTCAGATAAAATTGAAAACTCAAGAATGGATATGGATACTATACCAAAACCATTCTGAAAGTAGCCTTTTCATTCAGGGGCATCTTCTTTTTCTCCCAACATGCAGTGACTTTGGAGTTTATTGGAAGTGCAGCATGTATAGCCCCTTGCATGATGGTGTGGATGCTTTAAACCCCCTCCCTCATAAAAATCAGCGCTTTGTTTTCAGTTTTTCAACTTTTGTGCAATTTTTTTTCTGCTGGCCACTGAGTCTTTTTTTCAACTGAATTTCCTTGAATCTGTTCCACTTGCTCTTCATGTGTGTATTCTGAGCGAATTTCAGACTCTGTTGGGGCACTCCTGACTGAACCTTTGAATGTTTCTTGAAATGATCAATGTATTTTTGACTGGACCTTGAGTTGTGTGTCTCATGTTGTCTTTATTCATAAAAAATCGAAAACGAAAGTCTGCCATGTGAGATTGAAAACCACCAATAAGATGAAATAAATTTACATAAATTATGAATCTAAATTAAAACTTTTAATTTGAACTTCTTGTGAGGACTAATACAGTCTGAACCAAACTTATAAAGTAAACCAATGAAAACTTGTGCAATTGCAATGTAAAAAATATCTAGGAATACAATTAATTATATAATAAATTCAAAAAATAAATTAAGCATGAAAAGCTCATACAAAAAGTATTCCATGTTGAAAGATACATATTTTAAATACAATAAAAAAACAAAGCAGGAAAAAGATTCTAAAAGGAAAGCAAAACAAAAATGCACGAGTGTGATTAGTTGAAAAACAAATATAATACTGATAAAACTGAAGCTATGCATGGTTAAGGTTTTAACGCTTTGAGCTTTAGGGCAGGTGAAATAAAAATACTTTCATTAATTTCTGGGTATGCTGAAGTATTTAGCTTAATTTGCCAGTACAACTCTCTTTTTCCCAAGGACCCCCTCCCTGGTTCATTTCTTGAAACGATTTTTAAAATGCCAAAGTGGAATCTATGGAAATTTGTGCAAGAAGTAGAATGTTTATAAAGTGAACTACCTTTGTTTTGTCTCGTCATATCATAATTATGTTCATAAATCCTCTTTTTAAGCTCTCTCTCGGTGTTTCCGACATAGCAACTTTAGCAAGAGAGACAGCATATAATGTAGATTACACCTTTGGTTAGACAATTGCCAAATACAGTTAAAACTGAAATTTTGGCTGGGTGGGGACAAAGATTTAAGCCCCTTTTAGGGGAAGGAAATTTGGGGGATATCTTTACTGGAAGTAAAAACAATTCACAATATAGTGATAGTATGACCCTGTCATTTGGTGTAGGAGAAACAGAAGTAAGAACCATTATATCCAGAAACCGAACAATTTTAAGGGATGTTTTGAACATTCTTGGGAATCAACCTCACTTTGTTTATAAGATGGGTAAAAACCATAACTCATTGTTTGAACACCCTATCAAAGTGGCATCTTTTTCTGACAAAGGTACAACAAAGTGTGGAATGTAGAGGTAATGCCCTCACATTTTAGCGTCGAGTTATGTTACCCTAACAGAAAATGGTTATAAGATCAACCTTGTGAAAGGTAATTGTAACACCAAGAGGATAGTGTACATTTCAGTTGGTCAGACGTGGCAGTTATTACATCGGGAAGACAGAAAGAAAGTTAAAAGCTAGAATTTATGAACACCTTTATGCAATTTCAAAAGAGAACATTAACAATTCATTATACAAACACACTTACAATGTCAGGACTTCACTAGGTTTACATTTGGTATCTTGGAACAAGTTCCACTTAATCCTAGAGGTTGGTTGTGGGAGCTCCATTTAGAGCTAAGAGAGTTTCATTGGAATATTAAATTAACCTCAAATATGCATCCAGGTATTAACAAATATATTTCATTAGCCCCAGTTTTAAAGAAAAAAGCGTTAGATTTTAAGTAAATATTTCTTAGGAAAGTTTTTTTTTCTGGTGTTATTTGTATGGAAGATATATTATTTTATGTGATGTTTAATATCTAATTGTCAATAATTTAATCTTTAATTAGCTTAATTTATGTGCAAATTGTTTGACTATAAAAGGTGGGTGGGATGTGTGCTTTTTTAGTTCTGATGAAGTCCCTGTAAAGTAGGCGAGACAAAAGCGCTTAACTTTTCATTTTATTGGAATAAATTGTGTTTCACTGGACATTGGTTGGATTGCATTTTTGATGGGTATGGAACTCATTGTGTGGTTACACTGAAGTGCCTAGTTGTTTTTCCTTCGTTTTGTTTTGTGGCACTTCTTTCGTGTTCATTTGTTTTTATGATTTAGAAGTCCAACAATATGAAGTCATTTTTTTCAGCAGGTCAGGCAATATACAGAGTCAGAGGAAAGGTTAAGGTGCTCTTTGGAAGCTCATTTTCTCTGCTATCTAGTAAATCTACAGCTGTTTCTTGATCTCTTTATTTCCTAGGTCTCCCTATACATGGTTATTGGGTTGTTGAATCCACTTTCATTCATTTGGAAGCCTCTGTCTTCTGTCTGATGCCCTTTCTGTAAAGAAGCTTTATGTAACTCCTTTTAACCCTTGTAGAGACAGCTTGGATTTTTGAGGCATTTGAGAAAGAATATGATGTCCACAGAATAAAAATATGGGAGAAGGGAATGACCTTGATGCTGAATCAAATTACAGGGATACATTTTAAGGGTGAACCACTTCCCAGAAATAGAAGTCATGCAGTAAATTTTAGGAGCTAAACTGCATAAACCTGGATTTATTATTATTATTACTGAAAGTCTTTCCAACCCCTCGTCCCATTTTCCTGTTTTTTTGCCATATTCCATCCCTTTTTTCTCGCTGTCTTTCCTCTTTCTGTTCCATCCATAAAGTATCTTGAATATTACATTAATTGAGACAGAAAGATTCTACCTGATCTTTTGGTTCATGTATGCCAGGTTTATGAATATTACCTCACATTGTATAGTTCTGTAGTTTGGTTCCCATCTAGAGCTTCTTTTTCGCTGATTGTTTCATTGCCTCCTCACAATTCTTGCCTGCAGGAGTATGCTTTGGCTTACATTTGACTTATTAGAAGGTATATGAATTTATGTTTGCCACTCTAATGTGTATCCTGTACGTCTGCTCTGTATTCATTGGACATGCTTTGTATATTTCTACTACTAAAAACTCCTGATGTCCACCACGGCAGTAAAACTTAATAGTAAAATCAAAACGTTAATGAAAAGAATATAACATAAAATAAGCAGTCCTCAGGCTTCCGATCGACAAATAAGCCTTCCTCAGATCGTATAAAAAGGACTGTTCAGCATTTGTATTTATAAGGCATCACAGCCATTCCTCATTTAGTTCTCTGACACGACCTGTTGCTTTTACTATTAAGTTTTACTGCCGTGGTGGACATCAGGAGTTTTTAGTAGTGTTTGCCTTTTCTCTTCCTCATTGGTGTCCTTCACAGTGTAAGAAAGTTTTTTACCTGCTTTGTATATTTGCATTTTAATTTCATTTATCAAGCATAATACTAAATTTACTTTCAATGCATTAGCTGTTTATTGTGTATGACAATGCCATTAACCTGTGTCTGTGTTTGCCATAGAATATGCATGTTACACTGCTGTTCTTTTGTTTGCTGAGGTCATATATTTTGATGTACAGGTTGAAATGCAGTGTTGTTACTGAGTAAATAATATATGAATTTCTTCATCTGTTTCCTTACATACACTGTTGATGTGAATGTTTTCTTCATTGCCATAATGTGTTCCCTGCATATTATTTTTCTATTCATGTGTGTGTCTCTACAAACTGTTTTATATAGTGGACTGGTTGTTAGCAAATGTTATCCGTCTGGGTCTTATCTTCCTATGCCACTTTTGTAAATGAGAAATGCATAGCTGGACTTCATTGTTAGGAAAAATTACTCCTTATTTATTCCTCTGATTACCTACTATATCCAGTTCATTGTCACGGGAGGAGAGAGAGAGACCCTGTCCTGGCAAATAATGGGCATAAAGCATATAAACTCTTCCTGGCTATTGTTTCTTACAGGAATAATGACAGTGGCTGATATGTAGCCACCTAATGCTACCGATTTCTTGAAATCTTCCAGTAAATCAGGAAATGTGTGTGTGTTGGGGATGTGTAGAACTACGGAACTTAAAGAAAAATAGTCAGTTTCTTGTGTCTTCTGACTGTATGGATTTACATTTCTGCATTTTCATCCTTCCAGTTAGAGAGGTACATTTAGGACTTCACTGAGTGTAAATCCTTTCGTCTGTCTTGTTTCTTCATTCATTTGTGACTATGAATTATGGGTCACATGTATCCCTTTTGGATGTAATTACTGTGTTGCTCTGTTTCATGTGTTCAGAACAGTTTAAGCTTAAGTTATGCCCTTGGCCATTTATTTCTGAGGGATGTAGATTTGTCAGTGATGCTAATAAAAATCTAAAAGTCATCTTTAGAAGTGGCATCAAGGAAAGTCCAGTCTGAGCAAGGGCAGCTGAAGGATTGAAATTGGACAGTGGCACAGATTTGTTGTCAAGTCTGGCAGAAGCCTTGAGCTATGTTAAAGACTCTCCAACTCTGCATCCGCATGTGCTTGGTAGGGGCAGCTGATAAAATATTGGCTTATTTTATTCCTGTCCAGTAGGATTATTGTACCTATTCTTTAGATTGTTTGTTTATTTTAATATGTTTATTTTTCTGACTGATTAAGTCTCCCTCTAGGCCCAAATGCCTCTGTACAGAGATAGTGGTGTTTGCTTGGTGAAGTGATTGCTTCAAGCATGATGCTATGCAGGAGGAGATTGAGGGATTCAAAGCTAGGTATATAATATAAATATAAAAATTATTAGTAATTATTAGCATTAAGCCTCAGTCTTGTGCTGCCAAGATGTTTTTTCTAGTGGGCTTTCTTACTGTTTCGATGAGAAATGTTAGCCTATCCTGACAGTATAACCAGAGGCAAATATATTAATTTGTTTAATATTTCGGTTTTCATCCTACTGGTTGTGACTTAATGTATTTGAAGTGTCTGGCAGAACACTTGTTATTTCTGTGGAAATGTAGTGTGACAGAAGCACTAGGCTCATTTAACTTCATTCACACCTAGTGGTTGTGAATGTCTGAATACTTTTGAAAAATCAAGTTGAAGAACATAAGCCAAACAAATGTAAATTTGTTGTGAACAGTAAATGCTTTGAAAAAGGTACAAACAATGTATTCAACAAAAAGTTTTCTTTACAATGATAAAAGTCAGTGCATTCACAGTCTTTACTTTTGTACTGTAATGTATTGTAATGCAGATATATCCACAGTGGTATTTTTTCTTAAGTTTCATGAACAACTTTTCATGTTTTGGAAATTGAACAACCTAGACATAATAGTGTCAGCAGTTTTGCTCAGGAGACTTGAGCTTTTACATAATGGCAAGAAATTTCTTTCCATGTGATTACTATTTACAGAAATATGAAAAAGTGATACTTGTTTGCATAATATAAATGACACTTGATATCTGTCAAGTTGTATAAGTTACAGTACACATTCTGTATTATCACTCTAGTTTTCACCAGGTGTTATGCTGTACTTTGTAATTTAGTTGTTTAACATGTTAATGTATGTATCAATATATAGCATTTCTTTAATTACTAATGTGCAACTATATATCTCCAGCATAACAATGATTAATATTGCCTGCAGTGTGTCTTAGGTTAATGATATTGGTATCATTTTGTATTTTACACTCATCCTTTCACATGCTGCATAGCCCTAGAAAATGTCAGGACATTTTAAGGAGTTGTTTAAATGAAGTATACAAAAAGCACTATGGTTGTGGATGAGTTGAAATACTTCAGTATTTGGAAGGCAGTAATAGTCTTAGTTTGAAGTTGACTGCAGGCCCGGAAGCCTGGCATAAGATAACAGGATAAGGAAGTGATAGACTAGTGCTGTAGGGAGGAAGTCATGGGATTTATTTAAGAGACCAGTTATTATAATTCCAGAAAGTAGTGATTCTGTAGTTCTGGGGTGTAGTGACATTAGTTTCACTGAGTATAGTTGTGAGAAGTTAAACAACTTTGTGGACATGCTTTATGTGTTAAAACTCTGTATGGGGAAGATTAAATATGTCATGTCTGATGATGTCTTGGATTGTTGTAGCTGCTTTGCTTGATAGCAGTTTCCTTAAGTCTTTGCTGGTTTTCTAATTAAGGTTTGTAAATGCTGTAAATTCTTTTAAATATGCAATATTCACATTCTTTGTAATATTTTAGTATTTGTTTAAACCTGCTTTGCTTGATAGCAGTTTCCTTAAGTCTTCTTTGCTGGTTTTCTCATTAAGGTTTGTAAACGCTGTAAATTATTTTAAATATGCAATATTCACATTCTTTGTAATATTTTAGTATTTGTTTAAACCATTTCTGTGTATTTACTCCATTTGAATTTGTATTGTGATTTTGAAAAAAGTATGGCATTCAGTATGTTAAAAGAGCTGTTCTTTTGGGTGTTATAATTTAATTTTACAATGTAGGTAGTGGTTTAGAAAATGGACCCACTGTATTATTGGAAATGGAGCTGCACAATCTGGAGAGATTATGAAGAGTAATGTAAAAAAATCAGAATCAAAATAGCTAACTTTGCATTTCCTAAAAGTGACATTTGAAGGGTTTAGCTTGATGTTTGCATTTTATGAACTAGCATATCCTGTTGATTTTGAATGTTTTGCTTTGTGTATTGAATGAAAGTTATGAAAGTGCACAGTGCTGTCATGCATACTTGGCAAATATTAAGAATATGCCAACAGGCAGACTCAAGAAACCACATACTGTCTTCTGTTAAAACTTAGCAGATGCAGCTGTTCCTGCTCATCCCATTTCCATATTTTCTGTCTTGAGTTGTATACCAGTACTACTACTAGTAAGTGTGTTCCAAGATTATACCACTGTTCCGTGCAGGCATTCCTTATATCAGACTTGCATCATCCTTACTTAAAGCTGCTTTTCTCTTGCCCTTTTCCTGTTTTCTTTCTTTAATCTTCAGCTTCACGTTCACACTTGTCCACCTAAACATATTGCAAGGGTTTATAATTTGATGTTCTTCATTCCACATTGCTGCAGTCCTAACCATTGGGTAGTCCGCTGTCCAGTCGGCTCAATACTAAGAGAGATAGTTGTGGACGGTCAAGGCGCATTATTAGACTGATGTCAGGACGCCAGGGTACTACGCGCGCGCATGACCCCATATCCTCAGTTTTTTTTTGCATGGTGGTCCAGAAGCAGTTTTTTATGTGTGCCGGTTGGCGCTTTGAAAAATTTCCGGAGTTTCAGACCCGAATCAAAGTTGGCTAAGTACCGTCGCTAGAATTGGTTTTTCTTGCCTCAGTATTTAACCGGATGTCAGAAAAAGTGAATAACTGTATTTCTTGTGGGAAGCAGATACCTCATAGGGATTACCATACTTTGTGTATACCTTGTTTAGGGCCTGCGCACGACGTTGTTGGTTGCCCCTCTTGTGCTAGATTTAACAAACGGACTATTAAGACAAGGTTAGACTCTGCCAGCTTAGTGTTTGGGAAGCAAATGCCGCCGGATGCTCCGGGCCCGCCTAAAAAAAAAAAAAACAAGGACAAACAGCAAAGCCTAGGGTTGATGAACCGCAGTCCCGACGCCGGGTTCTTAGAAGCTTAGTGGAGCCAGAGGTTTTGCCAGGAGTTTCTTTGGAGTCTCAGGCAGAGACTTTACTGTTACAGGATGTGCCCTCTCAGGAGGTAGGCCAGGCTGAGGGGCTTCTCAGGTAACTGTTCTTCCCTCTCTTCCCAAGGTAGTTAGAGCCTCCTTCTGTTTCCAAAACTTCTTTGAGAGGTAGGCCAAGTTTAGCTTCAGTGGGGGCTTCTCCTAGCACTTCAGGTTCTGTGCCTAAGAAACATATGCTTAAAATGGCAGAAGATTTAATTACTATGATTAGAGGCTCTATGCCCTCCTGATAAGAGGCCTAGGGTGGAACCTGAGTTTGAGAGTTTTGAACGGTGTTCAGAGGCTTCTGAGTCTATCCTCCTTATTCTGATTCTGATGTGGATGATTCCACTCCTACAGCTTCTCCTCCTGAGGATTTCTCATTTTCAGAGACTCTGCATTCCATGAGGGAGCACTTTAAATGGGAAGGCCAAGATTACTCTGATTCCAGGAAAAGGCTTAGGGAATTCTTATTTTACCCCAGCATAGGCCCTTAGCTATACCTCCTGTGTTGAATGTGGTGGAAGATGTTTTTGCAGAGGCTTCCCTGAACCCTGATTCTTTGCCTCCTGCCCCTGTTAAACCTGATAGGTACTATAGGGTGCCTGAAGCTCATAAGTATCTGTTTAAGAGTCCTAAAGGTGTTAAGGCCTCTGTTGTTAAAAATCCTGTTCCCACTGATAAAGAGGCAAGGGCTTTGGATAGGTGGGGAAAGAAAGTGTATACTTCTTCCACTTGAATTGTCAGTTTCACATGCTGTAATATCAAAATTATCTCCTTTCACAATTGAAATCTAAAGTGGATGCTTGGCGGAAGGTATAGAGTGTAAAGAGTTGCTGGATTTAGTTCATGTGTCTGAACAAGTGGGTAAGCATTCTTTGCAATGTGGTTTTGATGCTGTGCAGGCCTCCTCGAGGGTGGCTGCCACTAGTTCTGTTCTTCGCAGGCATGCCTGGTTGAGGGATCAGAATTTAGCAGAGCATGTTAAGTCTAGGATTTTGGATGCTCCTTTACAGTCTGATGTGTTATTTGGTTAGCAGTTTTAAAGAAAATGGAGGACAAAGCTAAGTCTATGCAAACTGTTAAAGATTTTTGCAGGTGCAGCCTTAGTAGAAATTGGCCTACTAAGGGATGGACATATCCTGCTTATGATTCCCAGTCTAGGGGTAGGTCTAGACGTGGTAGGGGCAGAGCTCAAGGTTCTTTTAGGCCCAGAACAGGGGGTTCACCTGCTCAGACTTCTGGTGAGGGCAGGGGTCAGTCCAACAGACCCAATGACCTGCCTTTTCAGCTGCCAGTAGATTCTCGCCTGGCAGCTCCTTTGGGAGGAAGACTGTCTCTTTTCAAAGGAAATTGGGATTTAATCACTCAAGACAGATGGGTGTTGGATATCATTCACCACGGTTACAGGTTTTATTTCCATACATTGCCCCCTTTCAAAGGCATGCCAGACGCTCCCTCCACAAAGGAAAGAGGCTCACAAGCAAATTTCTTTGTTACTCCAAATAGGGGCCATTCAGCCAGTCCCTGTACCAGAAAGGGGCCTAGGATTTTATTACACGTGGAGACCAATTTTGGATTTATCTATCCTCAGCACTTATCTGGACATTCCCAAGTTCAAGATGTTGAACAGCTTTTACCTCTGCTGGGCAAAGATCATTGGATGGTAACTTTAGATCTCAAGGAAGCTTACCTTCATGTGCCTATAAGACTAAGTTGCAGGAAGAAATTCTCATTATCAGTTCTCTGCATTGCCCTTTGTATTCACAAAGGTTCTGGGCCTGATTCTGGCTCAAGAAAAGGAAGACCTTCTACAGCATCTGGAATATGTCAAATAAAGTCCAGTCTAGTACCCTCTCAAGACATGTGCTTTCTGGGTGTGAGACTGAATACAGCAGCCCAGATGGCCTTTTAACCCCGACAAACAAAAGAATCTTTCCAGTTACTTCCATCAACTATCTCTTCAGTCCGGCTGACTGCAAGGACAGTCCTTCAAGCCTTAGGGTTCATGGCATCTTGTATTCTGGTGCTTCCCAATGCCAAACTGCATATGAGGAAGCTGCAATGGTATCTCAAAATGTGTGGACACAGCACTGCCAGGATTTGGACACTGTCATCAAATAATACCTTGCATTTCAAAAAAATTTTTTGTGGTGGGCCCAGGGTCACCACAAACAAGGGGATTCTCTGACCCGCCAGAGGAGAGTCAGAGATTTTAAAACGAGATGCCTCAGATATTTGCTGCTTGGGGAGCATCTAAATGGAAAGTGGATACAAGACAAGTGGCCTGCCAGACTACAGCATCTACATATCAACATGAAGGAGATGTTAGCAGTCCAGTTTGCATTAATGGCTTTCAAGGAGTTACTTCTTCCTGGGCAGGTGTTGATTGTAACAGACAACACAACTGTCATGTGGTACATCAACAAACAAGGGGAACACATTCTTATCATCTATGCAGGCAAGCAATGATTTTATTCAGGCAAGGTTTCTGCCGAGCACAGAACTCCTTAGCAGATGTATTAAGCAGGCAAATCATGGATCCCCATCTTCATGTATTTCAGAAATTGACAGTGTCATGGGAACTCCAGACATAGATCTGTTCGCTTCTCCACTAAATCACCAGCTGCCAAAGTTTTGCACAAAGGGGTTTCATCACACAGCTTGGAAAGTGGTTCTTTCAGTTGGAAAAATCTTCATGTGTATGCCTTTCCACCTCTGCCTCTTCTCCTAAAGGTCAGACAAGACAAGCCAAGGATGATTTTAATAGCTCCAGATTGGCCTCGGCAACACTGGTACCCACTTCTAAGGAATCTGGTAAGGAAGCCTCCATGGCCTTTACCTTTGATTCCACACCTGTTATCTCAGAAGGACGGTCACCTGCTCAATGTCAAGCTTCACTCTCTTCATCTAACAGCCTGGCATATTCTGTTTTGAAACACAACAGGTCTCAACTTCCTCAACAAGTTTTAAATGTGATTATGGAAGCCAGAAGACCTAGTACAAGGAAAGTGTACGCAGAAAAATGGAAGAGATTTTTATTTTGGAGTGCAGCAAAGAATTTGGAGATTTCTGAGCCTAATTTGAGTGTGGCTCTTCAATATCTTACTGAGTTATTGGACTCTTCCATTAAGATTCATGCTGCAGCAATTTCAGCTCACTATGATTGTGACCCACCATTGTTTTCGTGATCCTTTGTTCAAGCAGTTTCTAGGGGGGGCAAAAATATAAGACCCCCCCAGAGCTCCTACTCCTGCTTGGGATCAATTTTTTGTTTGGAAAACTTACTTCATACACTTTTGAGCTTCGCTCACTGCTGAGTTAAAATACTGAGTAGAGCCCTTTGATTTTCCATAAGGGATAGTATCATTACGCTAATCCTTCCTTTATGCCTAAGGTGGTTTCTAGTGTGGCTTTAAACCAAACTATTCATTTGCCTACTTTCTATGCAGATCCCCAAAACAAGGGAGAAAAGATTTTGCACACTTTAGATGTACATAGGCAGTTACTTATTATTTAAGCAGGACTAAGGATTTCAGGCAGTCTCAGCAGTTGTTTGTTTCTTTTGCTTTGACTTCTCAGGGCAAGCCTGTGTCTAAGCAAACTATTTCTAAGTGGTTTGCATTTCATTTTGTTATTCCCATCATGGCAAGGAGATTCCGGCTGGGATTACTCATTCCACAAGGGCTACTGCCACTTCAACAGCATTTCTAAGATATTTTGGAGGCAGCTACTTGGAGTTCAGTGCATACGCATTACCACCTTCCTCTCTACTCTAAATCTAGGGCTGGCAGCTATTTTGCAAGGCATGTTGACAGCTCCTGCTTCCTTATGATTTGCCAGCCTCCCTTACCTCTGCTTTGGGATTCTACCCAATGGTTAGGACTGCAGCAATGTGGAATGAAGAACATAGTACAGTTTTGTACCTACCATAAATGTAGATGTTCGAGGATCCACATTGCTGCAGTCCAATTTACCTCCTCCTTCCCCTCTGTGTTTGGGGGTGGTGGTGTGGGTTAGGCTATATTCTTGTACATTTGTATATATTGTATATATGTTTGGTGGCAGGGTTTTGGTGGTTTTTTTTTGGGCCTTGTTAGGGTAGGTCTCTGACATCTGGGGCAAGAAAAGACTGAGGATATGACGCCGGGTCATGTGCATTAGTACCCTGACATCAGTCTAATGCGCCTTGACCGACGCAGCCATATACTTTGGTATTCGACTACCCAATGGTTAGGACTGCAGCAATGTGGATCCTCGAACATCTACATTTATGGTAGGTACAAAACTGTACTTTTTCCATCCCAGGGTAATCCTATTGTAGTAGATGGGAGAGGCTATGTAAAGCACCACAGTGTTCAAGCGATTTTAAGTTATCACATAGGGCATGGAGTGCTCCATATATAAAGATTATATCAGCATATTGTAACAAATGTTTTCAAAAAAGTGCAAAGTCTGTTAGATGTCATGTGGGGCAGTCTATGGATGAAACTAGGTGGGGCATTGTGGAATGTGACTGTCTTGTAGCAGGGTGGTATGATTTGGTTTCACACATTCATTCCATTTAAGAATGCTGTGCTGGTTATATGTACCCACTGCAGATAACAAGTCCATCCCTGATTTTCACCATTCTCAGTTCTGTCTTTAGAATAGAAGTTTTGCTGGTGGCATTTTTCGTTTTTAATTTATTTGGATTTGTTTTCTAGGATGGTCCACTGGGCCAAAGTGAGCCCATTTTCAGTGGAAGCCCGTTGAGAAAAGCTCCACAATAATACAAACATACAGTAGAAAACATTAAGAAAGTCATAGTTCAGTACTGCATACATAATTAAATAAAGTAAAAGCTAGCTGCATTATTTACAGTACATTGAGGTGTGCAGTCACAGTTGAGTAGGAGCTCATTATTACCACCTACATATGTTACAGTTGGCAACTACATTAGTTACAGTCTAAAGTAAGAGATTGTGTTGAATGCTGTATAACGAGCCACAGTTAGGTATACTATTAAACATATTGGTAGTTCAATTTAGTAATGTGGAGAGAATATTAAAACACTTCTGAATATATTCTTTGCAGGATTTGTTGTAAGATAGGCATGAGAGTAAATTTCTATCCTATAAGTCAGAAGTACGGGTTAGGAGTGCATATCATGTATATCCAGTCAATATCATTACCTAGTAGGTATAAGATCAGTGTAGGCCTAGTTGATTATTGTTATGATCCTCATGTTAGTAGGTAGTAAGTTTAGCTTATAAGGGGGGCATTAATAAAAGGAGATAATAGTGGTGAGTCTAGGGAATCTGGTTATGGGAGATTCAATGTTGGAGCAAGTGCAGTGCCATAGAGTGGTGAGGTGTTGCCATGGGGACTTCTTGAAAGAAGAGGCATTGTTGATGGTCCTTGTTGTTAATGGGAGTGCATTCCACAGTTTGGCTATTGTGAAGGAGTAGAGCATTTGCCCACCACACAGGTTTGTTTTTTCTGCTTACAGACAAAGTTGGTTCTAGGTCTGTTTGGGTGATAGGGAGTAAGTATAGAAGTAAGGGCTGGACAGTCTGATGGTTTGTGGATGATTTTGTGTGCTGTGGTTAATTGTAAGTATGTTGGGTAATGTGGGAGTTTGA
The DNA here is from genome assembly GCF_019279795.1 of Protopterus annectens. Taxonomy (NCBI): domain Eukaryota; kingdom Metazoa; phylum Chordata; order Ceratodontiformes; family Protopteridae; genus Protopterus; species Protopterus annectens. Next base: position 329,621,426 of record NC_056743.1, read on the forward strand.
GCCAATTCAGGAAGTGAAGGAGGAGCAGTGATGTGAGAAATATTTTGCATTAGTTGCTAACTTAGCAATCTTATTGTAGCAGATCTCAAGCTTAGTTTTCAGGAAGGACTGGATATTGGTAAGGAAGGATGCACCATATAGGAGGGAAGGTAGAGGAAAGGTTGAGGCAAGGGTTTGTTTTGTAGAGTAGCTCAGAGAGTGTTTATGTCTATAGAGAATACCCAATTTTTGTTATTTTTTTTGATATTATTGTGCACATGCAGGTCAAAGGCTAGATTTTCATCTAACATGATGCCTAATAGTTTTGTTTGGGACACAACCTCAATAATAGTTTAGTTTTGGGAAAGTATGAGAATTTTGTCTTAAGGGGGTGGTTTTCTTAGGAATAAATAACAGGAGATTTGTTTGGGTTTAGAGTGTGGTGGTTAATGGTCATCCAAGTTTCAGTACATGTTAGGGCATTTTGGGTAATTTTGGGAGTTCAGATGTAGAGTTTGTAGAGCAGATGATAGTTGAGGTGTCCGCATATTGTGTTAGTGATGCATTGCTAAGAGTGGAGTGAAAGTCATTGATGAAAATACTGAAAAGAATATCCTAAGATGGCCGCCAGCTAGATAGCACACGCTTCAGTTTGCTCCAACTTCTAACTATGAATCTAACCTCATCTAAGGCTACTGGTGCAGCAAAAATCTACAAAAAAGCATCTCTTCCGTAATTAAAACTAATTTCCTATCTGAGTGAACCTTATTTTAAACTTCCGAGTGTAAAAATAAAGAAATACATACCTTGAATCCTGGAGATGACCAAGCAGTGATTCCTGTACATGTGCTTTGGCCTGCAATTAGCAAGTAGCAGCTATAAAGAAGAAAAGAAGTAAGCTTTCACACAGCAAAGAAAAATGGACCAAATGGAAACACACATATCCAAGACAAGATTATCTTAAATTGCTTCTCCTGAAAAAGAAGAGGCAGAAAACTACCAAATCACAAGCTGATGCTGCAAAGCATCAAATGAAACCAAAAAGCAATCAGTCTTTTGACATGGAGGAACTAAAAGCAGCCTTAATGCCTCTGCAAACAGAAATACAATCTTTCTCTTCAAAACTTACAGCGGTGGCAACAACTTAGATCAAATAATAACCAGACTGGATAAAAATGAGGCTAGAATACTGAGTAATGAGACAAAGATAGAAGAAATGCAGAAAACTACTTCCATCACTGAAAGCTCAAAGAAATGCAACAAAAACTGATTGATCTTGATGCTAGAGCAAGGAGAAATAATGTACTGATCAGAGGCATCCCAGAAAAATATGAACAATACACAGCTAATTGATCTGGCAATCCTTCTTGATAACAAAGAACTATCCCAAATAAGTGTTATTGAAAGAGTATACCGATCTCTGAGAAAATCTCAAACCCTGGATGCCCCCAGACAAAAATATGTAAGGATTCTAAATGCTTCACTTGCTCAAGCAATAATTCATGCTGCAAAAAAAAGAAAATACATTGTATGGAATGGCTGCAAGATGACCTTTGCTCAGGATCTGCCTCTACAGGTAAAACAGTTAAGACCATTTCTATCGCCTTACTGCACTTGATAAGCAAAAATATTGGATTCCAAATGAAATATCCAGCAACTCTGCAATTTCAATGCAATGGCTTAAATTATGCAGTAAAAAATAAAGAAGAAGCAAAAGCGGCTTTTCTCAAAGCCTTTAAAGAACTGCCATAAAGTAGTGTGCTTTTATCCAAAAAGGCTCCTAATACAATGAATATATGCTTCTATACATTTGTGCACGCTAAATTGTCTTAAACGACAAGGTAAAACACTTAAATTACCTTTTTTCTATCTAAATCCATTGCTTTCCATTTGGGCATTCTGGATTCAGCTCAAGGAGTATCTCCACGCCGTTGTGAATGAACTGCAACGCCCATAATACTTTGTGACTGTGAATCAGGAAAATTAAGCATAACTGAGGTCAAAGGAACAACTATGGTATCCATCTAAGCCCAAAACAATGCCGAAAACCCACATTTGCAAATAAAAATGAAAGCAAGGCTCTCACATTTCCGAAAATTTTTGGATCTGTATTTTCCTGATTAAAAAAGTGAAGAATCTCGTGCAAATGGCGCCCGGAAGGTAAATCCAGCCTGGAACTAAGTACAACAGTTTAATCTAGGGTTGCCACCTTTCGTTGTGGCTAAAACTGGAGTAAAGCCACACCCCTTGCATCACAGTAACCCCGCCCACCCCCTCTCCTGCCCATATTCCACCCATTTTGTGACGTCACTATTACATCACCGGGAAAGCCCTCTCTTTCTGTTCCTGCTGCCTGCTTTTGGCTGATTTACTATGCTTTTTTGTAAAAAAAAGCATAGTAACTCAGCCGATTTATAAACTCCAATAGTCTGTTTCCTTTTTTGAAACAGAATACCGAAGTGTGTACAGTTTTTTTCCAGATTACCGGAGAATCAGTTTGATTTCCGGATAATCCGGAAAAAAAACGGAGGGGTGACAACCCTAGTTTAATCAATTATATACATATGTAAATATATAGGTTCTTGCTTTCTTTTCTTCTTTTTTTTTTTCTTTCCTGAATATATACAAGCTGGACCCATAAAAATCTTCTGGGTCAGATGCTGCAGCAGCTGCAACAAATAACTAGCCCTTATTAGGAAATTCAAAGTAATGTAGTTGGGTATGTTTTGTTTTCTATACTGTTCATATATGTTTTCTTTAGCTTCCAAATAACTATGTATCAAAAATGTAAGCATACCAATCTCGAACTGCAGAGACTATGAAAGACTTTTTGATACTGTTTATTATCACAACGCTGAATCTTAGATGTGTATGTGCTCGATTCATACATAATAAATGGACAATCAAGACCGTAAATGTCCTTAACTGTAAACACAGACCCAACAAGTAAAGAAGTGAAGAACTGCTGTACACTAAAAAGGACTGTACTTGAAACCATCAAAATAAGATACCCGCGGTGGTGGTGCTGCGGTAGCGTTGTCTCCTCACAGTAAGACGCTGTCTGGTTCGATTCTCAGCTAGGGCGTCTTCTGCGTGGAGACATGCGTGAATGGGCGTACCTTCGTTGAAGGTTGTGCATCACGGCTGGTAACTCGGCACATAAAAATCAATTACCAATCATTAGCGGACCGGAGTTCTGCTGTGGCGACCCCTAACCGGGAAAAGCCGAAAGACACAAGCAAGCAAGCAAACAGTGACTGACAAAACTATATTAAGTTAAAATCAGTTGTGCATGTAGTTATCTTATATGTGTGAACATAATAAAAAAGCTACAGTTTGCTTTGAATTGTAATCTGTTTAGATTGCATATTGAGCTAGATATTTAAATCTCACTTAAAAGCGGTTTTAAGAAATGCTCAGCTTAATTACTTCCAAATGAAGAAAGGGTTAGAAATTGTATCTCTTATATATGCTTTGTTTGGGCAAGCTTTTGTGTGTGTTGTTTTTTATTGCTGGGACTTAGAATGACAGAAGCTTTCTGTATTATAGTTGTAAATGTTCTTTTTAACTTTCTTTCAGTTAGTAGGCTAGCGTGGGTATGCACTGAGGGGGTGGCCTGAAAGGGAATGAGGTCACACTTATATTCATGCCATCGAATTGTACCAAAAATTCTAATAATTTTGAAATGTGTTTTTGTCCCCATATACTTCCATTAATTCTGAAAGCCAGCATTCTGTGTATTATAGCTTTTAGATTATTTCTATAGATTCATGGAATGTAAAGGGCTTACAAAGTAAGAAAAAGGAGAATCTATTAATGCATTTAATTTTTAAATCTAAGGCAGAGATCACTTTCATTCAAGAAACACATATGTTGAAAGAACAATGGGAGAAGGATAAAAAAAAATGGGTGAAGTATATTGTTGCTGATGGTGACAGTATGGCTTCTAGGGGAGTTGCTATAGTAGTTAAAAAAATCTTTTGATGGCCCTATAATGAAAGGCAGTTATGACCCAAATGGCAGATGGTGTTATTTTACTTGTGAACTGCCGCCGTTTAAAAAAAACGTTCTTAGTCCTAAATGTTTATGCTCCACGTTTGCATCAAATAACCTATCTTTATGAGATATGTAGAATCTTAGAAAACTTTCCTAATTATCCGTATATCATAGGAGGGGACTGGAATATGTTAATTAATCCAGAACTTGATAGGACAAATAAGGATAACAAGCAACCTGCTCCGCTCACTACACCAATAGCAGAAATAATGGAAGATTTTAAGTTAGCTGACTCATTTGAAAACTATAGAAATAGTATAACTATTAGTAAATTCACTTATTCGTCATATCACAAGTCTTGGTCTAGAATAGATATAAATTCTGTTAAATAATACAGTCACATACAATAGTGAACCTAGAACAATATCAGTTCATGCAAAAATAATCATCATACTAAAGATGGGAAGCTCAATGCAAATAACTCCAAACAGTTACAAAATGAACGTTAAATACTAACTTATTAAAGAATAAAGAAGTTTCACAGAATATCATTGACATTCTCACCCAAGCTAAAAATCACCTGGAAGTAACAGATGTACTGCATGACATTCGATGGCAAGCGACAAAAGCCACTGTTAGGGGAACATTAATTCAAAAAGCTGCTCTCTATAAAAAAATAAACAAAGAAAAAGTCATAACAGTAGAATCAGAATTAAAAAACATAGTCAGAATTAAAAATTAATCATTCACCGGTACTTGAAAGTCAAATGGTTACACTACAGGGACAATTAAGTGAAATTCAAACAACAGTATTAATCAATGAAATTAAACTTCTTCACAAATATGCCGAATGGGCTCAGTCACCCTCGAAAGCGCTGGCAAGAATCATAAACGTAAAAAAACCCTGCCAAAATAAAGCAATTAAATTATAATAACAAATCTCTAGATACGGACAAATAGATTATAGCGGCTTTTGAAGAGATTTACCAAAAACTATATTGTCCCCACGGCCAGTTTAATGAATCATTATTTCATCAATTTACCGAAGTTACAATTTCCAGTACTGAATGAAGCACAAGTAAATAACCTTAAAGCTCCTTTGGATTTAGAGGAAATCATTGCTGCTATAAATAAGTTGAAACCAGGTAAATCACCAGGGCCAGATGGATACTTGGCGGAATTTTACAAGACTTTCAAAAAACAATTAGCGCCAATATTACTGAAAGTATACGAATACATAATAAACTATGGTACCAAAGACCTGTATATCAATAACTCAAAAACCATATTCATACCAAAACCCAAGTCTGACGCATCAAATCCAAACAATTACAGGACGATAGCACTCATAAATATTGATATCAAAATTCTTTCTACAGTCCTATGTAGTAGAATCAAAAAAACTTACCTCTCATCATATCTTCTGAACAACTAGGTTTTATGAACAACAGACAAATATATGACCGTACACTCGCCATTGATTCAGTCATCCGTTTAAAAGCGAATGATAAATGCCCTAGCTATGCACTGTCAATAAATGCAACTAAAGCTTTGACAGAGTAAATTTTGATTTTTTTTTTTAAAGATACTGAAGAAATTTAGCATTCCTGAAGACAATATAGACATGGTTAGGGCTTTATACAAAAACGCCACAGCAACACTATTTATAAATAAAAAGAAATAAAACCTATTCAAATCGTGAACAGTACAAGGCAAGGATGCCCACTATCACCATATCTGTTCAGTATATACATAGAACCTCTACTACTTAAAATATCACAAAGAACTTACCACTATCTTATGAATATTTCCAAAATCCCAATAAAGTATGCAGCTTTTGCTGATGATCTAAACATCTATTTTGAATTCCTTAATACAAATTTGAATAAGATATTAAAACTCCATTGAGAAATTCTCATAAATATCTAATTATGCTATTAACCCAAATAAATCAGTCATGTTCCCTCTGAATACTGTAGGACATAAGGAATTCTGTTTCCCTGAAACTGAAATTAAAGTCAGTTATAATCTCAAATATCTGGGTGTCATGTTCACTCACTCCCAATCTAATATGACTAAAAACAATTTGCTCAAAACCTGGACTAATATCATTGAAGACACTAAGAGATGGTTAAATCTGAATCTATCTCCACTGTCTAAGGCGGCTATAGTTAAAATGAATATTCTTCCAAGATTATTGTTTCATTTCAGTGCTGTTAATCAAAATATACCAAAAAACTTATTTTCCAAACTTGAAACACTGCTAGAAAAATGTATTTGGCATCCAAAAATACAAGAATAAAATACACTAGATTAACGTTACCCAAACAAAAAGGGGGTCTAGGTCTACCTGAGTTCCAAACATACTATAGCATTATAAAAATAGTCTAATTATACAACTAGCAAATTTTTAACCATCCAACAAAGCATGGTATCCACTATGGATTAAAATATATTACAGTCATCTAATCTCGTACAATTTAAATCCTAAAGCAGTAGCCTTTCTAAATTCTAAGACGTTAAAGCCTTTTAAGGCCCATCCCATAATCATAAGAAACACATTAATATTTCAAAAGCTGGTATCCTCCCTAAATCTTCAGGATACTTTGGTACTAGGGCAACCAATACACCTTAATCCTAATATTAAATTAAATAATACTATGATAAACCTGAATCATTGGGTTCATATTAAAAACACGAATGTTTACTTACCTGAACACCTAAATGCCGACACGTCTTCATTGAACAGCGAAAACATCGATTGTCCTGAAGTGCAAAATCCGAAACATCGAATCGTTATGGTTGGCCCTTCTGCGGTCTAGCTCCGTATGGTAAGTGTGCAATAGTTACAGACCTTAGGGTTAGGGTGCGAGTTAAGGTAAGTGAATGGATGGTAATGTATGTTAGATTTAGTGTAGGGTTAGAAGTAGGGTTTTATTAAGGGGTATGTATGTGGATTATTTAGTTTGTTTGGGTATAGCTTTTCAAGATAAGTGTGCGATAGTTACAGACCTTAGGGTTAGGGTGCTGGTTAAATTAAGTGCATACATGGTGGTATATGCAAGAGTTAGTGTAGGGTTAGAAGTAGGGTTTAGTTTATAGTTAGAAGCAGGGTTTTGGTAAGTGTATGCATGTGATTTATTTAGTTTGTGTAGGTAGTATGTAGCGGGTGATGGGATGGGACAAGTATGACATTTCGAGTTTTTGAATTTCGCAGTTTAGGGCATTCGGTGTATTTGCAGTTCGCGGAATATGTGTCGGCGTTTAGGCGTTCGGGTAAGGAAACATTCGTGTTTTTAATATGAACTCGAATCATTACCCAAAAATTAAAAACATCACTGTATGGGACTTCTATTGGATCAAAGGTCTTTCAGTTTGAAAATATTAGGCAAAAATTTGAAGTAAATAAAAGTTATAACACCATAATCAACCAATTAATATACCTGATTAACACAATTACTATGAATATGTTACTATGAATGTTAAAATAGATAACCAAGACATGCAGCTTTATCAACAAATTGTTAACCTGTCACTTTTGAGATCTAAAATGTTATCGGATACTTATAGATTAATAACTAAAATTAGATGTCAAGATGCACTTCTATATTCAAAATTTTGGGAAGAGAAAAATAATAAGAACTGTTGAACAAAAATCTGCTGCATTTGAACTTACTTTGAAATTTACCCCCCTCAAAAACTAATTTGTACCCAAATTATGATTAATAACAGTACTTATCACACACCACTCTTTCTAAGTAAAATTAATCCCTCGCACTCTCCTTATTGTACCGTATGCCAAAACAGTGTTGACGACACCCTTCATATTTTTTGGAGCTGCAAAAATGTTTACAAACTATGGTGTTCGTTGAGAACCAAGTTAGAAAAAAAGGGATACACTAAATCTGTCATAGGGAATGGCAATTTTACATGTATTCCCCACCGAATTCTCCTATGAAAATAAACACGTCATAGTCTCATTGTGTACAATGATGAAATCATACATAGCTTAAAATTGGTTAGGTAGAAGTAAAATCACATGGGAAGAATTTAAAGGAATGGCTATAAAGTACTTATTAGCAAGCAAACTAATTACAAGAAGCCAAAAAAACTATCCTACTATCAGAAATATTGGAAAACTCTTATAGAAATCTTAGGACAAAACTGATTTATGAACAAGGGACTTACACCATCAGTATTACTCTATATAAATAAGGGAAACTAAAGGTAATTACTGTTGTAAAATGTTTACCCACAACAGCAGTTGGCAGGTCATGGTAATATATATAAGATGAACATTTAAGGTGACATCAGTCTATATAGTGTACATAGTTAGTACAAGATATAACATAAGTTAGATAGGCTAGAATGTCTTAATGGAAGTGTTTTAATGTCAGATTTCAATATGATGTATATTATCTCTGTGTAGTTTTCTGTTTTACAGCTCAGTATAAACAGCTTGATTGTTAGTTAATTCTGCATATATTTAGTTTAACACTGATGGTTCATGTTATATATATCTTATTAGGATTACTGCAACTTGATATTCCACGTACCTTGTCCTTATATTTTTTTTATAAGAGGAAAATGCAATAAAAATATATTTGAAAAAAAAAAATACTGAAAAGAAGAGGTCCTAGTGTGGAGCCTTGTGGAACACCTGTGGATGTGCCGAGGAATGGAGAGAAAGAGTTCTGTCACAAGTTTAAGGTTTGGGGGGAGATACCTAGTTTGGAAAGATTTGTGAGAAGTAAGGGGTGGGAGACAGAATCAAAGGCCTTAGAGAGGTCAAGAAAAAGTGCAGAAATAATTTTACCTGCATCTTGAGCACTGTTAACAGTTTCCATGAAGGATATAAGGGCTGTTTTTGTACTGTGGCCTGACCTGAACCCCCATATTGAGTAGGGGAAAGCAGTTGTTTTTGAAGTAAATAGTTTAGAAGTTGAGTGTGGATGCATTTTTCTAAGAATTTTGAGATTGGGGAGAGAATAGTGATGGGCCAAAAATTGGAGATGTTTGTATTGTTGCCGCCTTTTGGGAGTGGAAGAATGGATATTTTTTCCAGATAGTAGGCATGTAGGACTCTTAGACAGATCTGTTAAGAAGTATACTAATTGGATAGGCAATGGTTTTAGCTGACATTTGTAGGTATTTGGGGGGCAGGTTGTCAGGAGCATTAGAGCTAGGTTTGAGCTTGGACTGGAACATACTGAAAGTCTTACCCCTAGATGATGCAGTAGGTATAGGGGAGAAAGAAAAGCTTGGTAGAGGGGGATTAGTGGTATTTTGTGAGGATTGAGTTGGTGGGAAAGAGTTAGCGTTACAGTTAGTTTGAGGAAAGATGGCAGCAAGATTGGATATGGTATTGATGATACATGTTGTAGAGAGTGGCAATTTCAATGGGTGCTTAGTCCGGATTTAGACAGGGGTTGCTCTTTGAGCCAGGGTTTAGCAGAGATGAACTGGAGTACCAGAATTTCTTTGAGTTTTGTTTATAGGTCTTTTGCAGACCCTAGGTAGTGTTCTTTCTTGTCTTTAATGAATAATTGCTTTACTTGATTACGGAGTTGTCTAAATTGTAGGAGATATGGGAGATTTATTTTTTTGCCATAGTTTCCATGATTTGTCCCTGGCAGCCATGAGCTGCTTACTGGTTTTAGTGAGCCAGATGGCATGGTTAGTGTTTGCTCTCTTTTGATGAAGTGGGGCTAGTTTGTTTAAGGTCTCAAGAAATGTTGAGTTAAATAACTCCGCAACATCATCTAGGGGTAAGACTTTCAGTATGTTCCAGTTGATGTTTTTCAAGGCTTTGTTCAGAGTTGCAGGGTTGAAATTAGTTAGATTTCTTGTTTGTTTATATTTGTGTTTATTTGGTAATGGAGTGATCTTGCGTAGAATATAGTCAGGCAAGTGGTCACCGGTACTGTAATGTGTGTGTTTGCTGAGGAGATTTTATTCAGGTCAGACGCTAGAATCCAGTCAAGGATGGATTCATTACCTTTGTTTTTGTTAGGTCTTATTGTATTGGTAATTAGCTGTGTAAAGTTAAGTAGGTGCATATTAAATGAGGGAGAGTGGTTAGAGAGATCTAGCCAGTTTTATGTTTACATCATCTAGGATAATTGAGTTGTTTTTTTTCATATTGTTTGATATCCAGGCAAGAATTTCTTTTAACAGAGGAATATTGTTACAGTAGAGAGTTGATTATCCAAACTAATTGGGGCCTAGGAAAGTTCAGATAATGAAACTGTTCAGATAATCAAACATACATTGAACCGGATAGAAAACTGCAAAAATTGTGTTTTTACTGCATGCTTTTCAGCCATTCAGTGATTACAGTAGACAATAAAGACTGTTTTTTACACACGAGCAGGCTACAAGCTCAAAAAACATGCACAAGCAAATACATATAACATTTACATATTCAAACTTTATGATTTTTCCTACTCAAAAACTTTGGAAGGCTGCATTCGGATAATTGATGTTTCTGATAATCAACTCTCTACTGTTCCTGGGGGATGTATAGGGCTATAATGCAGAGATTCTTAGTTATTAATTTTCAGGCATGATATTATGATTTCACAGTGGAAAATTTAGGAATGGTGTTACAATAGGGGACTATAGTGCAGATATTTGGAAGGAGTAGTGCAATGCCTCCTCTTTTTTTGCTGGGTCTATTTGTTCTTAAGCAGACATAGCATTGAAGTAGGAATTCAGAGTCTTTTATGTAGGGCTTTAGCCAGGTGTCTGTGGCAGCTAGTATGTCTGGTTTGTTGTAAGATTTCCAAGCATGGAATTCTGGGTTTTTGTTTCTAACACTTTGAAGGTTGAAAGTTGTGATAGTGATTTATATGAATTGGAGGGGTTGAAAGGGGGAGGAAGTGGGTCCTGGGTTGGGATGGATATCTCCACATTAGAGTAAGTTAGATTGTCTATGTAGGTAAATAAGAGGTAACTACTTTATTTTGTATTTGTTGGTAATTTAAAGAAGAGTGTTTGTAGGTTTTTTCCTTTAGAGGAAGGATTTTTAGTTTAGTGTGTAAAAGTATGTTTATTGCATACAGGCTGGAGCATATCTCATAGTAGCTTGTGGAAGCATGAATTTGGGTTGATATAGATGTGGATTTGTGATGTAGGTGTGTTGTTTTGATTGAAGTTGGGTATAGAGACAGAAATACAGGGAGAGAGAGAAGAATGATGTATTTTTATTGAGGGACATTGTAGCAGATGAATGAAGTTTTTATTGAGGGCTGGATAGGTATTAGTGTTAAGAGGTGGAGTATGTTAGAAGGATAGGTGCAGGGCTGATAATAGAGTGAGTTGTAAGAGTTGAGTAACCAGGTAATTAGAGATGGACCTTAGAATGGATTGTTACAGGATTAGTAGGCTACTTATGGATGGTTCCTTCAGTGGTTTGATGGGGGAGGTTTGGTTTAATTTGAGATTGATTTGCTGCTGATTGTGATTAGAAGAACTTGTGGAAGGGGAAGAGTTAGAGAAAGTATAAATGTAATTGATGTGGGGGTCAGTGGGATGGGGGTAGGCTAGGGAAGAGAGTGAGCATGAGTGTAGCGAGGGCAAACAGAGCGGGCAAAACCTCAAGTGGCAGATGGCTCAGAGGAAAAACTATCAGCAAGTCAAAGTATCCAGCACGAATGTGAGTGTAAACAACTTCTGTTAGAGGTGATAATTTAGTAGGGGAGTAGATAAGTGAGGGAGACCTAATTAAATATTGAGAAGGATGGGGGTAGTGTCTGTGGTTCCTTACACCAGGGATGAGTTAGATGTATGCTTTTTTTTTCTTTTGTTATAGCTGCAGGAAGTTAGAGAAGAAAATTCAAGCAAAATAGATTTTACAGAAGGGCAAAAGAGTGGGGGGTGAGGTGGGATGTGGCAGTCAAGAATTACTGTGCACGCTGCAACCACTGTTAAGAATTTTTAAAGAAAAACAGTAGTTGAAATTGTTGTGTCTTTCGGCTTTTCCCGGTTAGGGGTCGCCACAGGGGAACTCTGGTCCGCTAATGATCGGCAGTGGATTTTTATGTGCCGAGTTGCCAGCCCTGACGCACACCCTTCAAAGAAGGTATGCCCATTCACGCATGTCTCCACACACAAGACGCTCTAGCTGAGAATCAAACAGGACAACATCTTACTGTGAGGCAACAACGCTACTGCACCACCACCACCGCAGTTAAAAACCATAGTTGAGATTAAACAGTTTAAATCACAAGATTTACGTTGAGCACTTAGAAAATATTTGGAGGTTCTCTTTGGAACCTTTTCTTGCCTGGATGTTGAGTCTTGAGCCAAACACTTTTCAGAGAGGGAGGTAAGAGAATGGTAGTTCTTCCATTTAGGGCAAGTTGAGCATTTAGTAAATATTTGGAGCTTCTGTTTGGTAACTTTTCTTGCCTAGATGGCAAATCTTGAGCCAAACTTTCCAGAATGGGAGGTGAGAGAATGATAGTTCTTTCATTTAGGGTAAATGGTGGGCACACTGGTTCTCAGGGTACTATTCGGGGCTGCAGCTGGGTCCAAAACTAGAGGTGAAGTAAAGATTGTAGGAATGATGAACTTGTGATTGTGTTAATTGAGGCCCCAGTGAACTGAACTTTGGGAAGTATTTGTTCCCGATATTCTAAACGTACTGAATTTTGTTGACTTAAATGTGCAAGAACCTTTGTGGAAACAGACTGACAGAGCAGTTGTGACAGGGATTCTTTTCTGCAACTTTACATAGTTTTTGCAAGAAAGTATTTTTGTGTTGATCTTTTTAAATAAACCTCAACTTAAAACTGAAAAGACTTTTTTCACTACAGCTTCAGCAAATTGCTGTACTGGTGAATGCAAACTGCATAAGACCAGTTTTTCTATAAAACCTGAAAGCAAGTGCCCAGCCTGAGTTATTTCCCATCACAGAAATGAGTGAAAGATTCACCCAAGTTAAGTGCTGCATCTTGAAGTGATGTTTAAGATAACCTGGACTGTTGGTTCCTCTCATCTTGTGTGTACTGTAATTTTAGCTACTGTGGCCTGTTCAGAATGGAAACAAATAACTGAGGCTTTAGTAAGCTCTCCTGCATCCAGGAAACAAGTCCAGCCACTGACTATAACACATGCTTCACCTCCAAGAATGGATGCCCACTATAGTCAGCCAACCATCCACTCCTCTAGGAATCCCCCACCCCCCAAAAAAATGTACACCTCTGAAAAAACTCACAAAAGATGATGTGGAAATTTATTTAGTAGTAGTTGAGAGGAGTGTGGCAAGAGAAAATCAGTACAACAATCCTGTGATACCAAAGGACAACTTCATGAAGTACTTTTTAAAAGAAAAGTGTAATAAGCTGAGTGGTCCATGATGCTATCCTCACCGCTAACACTGGACTCTTAAGTGCATTTACTCCACTGTCAGAAACTAAAATAAGAAAATCTGGCTAGGGTTGAGACTACACATGAGGGACCCCAAGTCTTTTGAATAATTGCTTTAGTAGAATGTCTTTTAATTGAAATTGCAAAACCAAGTCAGACTTGCATGCAACAAGAGCTAATAAGTCTTTACCTAAATATATGCCTCTTTGCTTTCAGCCAAGAAAAATATTACCATCTGAGATGGTTTGTTTTACATGTTGTAGAAATGGACGCATAGCAAAATTCTGCATAGTTAGAAGAGCAGGAATATACCTGCAAAAACCAGGGTCTATATTAGAACATCGAAGTTTCAAATCTTCGAATGTTCTAATATCGACCCCTATTCAGCGAAAGCTGGAAACATCGAGCATACAGAACAGCGAATTTTTACCTAGGGAAAAAATCCGCTGTTCCAAAACACATACACACAACACAAGCACAGCAAACAAACAGCAATCCACACGCATACACCTAAAATCTGACACCTAACCCTACACTAAACTATATACACACACCACTAACTATCCACTTACCTTAACCCAAACCCTAACCCTAAGGTCCGTCACTACTGCACACTCACCCGCACCCTAATCCTAACTCACCTACCCTTCCCTAACCCTCACATCCACACAATCGCACACATACCTAACCCGCACTCAATTGCACACTTACCTGAACCCGACCCATAACTTTCCACCACAGTGCTGAAAATACAGAAGCAACAGAAACGGACAACTGAATTCTTTCACTAGGAAAAAATTAGCTTTTGCTGAATAAGGGTCGATATTAGAACATTCGAAGTTTTGAAACTTCGATGTTCTAATATAGACCCCAAAAACCAGTAAGGCTAACTGGCAAGCTGTACATTTAAAGCACGCTTGTGGAATATAAAAACAAATGCAATCATACAAGTATAATAATACTGCTCTTCTAACATTTATACTTGTATACATGTAGAGTCTTCTTTTTACAAATGTGCTTTTACTAAACTTGATAAATGTACTATTATGGTGGAAGGGCGCGATATGCAAAGGTTGTTGGTTTCAGGAAGCAGGATTACATGAGTTGGAACACAATGCATTTGCAAGCAAAAAAAAATTGGTAGATAGAAAATTGAAGTAATATGTGTACTTTGAAACAAAATGAAATATTCTGTAACAAACGTAGAAACCTTCTAAGCATAGTGCTTTTCTTTAAATCCTGTCCAAGACTTCACTGGTTCTTTCTGTATCTAAGACGTCATCAAATCTCTTATCACACAGCTGGGTCAGCAGTACATTCTCCACTTCTATGCAGTAATTTACCAAAACAGATCGAGTTATACCACAAATTCACAATATGTATTTTAAACGATATGTGACAGCTTACATATCCTTGCATGCATCAGTATGCCTCTCCATATATACATATATCCATCTGTTTGTATCTCTCTGTATCAGCATATTTTTTTAATATATATATATATATATATATATATATATATATATTGTACATCAAAGACTGATGTGCAGAAGTATTCGTGCGTATTACATTGTTTTCTGCACGTCCAAACTTGAAAAAATGTTGAATAAACTGATTGCAAACGGTTAACAAACGCTTTCCTTTAGTGATCAGCCAAGTGAAAAATAATGAAAAAAATGTAACAATACATCCAGACATAATTTGATAATTTGCCTGAAAAGTGGTACTGTTAGGGGATTCTGATAAGGTAATCTGTAAGTTTGTAGTTGGGAGCAGTGGCATGGTTAGGGTTAGTATATATCTGACATTCACACACAGAACAAATACTAAAAGTACACACACACACACACACACACACACACACACACACACACACACACACACACGTAGTAAAAATATTACCTTATCTAATGCTTATTCTAACACCAACCAAGAAACACTCGTGCACACACAAGACACTAAGTCACTCCCCTTTCTTAGCCCTTATTCTAACGCTAGCCAGTAAACATACACACCCACACACACACACGCACACACACACACACACACACACACACACACACACACACACACACACACACACACACACACACACACCAGTAATGCCAAAACTTGTACTACATTGAAAAGCTTTAGCATTATTAAAAAAAATTACCACCCCACCTACCTGTAATAACACAGATTACACATCACAGAAGCAGTCAATCTGAAATTTGAAATTCACCTGCAGTCAACAAGCAGGTGTTTTGATAAAAAGATAAACTTGTTTGATAAAACATGCATTGGACAGAGTATATTATAAGTATATTTATGTATAGATTTTCACATACACCTGTATGTGTACATCTATGCATTTATTGTAGTATAGTAGTGGCTGGTCCCTTTAAGTGTGCTAAAACAGAAAGATCCATAAGGATGGCGGTAGATGGTTCATTTAAGGCCACTAAGCCAGAATCAGGCAAGGAGGTTAGCGGTAACAAGAGACAGCTGCATATGGTGGTGATTTAAATGCCTGTGTCCTGATGTAGAGCAGATTTGTGATCACTGGGTAAGAAGGGAGTCTTTGGAGGACTGTAGATGGCGTTGCATATATATCAGAAAGAAGAAGGATGGCAGTCCACAACGTATCCTTGTGAGGTAATAGAGCTGAATATTTAGAGGAGAATTAAGCTGGGTTTATCCCTGCTTGTGTAGAAGGAGAAGATACATTGCTTTATCCATGTCTGTGGAACTGCACAGAGAGCTATCTTTTGTTGTGAGGTCCAGAAGTACTGTTAATTTATTTTTACATCTACTGAGCCAGAACCCTGTGTATAAGGAAGCAGTGCTTCTGAATATACAGAAATATTGCTTTTGATATGAACCGTGAAAAGGCTGCAGAGCTGGAACCTGAGAATAGAATTTATTTTTACTGCAGACTAAACTGTTTAGTATGAATTGCATTTCTTCCCATCTTTTCTGAACCTAATTTATTGTAAATAAACACAAGTTTCCAACTGGAAACCTGGAGCCACTGACTTTGTGGTACAAACAAAACTGTGTGATATATGTAGTGGAGATAACGAACATCAGTGTACAAGAAACTACTACTGAACCATAACTCATGTTGTTCATTTATTTATTTGTTTATGTATGTATTTATTTACGTATGTTTACCAGGAAAGTCCAACTAGGCAAAGCCTCTTTTCACTGGAGGATTGGGGAGAAATGCTCCACATTACATACAGTTGAATAAGCTAAAAGTAAAAAATGCACCATATAGCACTCAGGACATGTAACTTAGCAAATGATGGCCATGTTACATACATTGTATAGGATTTAGAGCATGTTAAGCTCTGCCACATCTATTGAATGTAGTTTATTCAGTGTGTAAAACACTTATCAGTTTAACATTCAGCATTACTTTACGGTGTAGGTACACAGTCCCACTGCCGTATTAGCACACAGGCAGCAGATATGGCATACTTCTTCTGTTCAGTTCTATTCACTTGAAACGTGTATCCAGGAGATTACCAAGTAAACGTGTGAGAATTTTATGATATTTCCTTGGACTGCATTGAGGAGGGGGTGTAGTGATGCATTAGTACAAGAGCAAGACTGCTTCATTGTTAGATATGATTTAATTGTAGCTACAGTTTGTAGACTAGGTAAGATTTAAAAAGAATAAAAAGAGGTCTAAGTTGTTGTTTGTCTTTCGGCTTTTCCCGGTTAGGGGTCGCCACAGGGGAACTCTGGCCCGCTAATGATTGGCAGTAGATTTTCACGAACGCCTAAGTGCCAGCTCTGTGTCTAACCTTCAACGAAGGCACGCCCATTTACGCATGTCTTTCGAACGCCCACCCAACCACGGGGAGGGCATGCAGACTCCACACAGACGGCACTCCCCGCACTCCAGCCGAGAATCGAACCGCAGAACCTCTTGCTGTGAGGCAACAACGCTACCACTGCACCACCACGGATAATAAAAAGAAGTCTAAGTAATGGGGTACATTTTCAAACAGATTTTAAATTATAGGTAAGATGCATTTCTAATGTCTGCTAGGATTGAGTTCCACGGTTTAGCAAAGTATACCATTATGATTTTTAGATTTTTGAGTGAGTACTAGGTGTTTGTCTAGTGAACACAGTTCTCTTGGAGATGTTAACCAGTTTAATAACTCTCTGGCGGCAGGTCTTCTGTATTGTTTAGGGTATAGAGGACATTGTGGGCAGTCTTAATTGAGAACAGGCTAGTAGATTTGATACCTCCAACCAATTAAGTGAGTGATGTGCCCCCATTGATGAAATCTATTAATGTGGTTACTTGCAAACTTTGCAATTTTATTTTAGAATTGCTCCAGTTTAGCTAGCCGAGAGGTCTGTGTGTAGATTAGTGAAAACTGATGAAGCAAATAGAAGACTAGGAAGTAGATGGGTCTGAACTGTGGTCTTAATGTGCATATTCTATTAGGAAAAGTTTTACTTTATAAAGAAGGCCAATGTTTTGGTTAGTTTTTTGACCTTCATGCTGGATATATGGATAAAATAACAATTTGTGGTCTATTATTACTCCCAGACGTTTTGTACTACCTTAATTCTAGTATTAAGACTAATGATATTTTTAAGTCACAATTGTTTGATTGTTGGATCAGAGGGGAAAATACCATTAGTGTAGTTGTATTTGGGTTTTAAGAGTAGTTTAGATTGTTCTTGTCATTTATCAGTAAAGGAATGCTGTAAGTCATCTTGGGGGTTGTTTGAAGAGGCAACACATACAGTGGATATAAAAAGTGTACACACCCCTGTTAAAATGTCAGGTTTTTGTGATATAAAAAAAAATGAGACCACAGTAAATCATTTCAAAATTTTTCTCACCTTTAATGTGACCTATAACCTGTACAGTTCAATTGAAAAACAAATCTGTTAGGGGACAAAATATAAAAAAATAAAAAACGTACAATACACTGGTTGCGTAAGTGTGCACACCCTTAAACTAAAACTTTGTTAAAGCACCTTTTGATTTAATTACATCATTCAGTCTTCTAGGGTACACACCTGCCATCAATTAAAGAGACTCTGATTAACCCCAAATAAAGTTCAGCTGTCCTGGTAGGATTTTCTTGACATTTACTCAGTTGCCTGCTACAGCAAAAGCCATGGTTCGCAGAGAGCTTACAAGGCATCAAAGGGATCTCATTGTTGAAAGGTATATGTCAGGAGAAGGTTACAAAAAATTTCCACAGCATTGGATATAGCATGGAACACAGTGAAGACAGTCATCAAAAAGTGGAGAAAATATGGGACAACAGTGACACTGCAAAGAACTGGACGTCCCTCTAAAATTGATGAAAAGACAAGATGAAAACTAGTCAGGGAGACTGCCAAGAGACCTACAGCAACACTGAAGGAGCTGCAGGAATTTCTGGCAAGTTCTAGTTGTGTACTACATATGACAACAGTCTCCCATATTCTTCGTATCTGGACTATGGGGTAGGGTTGCAAGACGGAACCCTTTTCTTACACAATTTGCAAAACAATATATCAAGTCTCCCAAAAGCATGTGGGAAAATGTGTTATGGTCTGATGAGACCAAGGTTGAACTTTTTGACCACAATTCCAAAAGGTACGTTTGGTGCAAAAACAGCAATTTGCATCACCAAAAGAATAGCATCCCCACGGTGAAGCATGGTGGTGGCAGTATCATGCTTTGAGGTTGCTTTTCTTCAGCTGGAACTGAGGCTTTATTCAAGGTAGAGGGAGTTATGAACAGTTCCAAATACCAGTCACTTTTGGCCCAAAACCTTAAGGCATCTGCTTGAAAGATGAAGATGAAGAGGAATTTCACCTTTCAACATGTCAGTGACCCCAAGCATACATCCAAATCAATTTTTTGGCCACAATTCCAGAAGGTATGTTTAGAGAAAAAGCAGCACTTTGCATCACCAAAATACCAGTCAGTGTAGGCCCAAAACCTTGAGGAGTCTGCTAGAAAGCTGAAGATGAGGAATTTCACCTTTCAACACAGCAGTGACCCCAAGCATACATCCAAATCAACAAAAGAATGGCTTCACCAGAAGAAAATTAAAGTTTTGGAATGGCCCAGCCAGAGCCTAGACCTAAATCCAATAGAAAATATGTGGGGTGACTTGTAAAGGGCTGTGCACAAGAGATGTCCTCACAATCTGGCAGATTTGGAGCGTTTTTGCAAGGAAGAGTGGGAAAATATTGTCAAGTCAAGATGTGCCATGCTGATAGACTCCTACCAAAGAAGACTGAATGCTGTAAGTAAATCAAAAGGTGCTTCAACAAAATATTAGTTTAGGGATGTGCACACTTATGCAACCAGCTTATTGTGCATTTTTTTTTTTTATATTTTCCCCCCCCAACAGATTTGTTTGTTTTTCAATTGAATTGTACAGGTTATAGGTCACATTAAAAGTGAGAAAAGTCTTGAAATGATTTATTGTGGTCTCATTTTTTATATCACACAAAGCTTTCATTTTAACAGGGATGTTTACACTTTTTATATTCACTGTATTAGTGTCAAGGGTGGCCACGGTGGTGCAGTGGTTAGTGTTGTCACCTCACAGCAAGAGATTCCCTGGTTCGATCCTCGGCTGTGGTGCCTTCTGTGTGGAGTCTGCATGTCCTCCCTGTGGTCGCGTGGGTTTCCTCCCACATTCCAAAGATATGCTGTAGGTGGATTGGACACTCTAAATTGGCCGTAGGTGTGAGTGCGTGTGTGCCTTCTGTAGAAGGTTGGGTGCTGGGCTGGCAACTCGACACCGTAAACCTCCACTGCCAATCATGAGCAGACATGTGATCTGCTGTGGCAACCCCTAACTGGGAAAAGCCGAAAGAAGAAGACGACGTGTCAAGTCATCTGCATATTGCCTTACATTTGTTTGGCGAGAGACTGTGTGTTTTATGTGCAAGTACATTAAAGAGCAAAGATCCTGGCATTGAATCATGTGGCACACCTAATGTTGTGTATTGAGTAGTTGACAGTTTATCAGCCCAGAGTACTCACTATGTTCAGTTGCTGAGGTAACTTTTAAACCAAATAATTGTATTGTTTGCATGACTTGAACCAAAGTGATAGAGTGGGATGTGCAACTTTATCAGATGCTTTGGACAGGACTAAAAATACAGATACAACCATTTCACCTTGATTTCATATGTAATGAGTTTAGTTTTTGAAAATTAGTAATGCTGTTTCTCTGCTAGGGCCTAAATCCACGGTGCATTGTGGAAAGTAACTTATCTGTTAGGGAGTTGATTAACTGTATGGGAACACATCTTTCAAGTATCTTGGATATTGTGAACGTGATGGCTATAGGTTTGTAGTTTGATAGATCAAGTTGTTTGATACCTTTATGTGAAGGAATGACATAGAATTGTTTACAGAGCCTTGCAATTACGCTTTCTTGGAGCGAGCAAGTTGCATTAGCATGTTGATTATCGGAACTAATTGGGAGACGTTTTTTTTTTGCCATGCTTTAAGGCACCTATATGTTTAAATGCCACTAAATCACTGGTCTTCTTTAAACAGTTTAATTGAATTGCATCGCTTTCATCCTGGGCTTCAAACTGTAGCAGGGCTTTATCAAAACAGATGGATGTTTCACAGTGAATTGGAATATCCAGATTAGCTTCATCATCTGCTGCAGACTCATTACCTATGTCATATGTGCAGGTTTCTGTAAGCACAGATGATACAATTTCATCATCTTCCATTATTTGAAATCTGGGATCAGCTGCATCACACCTAAGGCATTCAGTAACATCATTTTTTTTCCACAGACTGAAAACCCCAATATTATTTCCACGATTTGCATGATTTCTTCAACACTTGTTTCATTGGTGAGTGTTGACTGGTTGTCTGATTGTTCTTTTGGGAAGAGTGTAAGCCAAGCTCGTTCTAGAGTGACATTTTTTAATTCACTCCACGAAGAAGTTATCATATATTACACATTTTTAATAACACTTTCTTCATCCTCATTAGTTAAAAGCTTGCGTAACAGTTCCTTACTGTATAACCACTTAAATGCCTTTATTACGCCTTGGTCCATTCGCTGGCAAAATGTGGTAATATTCAGTGGTAAATGCAGCACCTGTATAAATTATTCGATTTAGTTTAAAATACTGAAAGATGGATGTGAGGGTGCGTTGTCAAGCAGCAACAAAACTTTTTTGTTATTTTTTGCAAGTCGGTATTCTTTTATGGCCGGCACCAACACATTAGAAAAATATTTGATAAAAAGTACACAGTCCATCTATGCATTTTTTGTGACATGTATTTAACAGGCATTAAGTTCATGTTGACGTGTTTAAAACATCACGTTTTTTTACTTTTTCTAACTGCAAGAATGGGAAGGCGTGATTTCCTGAAGCGTTGGCACAAACAAGCAAAGTTATTTTATCTTTACTATCCTTGTACCCTGGGCACAGCAGATTCTCATTATGAGGAAAGTGTTTTTCTAAGCAGTGCCTTCCAATTGAGCCCATTCTCATCAGCATTGTAAATATTGTCGATACTGTATCCTTCTTCAACCTATTTTCTAACCATCTTTTTTAAATGTCTCAGCTGCAGTTTTGTCTAAGGGTTTTTCTCCTTCAATACATAATTCACGAATTCCATGATGTGATTTGAAGTGTTTCAACCACCCAGTACTCGCCTGAAAAGTTGTCAAGGGTCCACTGATTTTTTTTACTGAATTGTAATGTAAAAGCAAAGAACCAGATATCGGTTCACCTGTTGACCATTTTTGAATAAACCACTTGTAAACAGTGTCATCTAACTTCGTATTTTCTGTTAACTTCATGGTCTTTCGCATTGATGAACCATCAGCTGAATCAAGGTTTGTCATGAAAGATTCAGCGGCGTTTTTTCGCTTCTTTAACCCACTTATTGTAGATTTTCTGACATCATATTGTTGTGCTAATTTGGTGACACACTCACCATTTCGGGGCCTTTCAGTGATTGTAAACTTGTCTTTCATGGATAATGCTGTTCACTTCCGCTTTAGCATTTTATCTAACTATAAAGTACACACTACAAACTAGCACACTAATCTACTGATATGGTTTTCGTGGGTTTTATACTGTGAAACTTGCGTGTCACTTCTGAATGGTGCGTCACTTCTGGGTTGGCCATATCAGGCTGTGATGGTTGGTTATTCGATCCTCTGATATTAACCTTTAAAAAAGTAAAATATTTAATGAATATGCTCAGAACACTTGCCACTTGAATGTACAGCTTATGACTGGCACAAAAGTATCTATATTCACTGCTTTTCGGATAACTGGTCGTTCGCTTAACTGACGTTCCAATAATCAGTGTTCTACTGTGTAAGTATAAATACTGGGTATGCAATGGCTTCTGTATCATCTGCAAGAGATATGGGTTTAAGTTTTTAATTATGTATTTAATTGTCATGGTCTGGGTTTTTATAATTGAAAAGGTAGTAGTGACAGCGCCCACTTACTGATGTGCTGAGTCTGTTGGTTTCCAAAGGCACCCAGGCAGTGCAAGACTTTAATGCCTTCCACACATTTAGACCAGTTACTGCACACAAAGGGACAAGAAGTGGAGGTGTATCAATCTACATAAAAAGTAAGCACACCTCAAGACTGGTCAAACAATGTGGCATGCTTAAGCTGCTCCATGTCCATCTAACCATAGATAAAGTCCCAATACTATGTCCTTGTTAGCTGCAGGTCCTCGTTTATAAGTCAGGATAACCATACACATACTTGAATGTACTGGAGTCGCTCATAATCCAGCCTAACACCATATTCATAGGTGATTTTAAATATCCCGCCATAAACTGGGATACATACACAACCGCTAATATACAGAGTTTCCTGGATTTTATCAATGCAGACACCCTGGAACAACTAGTCTGCACACCTACTAGGGGTACAAATATCCTGGATCTTGTACTCACAAATATGAGGGAGCATAGTACCCCTCCCTTATGTAATGTCCTCACTGGTCAGAGCAGATAACAAAGCAGTAACTATTGAAGTAAATATAAAGGCTGAACTCCTAGCAAACCCCAGAACCTTTAAGAATGTTTTTATTGCTAACTGCCTCATATTAAGTGAAGGCAGAGCTAAATTCCAAGCCCACCCTCCCAAATTCAGAGAACATGGTGGTTTATACAGAAGAGTTTAGAAACCCTGTACAAGCATGTGAATAAGTGCATAGAAACAGCAGTACGAAACCAAAGCAAACTTTGGACATACTCCCCCTTGGTGGACCCCCAGTATAAATAGGTTGTACAACAAAACAGAAAGAAAATTATGTTCAAAAAAATAAGAAGGGCTATGCCCAAAAGACCGAAAACTCCAAGAAGCAACTCACAGGACTAGACAAGTCCACCAAAGTCAACTTTGAGGCAAAAATAGTCTCCCAGGCTAAGGATAACCATAAAGGCATTTTTCAGTTATGTATGGAACCTTAAAGGGAACACCCTGCAGTGTGCTTTGCTAATAGTAAATGGAACTTCCTGTACAAAACTGGGGAATATAGCAAATTTACTGGACGATTACATTTAGTTCCAGTTCCATACCCCCATGACCCCCCAGTGTTCCTCAAGGAAATACTCTCCCATCATTTCTCCCGACTGTGACTAAAGAAGAGGCCCTCACTGCACTCTTGTAGCTAAAAACACTGTATCAGTGGTTATTGATAATATTCCCAGGATGCCTCTCTCTAATTTTTTCCAAGTCTTTTGGGTTTCTAATACCATGATTGAAGTATGATTAAAGTTCATGAAATTAGTTTTGTTTCAGTCTTTGATGTTAGCCAGAAGTGCTCTTTGCAACACCTGCAATGTGCCCAGTAAGGAGGACTCCTGCAGTTCATAAGGAGTTACATATATCAGTAACATATCTAAGCATGACTGGAAATTATTTTTTATAAGACCTATTGCTCCTACTACTATTGTAACTGTCTGGGTATCCTCCTTCCACATTGCCCTCATTTCTGCCTGCAAATCCTAGTATTTTATGATTTTTTTGTCTGTATGTACGTAAGACACGTAGTCACTGAGTGTAGCAATTTCAATGATCAATGCTACTTTTGTCGTCTTTTCATGGACTATGTCTAGTTTTCTCACATCTATTTTTTGAACTGTTGGTAATGGGTGATGCCATGTGATATAAACTTCATCATTTTCTGTAATGCTTTGTTGCTCATGTTTCCAGTGTTTTCAGCTACTTCAATATTATATGGTTGCACAATTCCCGAACAGTCTTCCCACATTATTATGCCTTTCATTATACAGTCCTGCCATGAGTATATCGCAACCAGTAGCAAGGTGTGCGACTGTTTCCAATTCTGTTTTACAAAACCTACATCTGTCTGTTACTCTCACATGTTCAATGGACGTTTTAAGCCATCATGTATGTAGTCCACTATCTTGGGCTGTCAATATTAACTTTTTGTATTTTGGTTTAAATTCACCTCTCCTTAACCTCCTGCATTCAGTCCTGATCAACATGAGGTTGTTCCAAGAGTTTTCTAACTTGTGACTATATTTATGAATTTTCTACATTTCTTGCCTTCTTATCTGATCCTGCACCTTATATTCTTTCTTTTGTTTTTTGGCACATTTAATTGCTGCCTGATTTTTATTTATTTGTGGTTTGATTTCCATTCCCGCTTGACGCCAATGTGCTTCTGCTAAACTCAGCATGGAAGTCATTTGAGACTTATTCTCCTCACGTTTCAAAACTTTCACTACGTTTGGGTCTTCTGAGGTCAGGAGATATGTATGCAGTCCCACGATTGCAGATCTATACATGTAATCAGTTTTGAGGATGCCCATACCGCCTTCATAATGGGAAATATTTAGTCTTGGTATGCACTGATTTTTATAAATCATTAGATGAGCATGAGCATCTTTCTTTTTTTCCTGTCCAACCGATCCATCACCTTTTGGGGCCAGTCAGTCACTTCAAAACTGTAATCTAGGACAGGAAGAGCAAATTGGTTTACAGCTTGGAATTTGTTCTTAGATGTCAGTACTGTTTCAGTATTTAGTTTAGTCTTCTGAAATATTCCTTACGAAGTCTTATTCGCATTTGTTCATGTTTTATTGTTGATCCTTCATCCGTTCTCAAATCCCTCTTGCTCAAATTTTTTTTATATCATATTCATGTCGCAAACTGATGATCTGACATTATCATTTGTCTTCAACCTGTGGGTTAGGCACCAACATTGATGCCGAGCCGGCCATATCCAAGCTATGGTGCCAAAAGTGAGCTCCTCCCCTACACATAATGCCCCTCTCTCCCTCACTACCTCACTACCTCAGATCTCGTTTGCCACCATTCCAGCTGCAAGCGAGTCAGCTGAGCTCCATCTTTGGTGTAAGTTTTTCTGAGATAGTTGAGAAATCTGTGTACCTCAGGCACTGTTCATTTCATTTTCTAGCTTCTAACCTTTTTCCTACCCTTCGCGTTTCTCTGGGGGGGGGGGGTGTGTGTATATGTGTATATATATATATATATATATATATATATATATATATATATATATATATATATATATATATATATATAATTTTCTGGTCAGGTTCCCTTTCCAGTCTTTCCTATCATAGCTGATAAATCGAATAAGAGTGCGGGATTCAAAAAATGTACTGGGCGTGGACATAAACTTCCACCATCAGATGGCCACACTCCGTGTGTAGTGTGTTTAGGCATCACTCACCTGGACATTGGGTGTTCTATTTGTGCAGGATTTTCTGCCCGTACCCTCATGGATAGGTGCAATAAGTTGATTTTAAAAGGTCTGTTACTCAGTTCTTGGTCCGGGCACAGGGACTCAACCTCCTGTTAAGTCGCCCAAGAGTAAAAGCAGGGATGAGGACAGGAAATGAGAGAGAGAGAGATGTCCAGAGACAAGAACAGGCCCCTGGAGAAACGGAAACTGTCAGACTCTTCCCAGTCTGCTGGCAAACCTTCTCCCAAAATTAGGCCTAGGTTATCCTTGCATCAGCCTAATTTCTCTCCTGAGCCCCCGGAGCCTGCCTGCCCGCCCAGGCAACACTCCAGGCCTGAGTCTGTGGCTTCTTCTGCCAGGTCTTCCCGTAGTTTGTCCGAGAGAAATGGACCGCCTGATGAGACAGTTTCTACAGGCTCGGATCCAGCTGGAGGTCCTTCCCACCCCCTCCCCACCAGGTGCGGTGGGTCCTTCATTTTTCCCTTACTGGGTGCCCTCCTTTCCTGAGCCCCATGGCTTTGGGGCCTTCGGATGTCAGAGTTGCCGACGTCAACATTTTTGGTATCTTCGACCCTGACCACGGCCTTGAGTTCCTCAGCCCCTTTCACTTTGGTGCTGAAGGGCTCTCAGAGTTGTAGTCCACTCTGCGTTGGTTCAGAGGGTTTAGCATCAGCGTTGAGGGTTTTGGTCCCTTCTCTTCCCCTTGGAGCTTCGGTGCTGAGCAGCTAGACATTGACCCCCCCCCTCCGTCTGCGCAGATGCGGTCGGGGTTTTCGGCTCCACCATCATCGAGAACCTCGATGCAGGCGCATGCAGCACCAATCTCTCACTCTCTGTCGGCATTTGACACAGTGGAGAGGGATGTTCTTCGTATTTCACTGTTGCATCATTACATTTGGGTAATCCTGCTGGCAGGTTGCCCTCAGTCGGCCTGAATTCCAAAGTCCTGGGTCCTGCATCAGCTGCTGACGCCCCTTCCCTGACGTCAGGCCGTCAGGGATATAAAAGATGCAGCTGACACCATTTTCTTTAGTCTTTCTTGCTGAGTGGTGCTCGAAGCAAAAGCAGTTCGCAAGTGCCTGTCGGCCGACTCCTGAGATTTTCATGTTCGAGTTTCAGATCCGAAGTCTTCAATAAAGCTAAGTTCCCCGTTGGGGAAACTTTTTTTTCTTGCTCGAGACTGATGTCAGAAAAAGTAAATAATTGTATTTTTTGTGGAAAGCAAATACCTTATAAGGACTTTCACTCTTACTGTATTCCTTGCCTAGGCCCTGATCACAACGTTTCTGGTTGTCGGTTTTGTGCTAGATTTACCCAACGCACTATTAAGCATTGGTATGATTTTGCTTTAAACTATTTTGGACGCCGGTTTAATTATCCAGAAATGTCGTCGGATAGCCATCCGACTACCAGAGTTCACAAAAAACGCAAAGAAAAGGAGAGAGGTAGACAACCGAGGCCCAAAACCGACGAAGCTTCTTCTAAGCCAGTCGCCAGTTCTCAGTGAGGCACTTTCGCAGCCCCTGACGCTCGTTACTTTAGAGTCGCAGGCCATTACTGACTCCCACGTGGAGTCGGCCATGCCACTGGAAACATAAAGGTATTGGAGCCTTGGATACTATTCCTTCAGATGGGTCCGGAGCCGCTGAGCAGTCACCGGATTCTGAGGGTGTATTCAGACCTAAACATCTCTACACCAAACCAACTTCAGCTTCAAAGACAAAGGCCTCTATGCCCAAACAACAGATGCTCAAAATGGCCGAAGACTTGATTTCCTTGATCTGGGGTTCCCATCCCCCTCCTGATAAGAGGCCTAGGCAAGAGACTGACTCTTCATCTTCAGATCAGGCTTCTATTTCTTCTGATTCCTCTTCTGAACAGGAATATTCTCTTCCCCCCCCAATGAGGATTTTGATGCTGAAGAATCTATTCCTTCAGCTTCTACTCCAGAGGACTATTCTTTTGAGTAAACCTTGCATACCATGAAGGAGCATTTCCACTGGGAGAGCCACGATTTTTCAGAATCTAAAATGAAGCTCGGAGATTTCCTTTTAGTACCTCAACACAGGCCACTAGCAATTCCACCTGTGTTGGACATTGTAGATGATGTGTTTTCAGAGTCTAGTCTTACCCCAGACTCCTTACCTCCAGCACCTGTTAAGACAGATATTACAGGGTTCCTGATTCTCATAAATTCCTTTTTAAAAACCCTGCTGCAGACCCAGAAACTATTTCTCTGGGTCCCAAAGGAGTTGAGGCTTCCACTGCAAAAAACCCTACCCCCTCTGACAGAGATTCTAGAGCACTGGATAGATGGGGAAAAAAGGTTAACACATTTGCTACCTTGGCTATAAGGGCCTTAAACTGTCAGTTTCATATGCTCAAATATCAGCAACATATCATGGCATTGCTTAAACAGAAAATGTTAAACTCAGAATGTGCAGAAAACAAGGAAATGCAGGATTTATTGCATGCAGCTGAACAAGTTGGAAAGCATACTTTGCAATGTGGTTTTGATTCTTTGGAGGCCTCCTGCAGGGCCGCAGTTACGGGTTCTGTAATTAGAAGGCATGCTTGGTTAAAGGAACAAAATCTGCCTGATCATGTCCAAGTTAAATTATTCGATGCACCTTTACAGCATGACACTTTGTTTGGTGTTAAGGCAGAAGAGGTGTTAAAGAAAATGAAGGACAAAGCTAAATCTATGCAAACTGTCAAAGATTTTTTTACAAGTACAGCCACTTAGGTTTAGTCGACACTGGCCAACAAAGAATTGGTCTTTTCCTGTGTCAGACAGACCTCAAAGGGGCAGACCCAGATGCCCTAGAGGCAGACCCCAGGCGCAAGGTTCATACCACTCAAAGCAATGGGGGGCTTCTACCTCCAAAGTTGGAGAAGACAACTCGCAACCATACAGGAAACAGTCCCAATGACTTCCCTCTGCCTGCACCAAGCACTTATCTCTTGGCAACACCCTTAGGGGGAAAATTAGCACTTTTTTCTCAAAATTGGCACATTATAACCCAGATCAAGTGGGTTCTAAATATTGTGTCACAAGACTACAAGTTCCATTTTCATAACCTGCCAAAGGCAAACGGCTGGCCAGATCTGCCAAAAAATCAATGGACAGAGGCACAAAAACAGGTATCATCCCTCATGAATATGAGGGCCATTCAACAAGTACCAGAGCAAGAGCAGGGACAAGGATTTTACTCGACTGTTCTTGGTACCCAGAAAGGACAAGGCCTGGAGGCCAGTACTAGACCTATCTATTCTGAACACATTCCTGGAGATACCAAAATTCAAGATGCTGACTTTGCAGCAGCTTCTGCCCATGCTGGGCAAGAACGCTTGGCTTGTGACTTTAGACCTAAAAGAAGCATACCTGCATGTCCCAATCAGACAATTATGCAGAAGATACCTCAGATTCAAGGCTGGCTCAATGCATTACCAATTCTCTGCACTGCCCTTTGGCTTATCTGCGGTGCACCCAGGGTCTTTACAAAGTACCTGGTACCAGTAATTGCATTCTGCAGACAAAGAGGAATACAAATATATCCTTACGTGGACAACTGTCTAATTCAAGCAGAGAACAAGGACATTCTTCAACAGCATCTGCCGTTTGTAAAAAGACTTCTAACATGCCTAGGGTACACAGCCAACGAAAAGAAATCAAAACTAGTACCCTCTCAAGAGATAATATTCCTGGGTGCAAGCTTAAATACAACTGCCCAGATGGCTTATCTCTCGCCAGACAAACAAAGGCAATTGACTACGTATTTCAAAATGTTGGCAACAAAGGCCCAGTTATCTGCAAGAAAAATTCTGCAGGCTTTGGGCTTCATGGCATCCTGCATCCTACTAATTCCATATGCAAGACTGGATATGAGGAAACTTCAATGGTACCTAAACAGTGTTTGGACTCAACATTGCCACAACCTGGAAACGATAATTACACTCATTCCCTGCTTGCAACAGGAGTTTCGATGGTGGGCAAAGGCTTGTCACCAAAACAAGGGACAGCCTTTCACATTACCCCCAGCCAGGCAGACACTAACAACGGATGCATCAGATTATGCCTGGGGGGCACACATGGCAGGAAGATGCATTCAGGGCACATGGTCCTCAAACCAAATGCATCTACATAATCAAAAAGAGATGCTAGCTGTTCAAAATGCCCTGATAGCCTTCAAGGACCTACTTTATCCGGGACAACTACTGATAAAGACAGACAACACCATGGTCATGTGGTATATAAACAAGCAGGGGGGCACACATTCTTACCCCCTTTGCAGACTAGCCATGACTTTGTGGGACACAGCATTAACTTACCAAGTACATCTGCAGGCACAATTCCTGCCAGGGAGGAAAAATACTCTGGCAAACTAACTAAGCAGAAACCTCATGGATCCCCACGAGTGGCAGCTGGATTCACAAGTGTTCAGCATGATAACAAGGAAATGGGGATGCCCGGACATAGATCTATTTTCCTCCCCTCACAACTACCAGCTAAAAAGATTCTGCACAAGGACTTATCACAGACAAGCATGGAAAGTGGACACCCTATCTTTCAGCTGGAAAAACCTATCAGTATATGCCTTTCCCCCTCTACCTCTCCTCACCAAGGTACTCCTAAAGGTCAGACAGGAAAAGCCAAAAATGATACTGATTGCCCCAGACTGCCCCGCTAGTACTTGTTTCCAATCCTAAAGAACTTGTCTCAATGCCCAGCTTGGGACCTTATCTCAAATACCTCATCTACTGTCCCAGAAAAACAATCAGATTCTGCACAGCCAACTCAGGACTTCAAACCTGGCAGCATGGTGGATAATGTAGACATATAAAACACACCTCTCAGTAAAGCTGTGATGGATGTCATTTTGGAGGCCAAAAGGCCTAGTACTAGAAAATCTTATGCTGGAAAATGGAAGAGATTCTGTGCTTGGAACCAGGCACACGGAACTGATACAGCTGTACCAAATATTCCTCAGATTTTGCAATACTTAACTGAGATGATGGACAAAGGCCTATCTTTTTCATCTATTAAAATTCATGCCTCTGCCATTTCGGCTCATTACAATACAGAGCCACCAATCTTTTCTCATCCCTTACTAAAACAGTACCTCAGAGGAGCCAAAAATTTAAGGCCTCCAAGGAGATCACCAGTGCCTGCATGGGACCTCAACTATGTCTTGGAAAAACTCATTCTGCCTCCTTTTGAGCCAGCTGCTGCTGCTGATATAAAGTTTTTATCTTGGAAAACAGCTCTGCTCCTAGCAATAACTTCTGCAAGACGAATTTCAGAGCTACAGGCACTCATGGCTGTGGATCCTTTTATCATTTTTTATCCAGACAGGGTTTCTCTGAGGACAAACCCAACATTTATGCCTGAGGTGGTGTCCAGTGTGGCTCTTAACCAAGCTAGTCATCTGCCAACTTTTTATCCAAATCCACAAAACAAGGGGGAGAGAATTCTGCATTCTTTGGACATACATAGACAGCTTAGATTCTACTTGGACAGAACCAAAGTTTTCAGAAAGCCAGAGCAATTACTAGTGGCGAATGCTGCAGGACCACAGTGCAAGGCTATCTCAAAGCAGACTATTTCAAAGTGGATAGGCCACTGCATTCATTTCTGCTACTTACACCATGGCAAGCCAGTGCCTAAAGGCATTAGGCCACATTCAACCAGAGCTGCAGCCACTTCACCAGTCTTTCTCAGGGGAGTACCAACCAAGGACATTTTAGAGGCTGCTACTTGGAGTTCAGTGCACACCTTTACAAAGCACTATCATTTACCACTCTACTCTAAATCCAGGGCAGGCTTTGCCACTGCAGTTCTGCAGGGCCTCATAGCCGCTCCTAGTGCTGTTTAGCTCCAGCCTCCCAACCTTAGCTTTGGGACTCTACCCAAATGTAATGACTGCAACAGTGAAACACGAACATAGTACAGTTGTGTACACTTACCATAAATGTAGCTGTTCGAGTGTATTCACTGTTGCAGTCCAGGTTACCCACCCGCCATCCCCCTTTTCTTCTGATGGTACCTATCTTTCCTTCTCTGATTTATGCAACCTATGTGGTGTATTTGCTTGTAGATGAAGGTAAAGTTTATATTGGTGCATATATGTATA
The DNA here is from genome assembly GCF_019279795.1 of Protopterus annectens. NCBI lineage: Eukaryota > Metazoa > Chordata > Ceratodontiformes > Protopteridae > Protopterus > Protopterus annectens. Next base: position 329,653,622 of record NC_056743.1, read on the forward strand.
TATGTATATATATATATATATATGAATATTTTGGCTACCCTTTTAGGGGGCACCTGACATCTGGGGCAAGAAAAACTAAAGAAAATGGTGTCGGCCGCATCTTGGGCGACAGCAACCAATGCAGGACCCAGGACTTTGGAATTCAGGCCGACTGAGGGCAACCTGCCAGCAGGATTACCCAAATGTAATGACTGCAACAGTGAATACACTTGAACATCTACATTTATGGTAAGTGTACACAACTGTACTTTCTCTCGACCCAGATGTCGAGATCCTCGATGTCACCCCTTCCAGATCCTTTTCTATTCTAGCTGGACTCTGGACCCGACGTTTCCAGTCCTCCACTTCAGGGTCAGCCTACCCCTACCCTCCAGCTTACTCTACCCATGGAGCCCCAGGCTTCTGGCTCTGCCCGGAATCTCCCCCGAGGAGGTCCACTGGAAGCATATGTGCAAGAGGAGGCACACTGACTCCACCCCGAGTCTGTCACCGAAGACATTGACTGGGAGGAAGGCGAGGGCTCCCCCAGATCTCTACCTGATTATGTCTCCTTCTGTGTCAGAAAGGTTGATGGTCTTCCCAAAAGCCCAATCTGGACAAGTCATTGTTCCTGGAATTGTTCAGTGCAGGCCCATCTACTTCCTGGGTGATCCCCCCTCGGACCCTTTGGTAGACCTCATTGCCTGCAGGGTGTGGAAGGAATCGGACACGGTGGAGCCAATAACCAAGCGCCCTGACAAGGTCCTTAGCGCCCCAGCAGAAGAGTGTCCCTGTTGATGTCTTGATGGTTGCTGCTGCCACCAACAAGAGCTTGCTCATGAGAGCTCCTTTGTCCATCCACCTGACAGGGAGTCCAGAGCGATAGACTGGGGAAGCATGTTTGTATGTCAGTGACCTTCTCCCTGAGGGCACTAAATTATATGGTGCATGTTACTAGGCTGCAGAGGTCACTCATCAAGGAGGTTTCTTCATCTACCCCAGAGTCTGTGTTGGCAGATGAGAAGATGATCATCTCCTCTAGACTGACCACTCGTAAAGCCATTTCTAATAACTCTATGAAGCTCCTCACCTATGCCATGGAAGGTGCATCTAGAGCAGCCAGTTCAGGCATCCATACTAGACATCATGCCTGGATGCGGCTTTGTGATTTCTCTGAGCCCTTCAAGGCATCCTTCACGAGTGCCCCTTTCGATGGATCTAAGCTGTTTGGTCCATCCGTGAAGGATACTTTAGACCAGTGCGAGAAGGATGGTAAGACCCTGTCTGCCATCGGAATCCACTTTTCTACCCCTCAGCGATCCAACTCCAGGTATCAAAGAGAGGTAGTAAGACGCTCTGGTTCCAGAAGTCCAGGGCTTTCCATCAACACACACTGACGGACTCTTCCCCTAGAGGCAGATCGGGGAATGATTCATTTAGATGCCACCCTAGAAGCAGAAGGGCTTCAAGGGGCCAAGGGTCTCGAGATTCTCAACTGGACAGGCCCTTCCAGTGACCCTGAAGTGTTGAATGGCTGCTCCACCCAGGAGGCAGTTGGAGGTCGCTTTTCTCTACACCCATCAGCTTGGGAAGCCATCACATCAGATCAGTGGGTGCTGAGAATAATATCCAGGGGCTATTCGATACCCTTTCTTCACCCAACAAAGTCCCGAAAGATTCTCCTGGATGTCCCACCTGCTCACAGGGAGGCAGATGAACTTGAAATTTCCATTCTGCTCAGCAAGCGAGTCATCCAGCCTATCCCCCCAGAGCTGCCTGGATCAAGCATCTACTCAAGGTTCTTTTTGGTGTCCAAAAAGACAGGGAGACACAGACCAATCTTGGATCTGACCCGCTTGAACAAGTTTGTCACCAAGACAAAGTTCTGGATGGTTACTATTCAGTCTGTCCTTCTCTACCTTCAGAAGGACTACTGGATGTGCGTGGTGGACCTCCAGGAAGCTTATTACCACATAAGATGGTTAAGCGCCACAGGAAGTTCCTACGCTTCCGATCAGGAGCCAGGCAGTATCGGTTCAGGATATTCCCCTTTGGCCTCACCACAGCCCCCTCAGTGTATCTCAGGCTGCAGGGGATACAGGTATTCCCTTACCTGGATGACTGGCTTCCAGCTGCACCCACCAAGCATCATTTTCTTCAGGCCAGGGACCAGTTTCTTCAGTCAGCCTCGACCTTGGGTATCATGATAAACTTTCTCAAATCAAAATTGGAGCCTCTGTGTTCCCTGGAGTTCATCGAAGCATTGTTGAACACTTCTGTCTGCAAGGTCTTTCTCACCAGAGACAAGATTCAGTTTCTTCAGTTCCATGTGCATGTCATTCTAGAAATGCCTCTGTTGCCAGCAGCCCAAATCCTGCAAGCTCTGGTATCTATGGAGAAGCTACCATTGTTATTTTCCCTTTGGCAAGACTACACATGCACATTCTCCAATGGACCCTAGCAGTGCAGTAGTTGCTTCTGGACAATCTCGTGTCTCATCCCATTCTGCTGTCCAAAACCTGCAAGTCTTCTCTACGGTGGTGGTTAAACTCTCTGAATTTAGCAGAAGGTCGCCCCTTTCATGGCTCCCGCTACTGTAGCCACAGTCACCAGGGACACCTCCCGTCTTGTGGGGGGGGGGGCATTGGCTGGGACGGACTGCTCAAGGGACGTGGTTAGCGTTAGAGACCAACTTACACATCAACATTCTGGAGATAAGGGCAGTACTTCTGGCATTGCAGGCACTGCATTCATTTCTTTCCTGAGGAACGATTGCAATACAGACGGATAACGTGGCAGTGGTCTGGTATATCAATAAACTGGGAGGAACCAGATCTCATCTCTTCTGTCGAGAGGCTATGAGATTCTGGGAATAGGAGATTTTCTCGGGCCACCTTCTTATCGCAATGCACATTCCAGGGAGTTCCAACATTCCAGCGGACAAACTCAACAGGACCACTGTGTCTCCTCGCGAGTGGTCTCTGAAACGGTGAGTGGCGAACATGATCTTCCAGAAATGGGGTCAACCGTATTGCGATCTATTCGCCTCACCTTCCAATCCCAAGTGCAGCGAGTTTTTTGCCCCGATTCCCCCTAGAGGAGGGATTTCTAGAGATGCTCTAGTTCATGCTTGTCCCCCTGGTCTGCTGTTTGCTTACCCTTCCCTTCCTCTTATGTCGAAATTCCTTGCCGCGTGATCCTCATTGCCCCCTTCTGGCCTTGTCAAGCTTGGTTTCCTCTCCTTTGGTCTCTTATTGTCAGTCTCCCTTGGATTCTGGATCAATGTCCAGATCTGATTTTCAATCCGGAGGGTGATTATCATTCAGATCTGAAAAGCCTAAAGCTCACAGCTTGGCTTCTGCAGTCCCAGTGATGGCTAGAGTTCCCTGGCTTTCATCTCCTGGGAAGCATATATTGCTTTCCACTCAGAAGTTGTCTACCAAGAAGATTTATGCTAGTGAAAGGAAGAGGTTTTCCATTTGGGTGTCCCACAATTCGGTGCATCCTTTTACTGCCTCTGTACCTTCAGTTTTAGACTTTCTAGCTTGTATCTTCAACCAAGGTGCCAGTTTCTCTACAGTTCATGTCCAGCTAGCTGCCATATCCTATTATCATGTCAGACTAGAAGATTCTTCTTTGGCCGCTTCTAGATTGTGCAAAGCCTTTTTGTAGGGAACATTTCTTTTACGGCCTCCAGTTAAGGACCTGACCCCTCCTTGAGACCTAACCCTTGTACTACAAGTGCTGGTGTCATCTCGCTTTGAGTCCTCTGCAAAAGTGGATCTACAGTTCCTGTCATGGAAAACAGCTTTGTTGGTAGGTCTTACTTCATCTAAGTGGGTTTCTTTATTGCAAGTGCTTTGCATTCAACCTCCGTGCCTTATATTTCACAAAGATAGTGTTTCTCTTAGGATAAACTCTTCCTTCATGTTTAAGGTTGCTTCAGAGAAGAAGAATATTTATCTTCCTGTGTTCTTTCCAGAGTTTTAAAACAGAGGAATATCAAATGCACATGCTTGATGTACATAGGCAGCTCCAGTTCTATCTAGTTTGGACTTTCTGAAAGATCTATCAGCTGTTTGTATCATATTCTAAGCCCAGATTGGGATTGCCTGTTTCCAAGGTAACCTTCGCCAACTGGATTGCGAAATGTATTACATTTATTTATGACAAGTCTGGTATTTTCTCTTTCGTCTGCAGTGAAGGCACATACTACCAGGGCTGTGTCCACTTCATTAGCCTTTTCTTCTAGTGTACCAGTTGATGAGATGTGCGCTACAGTTACATGGGCTAGCTCTCACACTTTCATATTCCATTACAAATTGGATATTTCATCTAGGAACAGAGCTTCCTTTGGTTCCGCCGTGCTCCGAAACATCCTTTCTTAGGGCCACCCAGGGCTGAAGTAGCTGGGGACTCTGTCCCACAGGTTGAAGATCAAATGAAGACAACAATGTCAGATAAAGTAATTATGTACTCACCATAACATTCCATCTGAATTGTTGTTGTTCATTTGTCTTCAACCCTCCCTCCCTCCTTCCCCCTTACCATGAGCACTTTTTCCTGGCAGAGGAGGCCTTCTGTTCTCTCTCTAGGCCTCCTCTTCAAGGGGTTATTAGCTGTCAATGTGGTTTTCTATGGTATTATGTCAGGAACCTGTCAGGCAAACTTGGTCTGAGGTAGTGACAGAGAGGGGGGCATTATGGGTAGGGGAGGAGCTCAGTTTTGGCACCAAAGCTTGGATATGGCTGTCTCAGCACCTATGTCGGTGCCTAACCCACAGGTTGAAGACAAATGAAGAACAACAATTCAAATGGAACATTATGGTGAGTGCATAACTTCTTTTTTTCTTGGTGCTGCAGTTTTCCTGCTTCAAAGGCTAGATTTGCATGTTCAGCAAAACCAAGTGAAATTCTTACATCATCTGAAAAGGTTTTGACCACTTGCAGTTTTTCAGTTCCTCATCTGATGAACTGTACATTTTTAAATCATTTACAAAAAGAAGATGATTTACACTTTGTTGTTTTCTGGGAGCAAAATTGTAACCATGAATCTAAACTGTTAAGTAGACAGCTTATTGGGTTAAGGGCAAGACAAAAAAGCAACGATGACAGAGAGTTAACCTGGAATATACCCCTTTGAATTTTTTTCTCCCTGGAATAATTTGTTCTTTATTATGGCTTAACTGCAAAGTGGCTTGCCATTGTTTCTTGGTCTCTGTAAGTAGCCTGAATAGCTCAAAGCATGATCTGTCAGGCCCACTAGAATCTCTGTTCAACTACAGCCTCCAGACAGGCTTCATTCCTAGGGAATGGAGGACTGTAACAGTCATCCCTGTATACAAAGGTGACCTGCAACAGACCCAGGAAACTACAGAACTGTAAGTTTGAATCGTCATATATTCAAGATCATGGAACAACTACTGTGGACCTAACAAACAAAGACATAGGAAATCTTCAAATACTGAACTTACCCCACTTCAGTTATGTCAGGGGCAGGTCATGCCTATTAAACTTGGTGGACTTCTTCAAGAAGGTCACTAGAGCCATGGACAAGGACAGAATAGTACATACTACCTACCTTGACCTGGCAAAGACATTTGTCACAATACCTCTCTCGGGTATTATAGACAAATTCACAGGTTTAGGTATAAATCCCTATGTCAGCCAATAGATAATATCAATAGGGCACATGAAGTTAGAGTGGGGGAACCCACCTCCACCAACAGGCCTGTTACTTAGGGTGTCTCACAGGGCTCAGTACTGGGACCTGTCCTGTTTAGAATATACTTCTCTGAAGTGAAGGCAAATGTGGAGGGCCTTTGGCTAACCAAATTTGCTGATGACTGCAAGCTGGGTGTAATAATTAAATCCCCCAAAGATGTAGATTTCCTCCTGGAATTTGGACACAGACAAATAACTAGTGCCACAATCAAGGCCCTAAGACTCAATGCAAAAAATGCATAATTATACCCTTTGGTAAGATGACCACCCCTGCAAATTACAACATTGGTAACACTCCCCTAAAGTTATACCCAGTGGTAAGAAAACACTCCCCTAAGGTTATACCCAGTGGTAAGAGAATTGGGAAATCAGGTCGACAGTAACCTGAACTTTGATCACCACGTGTCCATGGTAGTGGGAAAATCCTTCTACATGGCGTAACTTTTAAGTAAGGACATGACATCCAGATCTAGGGAGATTATAGTCTCACTGTACTCTGCCCTCATTAAACCAGTAATCGAGTACAGCGCACCCTTCTGCATGTGCCTGACTAGGCATTTGCAACAACTGGAGCAGCCACGGAGGTTCTTCACTAAAATAATGCGGGGTGTAAATAAGTGCTTTGTAGACCACCCCAAAGCTCTGCTACACATTCGCAAGACAAATGACACTAGAATTCCTCATCTAAAGATCTAAACCTTGGCTGTGACATCCACAAAACATGTTGCAGGGATAAGTATTTTCTCAGAGATTACCCCCGCCTCTGAAACAGACTCCCTATTCATGTGATACAGAGCTCTTCCTTAAGCCTATTCAAATGCAGTTTGGACCAATGTATGAGAAATCACAAATTCACCCCTGGCTTGTCGCCTGTAACCCTTGTGGACAGGGGCATTTTGTTGATACCCAAGTCATAGGCATATACCAAAGCTGTTCCAGCCCATGGGTCTTGATAATTGAGAAATATGGGGCATGAATGGCTAGGGTGAAAAAGGCTGTAGGATCATCTGCCTTGTAACCAACCTCCTATGATCCATTGAGGTAGTTAGTAACATTTATGTAGCAATAATTAAATTTGCATGCTGTGTTATAGTTTGTACCACGTAAAAGGCATGCTTGTGAATTTTATCATGTTTAAATAAGTTTGACTGTTGACCAAAACTATTTTGGAGTTTTCCTGATGTTTTGTGTAGGCTAGTACAGTAGTTTTGATTAACCTTTAGGATGGTATTCTTAGCTAGATTTTGTAAGTATTGATATAATCGTAGGTTGTTTGTTGTTTTTTCTAAATGATAGTTTAATTTCTGCTTTTCATCTCTCCTATACATTAGCTTTTTATATCTGTTGAAAGCAGTGGTACATTATATTGCTTTAATACTAAGGTTTCATTACTTTTAATATTGGTATTTGTATAGGGTGCACAGAAAGGTTAAAAACCTTTGGGTAAAATGGCTGCACCACCAGCTGTTACTAATGTGATCATTATGTGCAATGTCATACCCAGGAAGCAGTATTTCTTCATCTTTTTGTGTGCGGTTTCAGCCAGGTTTCTGTTATTGTGATTATGTCAGGCCTGTACAGAGATATCCAGCTATGCAGATTTGTTATTTTATTCTGCATACTACTGGCATTTACATGACATATTTTTATTCCAGTAGGGCTGCTACAGAAACATTTATTAGGATCATTCAGGACAGTATTATATATAGCAGGTCCTGGATAAGGTGAATATCCCCACATTTTAAAAGAAATTTGTGTTAAGATTTCTGCTGGAACTTGAGTTTTGCAGTAAGGTTTTTGGATATATCTGGTTTGTTTAATGTTAGTTATTTGTTTTGTTTTGTTGGTAGATACTGTTTCATTAACTGTGTAGGAGTGTGAAAATTATAGTATGATTTAGCATGAAGTGTGATGAAGTAGTAAAGTTAGGAGAAAAAGAAGAGAAAGTAAGACTAGAGGTATTATTTTGTGTATGTAACATTTGGAGCTCAGTCACATTTGTTTTTCATACTAGTGAAGTGAATACTGCATGTTTTTATTAATGTAATAGGGAGAGGCGGTAGTGACAACTGGTAGAGTGACTGCAAGTCAGATTATATTTTTATATCAGAAGTCAGTCAGTTGCACTATGTACAAGTATGTCTGACGGTTTGGTGTAGTTTTATTGAGGTATAAGGGAGAGAGTCTTTGATATATGGAGTTTGAGTAGTGAGTACCAGTATATAAAAAGTGACCAGGTGAGAGAGAATGTTACTGAATGGTGGAATGGGAAGGGAACAGGAGGCTGGTAATTGTATTAGGAATTGAGGTGGTGAGCTGTTGTGAAAGGGTGAAGTAAATTGAAAAAGCATGCTGTAGTAGGTTTTATAATTATCAAGACACATTTTTATTGGATAGTAGTTGGTGAGGGAGGAGCTAAGCTTGAATAAAACAAACTCAGTAGGATTTGGAAAGATGGGATTAGGGAAGGCAGGGAAATGAGGAAGAGTGAGAGGACTCCACCAAAGTCTCCATCTATAATCAGTCTATTGAAATCAGGTCAGTGTCCCCTGGTTTGGTGATTACCAGGCTGTCCTGTGGTGCATAACTTGTGCTGTGTTGTGAAGTGGAGTATTAAACGTTGTTCTTGTAGACTACGAGGCATTTTTGTACAGTGTATAGATGTATATATCCATTGCTGTTGCATTGTCAGAAGTTTTACACTGTTAATGTGCTGTTACATTTCTGTATAGCCTTTGCATTTCTTAAGATTCTCCTAAACCTGTCATATTGTCGCTGTTTGCTAAAATCTAAAATAAATTCACATACTGTATACAAAACACAAATCCATACAACCCCTAATGAACCCTAGTCCACCTAAACAACTCTTAACCAAAATCTGCAGTTTATGTAGTGTATTTTTGATTGTTATTAAGGTAGTACACAGACTGTTTTCCCATTCACTTTTCGGTGTAAGAAAAACAAAATGCTCATACTCATCTCCTTCCCAGTTAACAAAAAAAAAAACAAAAATAACTTCCCACCTACTAGAATGAGGAAGGTTAAACTAATTAAAGGTGAAATAAAACCCTGACCACAGTGGCATTATCAGTAAAGTAGACCCGATTCTAACAAAACTAAATCGACTAAAAAGTACAACTGAAATGAAAACTAACAAATCTGTTAAACTACTAAAATAAATATATATATATATATATATATATATATATATATATATATATATATATATAAATAAAACTTTGCATTCAGTAAAATTAAAAGTCAAATCATAAAAAAAAAGCTACAGAAGCTAAACCTGTTCAGTGGAAAGCTAGGCAATTAACATAACTTACTAAAATGTGTAGAAACATTAATCTTTCTTTTAAGTACTGGTACCACTGACACACACAGACACACATAGATGAATAAAGCAGATAATGGAAAATGTGGGGTCTGGTTTATGTGATGCATAAAATATCTTGTGACAGAAGGTAAGACAACTCAGATTGTGATCAGTTGTGAAATTTGTTCCGTAAACTTGCCTGCACAACAAGATATTTCAAGTACCACACATTCGTATTGGTGTGTGTTCTACATACATAAACACACACGTCAAAAAAAAATGTTTTGTGAGCTGTTCTCACCAGATCTTCTGTTGTGGCACTGGGTTATGATGTGTAGTTTCATCAGTCTTCATTATTGCACATAGATGCTTTTAATTGTGCTATGTCTGTTTCTTTGCAGTTAAGAGCACACAGTGTTCTTGCTTCTGCTCAATTGCAAATAAGTGTAGTACTGTAGAGTACTGTCCTGCAACATAGGAATCAGATTTCTGTTTTGTTGGCTTGTACATATACATGCTGGTATAATTGTGGTTTGGGTGGGATAATTGTTTGAGATTTCTGCTTACTTGTACATGTATTTGTGGGGCTGTGTTGTTGAATTGTCACTTGCATTCCACTATATCCTTATGTGCTATGAGATTGCTTGCCTATCCCTTTTGTCTCTCACTACAGATAAAGCATGGAGAGAAGGCTGCCAGTTGCCACAGGAGACAGCAGAGACTTCGAGCATAGTGGGGCTGGTGATATTGTTGTACCTTCCTTGATTACATTTGTTGCGTCACCTTGCAGTTCTCACCTCTAATCTAAGGTCCCCAGTTTTGTCTCTCTACTGCTCGTCTCCATGTCCATGGTCCATGCACATCACAGAGTTGTCCACCTACCCCTTAATCCACGTTACTACTGTCACAGTAGAGTGGTCCACCTACCTCTAAATCCCCATACTGTTGTAGGCGCCATTAAGACAAAGTGTTGTATCACAAAAGAAACACTTTTTTCATTAACTTGCACTCAAGAAAAAATGTAACTAACTCTGGTAGACTTTTTCTAACAAACTTGCACTTCGGCACATACCTTCAAGGTTCTGACAAGTGTAGTACCCTGGTGGCTAGTGGTTCCCCCACTCCCGTACTAATTTAAAATGCTGGTAAATGAACACAGTTGTTCAGACATGTTCATTACCATCCCTTGGTGAGGCTGGCCATGTTGATCTGCATGACCAAGCAACTTCACGAATCACTCGCCTCTTGGGTGCCTTCCTGGAGGTGTTGCTGGGAGACAGAGCACATGGCTAATTAGTGTACAGTTCGACCCTCTACTGCCTTATTAGCATACAGCACACCTGTGGAGCCAGCCTTCTATGGTGCTGCATGTTTTCATGTTAGAGTACTGTGATAGGGATGGCTCTGAATTTAGAAAGGTTACTGTGATGTGTATACAGGGTATAGATGTTGTGGTAACCTTTAAGAATTCCCCCAAGCGCTTTTTGTTAGTATTATTGTACATGGGTATAATGTAAGGATTACATGGTGTGTATTACATCACTTTGTGAAGTGGTGGGACCAGATGAAGTGAGTTTTAGATTAATTGCACTTCTGTACATGAATATATTTTAGTTGAAACTGAAAGGCTTTTATTTCAAGAAACTATTTGAATTGATAGTGATTTCAGTGGTTAGCAGCAGTAGCAGAACAGCCATCAATACATGTATTTTTTGTTTGTGGAGTATTAGTTCGCTTACCAGCCAGTGGCCTAAGTTCAAGCTGAGTAGTACCCCAAACATTGACTGTGCGTGTGTAGAGGGAGAGACTGCTGAAAAATGTAGAAGTTTTATGAGCAAAACTTAGTTGAATGAGTCTCCTGAGAGATTCTAACCATTGAAGATTTTTCACAGATAAGCAGCAGTGGGTCTACCCAAACCTACTACTGGTCTGCAAGCCCTGCTGTAGGTTTTGGTGGAGGGATGGGTGAGAAAAAAACTGTTAGAATATGTTCGGAATATAGGAGAATTAGGAGAAGGAATGAATTAACCCATCTTTCACACACTTGTTGAATTTTGACTTCAGTTAGTGAAAGGTCCAGAGATGTTCTGTGAAAGTGCAAGGTTGATTGACTCGGATTATCATTAATATTAGTGATGTTAGAAGAGTGAGAGGCAAAAGACTGAAAGTTTCCTCTAGGAGAATAGCATTGACTTTGTCTTATAGACATTCAGATACAGTCCCGTAGTGTTAAGCCACAATTACAGTGAGTGAAATCTAGATTGTAACCTTAAAATAACAGACTCAAGAGTAAGGGCAGATAATGTAATAGTGGAGTAATTTCCATGTTAATTAGGTAGCAAATTTTCATAATAGTTAAGTGTACTTGTCATTCATAAATTCTGTGAACTGGGATAGGCCTAATATGGAGCTATTGAGGATCAAGTGGGAGGAATTAAGAAATAGGTCTACTGTACCTAACCGCCCGCCCTCCTTATTCCCAGTAGCTAGAAAACCTCTTCTTGGAAATGAAACCTTGGCATTCCTGAACCTGATCCTGTTTAGAGTGACATGCCATATCAAATGTTTTTGACCGGTCCAGCAGGAGTGCATCTGCATATTACCATTAGCTAAATTGCCCATGGACATAATCAGAAACTTCCAGGAGGGCAGTGTTTGTAATATTTTTTTTAAGCATGTTTGTGGTGGTGAGATATTGCATAAGCTAAAAGTGCACTTTTCTAGGATCATGAAGTGTAAAGACAGAATTCAGGCAAGCAAATGGGCCACTTTTGTGTCCATTCTTCCAAATAGAGTGTGGATAATGTTCTTTGACAAAGTTGCACCTAAGAATAGAAATTGAATAATCATAGAAATGTGTCTGCAGTTTTCAAGAATTCAGGGAGACTTATCTCTGGTAGGGGATCCTGGTTTAGGTTGAAGTAGATGTTTCTGTGAACCCAGGGGTAATGTCAGGCTAAATGAAACAAAATGTTTATTTTTCTTTTTCTCTTCTGTCATGTTTATCTGCAGTCTGTGATGTTCTTCATATCGAACAGTGCTGCAGTAGCTTAAGCTATATGGGTTGTATTCTGCAAGGATATAACACCTAGTCAGCTTCCAGAGTTTCAGAGCTTTCCTGCCACCGAAGAGTATGCTTTTGGATTGATGATTGACTTGTGCTGTCCCTTTGCTGGACAGATAAGATCCCTTTTGGGGGAAAAAATCCCATTCCATTTTTAAATTATTTATTTATTTAAACTTTCCTATTTAAGAAAGCTATTTTAAAGCTAGGAGTTTTGTGTTTTAACTGACTGCCATGATATTAAACTGTACTTTTGAACAAGAGTGCTCTTTTTTTCCTGTCAGTTTAAAATTAATTTTAAGTATTTAAAAACATTTTTTTCTGAGGTGAAATTGTGTTTATTTTACCTTTTTGGGGTTGGTAAAGTGTGTTAAAGTGCTTTTTGCTGTGTTTTTCTGTGAAGAAAGTGACGTTATGTTTTTACTGGTGTTTGCTGACACCATTTCCAGCTAGACCATGGAACAAACTGTCGGTCCTTCTTCATGCCACAAAAAGAAAAAGTTAAGCAGACAGTCTTTGCCATCACAGCAGGCTATTAATTTGCCTCACCAGCAGGTGGGTGACTCTGCTGTAGCTATTAGTTGTAACTCAGATCACTCATCTTTTATCCTGCATCCTATCTGGTGTAGCACCTACAACCGCTATGGAACGGGGGTTAGCCACATCCTCTGCAGTTGTTGGTGTCCCCTTTGTGGTCAAGGGAGAGCCACTCTTGTCAGTCCTGGGAGAGGGGGAAAAGGGAAGGCTTCCGTGTTTTGTCAGAATGTTGTGCCCATCCCTGTGGAAGCAACTGCTGACATTAATAACAATATTTTTCCTGTCAAAGAGAAACAGAAAACTAAACGTTGCTTCTTGAATTTTCGCGGTCAGGGTAATTTACTGTGTCTGCTCAGAGTTTAATTCAGGCTATTGATCCTTTTTATAAAATAGTTCTGGTAAAAGAAAGAGGGATACCTCTTTTCCTGAAGACGTGCACGATTCTGAATCTGGACAGAAAGATGTAGGGGACAGTGCAGGGTTTTCTTTTCAGATTTCTGATTCAGACTCTGGGAAGACTTTAGTTAATGATTCTTCCTGTGGGGGATGTCCTTCAAGGATGCATCTGCAGTCCTAACATATGGGTTGTCCTGCCTCAGGCAGCCCTTCGGTCGGTCGGCCAGATTCCAAAGTCTGGGTCTGGCCTCGGCTGATGTCGCACTTCACCCGACGTCATAGCTGCTGTCAATTGGGTATACAGGCATCAGCCAACGCCATTTTCCTCAGTCTTTCTTGCCGCGCGGTGCCCGAAGCAGAAGCTGTTCGCAAGTGCCGGTCGGTCAGAACCAGAGATTACTACTACCGAAGACTTCTAAAAAGCTAAGTACCCCATTGGGGACTCTTTCTTGCCTCAGCCGATGTCAGAAAAAGTAAATAACTGTTTAACTTGTGGGAAACAAATACCTCATAAGGATTTCCACTCTTACTGCCTTCCTTGCTTAGGCCCAGACCACGACGTAGCAGCTTGTCTAGCCAGTGCTTCCTTCAACCGACGGACACTTAGACGTCGGTCGGAGTTTGCAGAGGAGTTTTTCGGCCCCGCTTTTGCTTACAACATGCCGTCGGAGACTCCGACTTCACATTTAGCTAAAAAGCGTAAGGAAAAGGACCGACACTCGCGGTCCGTGGTTTCGGCCGAAACCACGGTTAAGCCAACCGCGAGTGTCTCGGTTTCAGCTGAAACCGAGTCCACGGTTCTTCCTTCGGCCGAAAGCATGCCTCCTACAACCGAGGCCTCTTCCAGCATGGCTGAATCTGCTACTGAAATTCCACCTGCCGCTGCAGGTTCTCAGGATTTATCAGATACTATCCCCTTAGACATATCTACTCCTGCACGTGGAGCTGCTAGGCCCCCTGCATCCATGTCTATCAAGGCTTTTTCTAGGGCTAAAGCAGCTAAATCTTCTAAGGCCTTGCCTGCTAAAACCCCCTCACACAGGCCTAGCTCTAGTTCCCAAATGCTCAGCCTGGCAGAGGATCTAATTTCTTTGATCAGGGGATCCCAACCTCACCCTGATAGGGCCTCTCATCCCCCTCCAGAGAAGAGGCCTAGAGCAGAGCCCCCTGAGCCAGTTTCATCAGATTATTCCTCGGATGATTCAGAAAACTCAAATCCCCCAGAAGGCCCTTATTCTCCATATGGGGACTCTAACGCAGAAGACTCCATTCCTTCTGCCTCTCCTCCTGAGGAATTTTCTTTTGGAGAAACCTTGCATGCTATGAGAGAGCAATTTCAATGGCAGGGCCAGGATTTTTCAGATTCTAGGAAAAGGCTAAGGACCTTTTTACATTTACCACAGCATAGGCCTTTAGCCATTCCTCCAGTACTAACAGTTGTGGATGATGCATTTAATGATGCTTGTACTGCCCCTGACTCTCTTCCCCCGGCCCCTGCTAAGCCCGACAGATACTACAGGGTCCCGGACACACATTATCACTTGTTTAGGGCTCCTATTGCAGATCCGGAAACTATTTCACAGGGCCCCAAAGCTGTAGCAGCTGCCTCTGCCAAAACCCTCCCTCTGAAAGAGAATCTAGAGCATTAGAGATGGGGTAAAAAGTTTATACTTCTGCTACTCTTTCGGCTAGGGCCTTAAACTGTCAATTCCACATGATCCAGTATCAGGAATTTTTGTTAGATCAGCTAAATAAAAAACTGTCCTCTCCTGAACTTATAGACCGTAAGTCCCTTCAGGATTTGGTACATAACACTCAGCAGGTCAGTAATCATTCCTTAAAATGCGGCTATGATGCACTGGAGGCTTCCTTTAGATCAGCTATGACTGGTACAGTGATCAGAAGGCATGCATGGTTAAAAGAGCAATCCTTACCAGACCATGTAAAGTCAAAGCTCCTAGATGCTCCCATGGAGAAACACAGCTTGTTTGGCTCCCCTGCACAGCAAGTGTTAAAGAAGGTGGAAGAAAAAGCAAAATCTGTCCAAACAGTCAAGGATTTCTTACAGGTCCAGCCTCCGAGGTTTAGTAGAAATTGGCCTTCGAAGAATTGGTCCTTTCCAGACACCTCCAGAGCACAGAGAGGCAGAAATAGGCGCCCAAGAGGCAGAGGTCAATCCAGGGGTGCATACAGGGGACGTCAGTGGCAGCCTAACAACCAGAGAAGCACTGCCACAGATCCAGCTACTACCACTTCCACAGGACAGTCACAGTGACTTGGCTCTGATACCGCCTACCAGGGAACAACTGGAAGCACCCTTAGGCGGAAAGCTAGCCTTATTTTCAGTAAACTGGCATTACGTTACAGGAGTCAAATGGATTTTACAGACAATAGACAAAGGCTACAGGTTTCACTTCCATACTCTACCAAGAAAGAGAGGAATGCCAAACCTACCACCAAACCAAAAAACAAACGCTCTAGGACAAATCAACCACTTACTAAGGATGAGAGCTATAGAAAAGGTACCGTCTATGGAACAAGGACAAGGATTTTACTCCAGACTTTTCCTGGTACCAAGAAAAGAAAATCAATGGAGACCTATTCTCGACCTATCCGCTCTGAACACATATCTCATTGTTCCAAAATTCAAAATGCTGACCCTACAGCAACTTCTTCCCATGCTGGGCAAGGAGTCTTGGCTGGTGACTCTAGATCTCAAGGAGGCATACCTGCACGTCCCTATACGACCAGATTGCAGAAGATACCTCAGATTTCTTGCAGGATCAGAGCATTATCAATTCTCAGCATTGCCCTTTGGCTTATCTACTGCGCCCAGAGTATTCACGAAATGCCTGGCATCAGTAATTGCTCATTGCAGGCTTCAGGGAATTCAAATTTATCCATACCTGGACGACTGCCTGATACAAGCGGACAGCAAGATCAAATTAAGAAAAGATTTGGAAAAGGTTATTCACCTATTGCAAGCCCTGGGATACACAGTCAACATAAAAAAGTCAAGGCTGGAACCATCCCAAAGGATAACTTTCTTGGGCGCAGAACTGGACACATCAAATCAAATGGCATTTCTCACAGCAGAAAAGCAAAGGCAACTACCACTCTATTTCATGGCATTAACAACGCAGAACCAGCTTACAGCAAGGAAAGTCCTGCAAGCCCTGGGTTACATGGCATCCTGCATAATATTGATTCCACATGCCAGACTACATATGAGGAAGTTGCAATGGTATCTAAGGAATTTATGGTCTCAGCACAAGCACAGCCTAGAAACCCAAATTCCAATAATTCCATGCCTGAAGCAAGAATTCCTGTGGTGGGCTCAGGCCTATCAGTTGAACAGAGGACTGCCTTTCCACAGCCCTCACCCAAGCCAGACTATCACCACGGACGCCTCAGACCTCGGTTGGGGGGCACACATGGTGGACAAGTGTATACAAGGCCTATGGACACAAGACCAGCTGAACCTACACATAAATCAAAAGAGATGCTGGCAGTGAAACAGGCAATTCAGACATTCAGACCGTTTCTTCAACAAGGTCATTTGCTGATAAGGACGGACAACACCACAGTCATGTGGTATATCAACAAACACGGAGGCACACATTCATATCCTCTATGCCGGATGGCAATGGACCTGTGGAATGTGGCCCTGAACCTCAACATTCAGCTCCAGGCCATATTTGTGCCAGGAAAAGAAAATATACTAGCAGACACCTTAAGCAGAACTACCACGGATGCCCACGAATGGATGCTGCATCCAGACATCTTCAAATCCATTACAAAGAAATGGGGGCTACCAGAAATAGACCTGTTCGCATCCCAGCACAACCACCAATTGAGGAAATTCTGCACAAGGACATACCACCCACTTGCTTGGAAGGTAGTCTCCCTATCCTTCAGTTGGGAAAACCTGACAGCATATGCATTCCCACCTCTTCCTTTGATGCACAAAGTGCTACTGAAGATCAAAGAAGATCACCCAAGGATCATCCTGATAGCTCCAGACTGGCCGAGGCAGCATTGGTACCTGCTACTGAGGAGTATGTCTCGGACACACGCATGGCCTCTACCTCTAGTTCCTTTACTGCTAACACAGAACAACTTCAAGATCCTGCATCCAAACTTGAAAACACTGCAGCTAGCTGCTTGGAATATTACATAAAACAAAATAACCACAAGGAAAACTTATTCAGCCAAATGGAAAAGATACCTCATTTGGAGTGCAGCAAAAGGAGAAAATGTATCATTAGCAAACATACCTAACATCCTGGAATATTTAGCAGAACTCTTCCACAATGGCCTGTCTTACTTCTCCATTAAGATTCATGCATCAGCAATTTCAGCAGAATACAACATGGATCCTCCAGTCTTCTCTCATCCTCTACTCAGGCAGTTTCTGAGAGGAATTAAAAATGTAAAGCCTCCAAGGAAGCCACCTTTGCCTACATGGGATCTGAACTTTGTGCTAGAAAAGTTAACACTTCCCCCTTTTGAACCAGCAGCAACAGCAGATTTACAGTTCTTATCTTGGAAAACTGCTTTCCTGCTTGCAATCACTTCAGCAAGAAGGGTTTCTGAATTACAGGCATTAATGGCAGTACAGCCCTTCCTTATCTTCCATCAGGATAGAGTGTCCTTGAGAACTAACCCTACTTTTATGCCAAAGGTGGTCTCCAGGGTATCATTGAACCAAGCAATCCACCTACCAACATTCTTCCCCAACCCACAGAACAGGGGGGGAAAGACTACTACATACCTTGGATGTGCACAGGCAATTGTGCTACTACCTGGACAGAACCAAGAACAATAGAAAAACTGACCAGCTTCTGGTAGCATATGCAACAGGAATGGAAGGAAAAGCAATTTCAAAACAGACAATCTCAAAATGGATAGGAAATTGCATTAGATTTTGTTACTCTTTTCATGGAAAAACAACTCCAGAAAACATCAGACCTCACTCTACAAGGGCTACAGCCACTACTACAGCTTTCTTACGAGGAGTGGCTACCAAAGACATTTTAGAGGTTGCTACTTGGAGCTCCGTGCATACATTTGCCAAGCATTATTATCTTCCTTTATACTCCAGATCCCGAGCAGGTTTTGCCACTGCTGTTTTGCAAGGGATCTTAGCTACACCATAATCTTCTTAGTGCCTCTTCCCCCAGTTTGGCTATGGTGTTCTACCCATATGTTAGGACTGCAGATGCATCCTTGAAGGACATAGTACAGTTTTGTACCTACCATAAATGTAGATGTCCGAGAGGTATGCATCTGCAGTCAGGATTACCCACCCTCCTTCCCCTCTGTGGTACTCCTAGGGTATTTGCCCATCTTGTAGCTAGCTGGGGGAATCTATTATGGTGTATTTGTTTGTATATATGTATATACATGTTTATTTTTATTTGCTCTCTACTGTTTGGAATTATTTGCATGTATCCAAATTTAGCCTTCCTAGAGGGCACCTGGCATCTGGGGCAAGAAACACTGAGGAAAATGGCGTCGGCTGATGCCTTTATACCCAATTGACAGCAGCTATGACGTCGGGTGAAGTGCGACATCAGCCGAGGCCAGACCCAGACTTTGGAATCCGGCCGACCGAAGGGCTGCCTGAGGCAGGACAACCCATATGTTAGGACTGCAGATGCATACCTCTCGGACATCTACATTTATGGTAGGTACAAAACTGTACTTTTCTTTTTTCAGTGAGACTATTTCCAGAATGTCCCACTGTTTACAGTGGGAGAACAATGTGGTTTCTCAATCCCTAGGAAAATACTTTGAGCTGTTGCAGAAGGAATTTCCAGAGCCTTCACCTATTCCTACAGTTGTGTCAGCTTTGGAGGATGTGTCTGTTACTACCTGCAATTATCCTGATAGTAAACCAGCTGCCACTAAAAAGGCAGATAAGATATATAAAATTCCTCAATCTTTTTAAGTTTTTATATACACTTCCCAAATCTGACCCAGCAGCTGTAGTTTTAGTTAACTCTACTGCTGCTAAACATTTAGGTAATTCCAGTGCTATTCTTTCTGATAAGGATGGGAAGATTATTGATAAGTATGGAGAAAATTGTATGCGTCTGCTACTTTTGATTTTCAGAATTTTGAATTGTCAGGCTCATATGTTAATGTTTGTTCTAGCTAATTGTGAACGCATGAGAAATGTTTTGTCTGCAGTTTCTTCTTGAAAGGAAGAATTTGCTTTAATTTATTGACTTCTATCATACAAGTCACTACTCATGGCTTACAGTGTGAGTATACAATTCATTTGATACTTTTTTCAGGGCTATGGCCTCTGGTACTGTTTTGAGGAGGTTTGCATGGCTGCTTTCTCAGAATCTCCCAGATGGCATTAAAATGAGAGCTTGTGTTCTCCTAAGGATAGAGATTTAATTTTTGATCCTTGTGCCGCAGAGGTGGTCAAAAATGGTGATGAATGGTTCAAGCTTGATTCAGAGAATACAATTTTTTTCAGATTTTCTAAAGGATTCTGTAACCCCCTCATCCAATTTTGGCAGAAAAAAGTACAGTCTCAGTAAAATGCAGGTGAACAGAAGTTTAAGAAGAAATGGCAAAGGGGCATTCCAAAAAGAATTCAGGAACCCCCCCCCCCCACAAAACTAAGGACAGTCCAACAAATCAGAATGAGTATTTAAGGGACCTGCCCCCCCCCCCCCCCAATGTCCACTGTAGCAGACCCTTTTCCCTTCCAGAAAGTCTGAATTTCCACTTTTCTCTTTGGCAACAAATAATTTCAGACAAGTACTTCTGAAGATCATTCATCAAGATTACAGATGGCATTTGGTGGAAAATCATTCTTTCCAGGGGGTAACCCTCATTCACCAGCCCAGACTCTCTTGTTTCCACTTGTCTTTCATCACATACTGTCTCAGGGAGTGATAGAACCATTTCCCCCTTCCCAGCTGGGAAAATGTTTTTATTCAAGGATGTTTTAATGGCAAGGAAAGAAAATGCTTGGAGACTAGTTCTGGATCTTTCTTTCCTAAACCTGTTTGTGATAGTGCCCAATTTTAAAATGCTGTCACTTCACAACCTGTTACCATGTCTTCCTTATTCATGTTTCCTGGTAACACTAGATTTAAAAGATGCTTATTTTCATATCCCTATTCGTCTGAACTTCAAACACTTCTTAAAGTTCTTTGTGTCTGGATCACATTATCCATTCTCTGCCTTACCTTTTGGACTGTCCACTGCACCATGAGTGTTCACATAGTGTCTTGCTCCAGTTATAGCTCATTGCATACTACATGGTATCCAGATTTTTCTATGTTTAGACTACTTATTTACCTTTGCAGAGTCTTTTTCAAATTGCCAGGAATCTCTCATTTGGGCGAAAGGTCTCTTGCACAAGCTGGGATTCCAAGTGAGCAATTAAAGATTGTGTTCCTTCAGTGTCAGCTGAAACATCTCAGTTTAAAGAGCATTTCTTCCACAGGAAAAATACGTCTAGATCTAGATCTATTTTTTAATGTTTTTCCACTCGGACATCAGTCACTGCAAGGGAATACCTCAGGATTTTGGATCTCGTGACATCTGTGATTCTCATGATACCTGGCAAAACTCAACATGAGGAAGATGCAATGGTAACTGAAGTCTCTTTGGTCCCAGTACCAAAATCCTTTGTCCTTTCAAATCCCAGTGCTGGAGTTTGTTAGAAGGAAAATTACTTTGTTAACACAGTAAATAACCTTAAATCTTGGTCTTCCCTTTTCCCTCGCTATTCCAAAGCAATCCCCACAGACACCTCATTCTGTGCTTGGAGAGTAGTTTCAAGGGAGAGAGAAAAGTGCAGTGTGTGTGGGACACCAAGGACAGATGCAAGCTTATAAATATAAAAGAGACACTTGCCGTGATGGAGGCATTCAACTCTCTGAATCATCTTAGGTTGCTGGGACCTCTTCAAATTGTTACAGACAATACCAGAGTTATGTTGTACATTAAGAAGCAAGGGGAAATCTGGTCCTACCCCCTTTGCAGACTAAACATGTTAGCATGGGATGTAGCTTCATAGCCCAATCTCACTCTGCCGGTTTCTTACATTCTGTCAGAGCAAAATCGTGTGTCAGACGAGCTGAGCAGGACAAGGGCAGACACTCGTGAATGAAAACTGCCGAATATCTGCAGATTTCCGCTGAAGGGATAACATATCCTGTAGCAATACTCATTAACAGATCCATATCTGAGAGCACAGTACCTGTTATTTGGAATATCTCCCACATAATTCCTTTACATAAAGGGGACAGTTCCACTGAACTTACTATCAACCAGTTGCCATTCTATCTCCCTAATGTAAAATTCTAGAGGATCATCCATACTCAACTCATGGATCACCTTCACACCCAAAAAATACTATCTAGCACACAACATGGTTTTCGTCCCTATCACAGTACCACTACTTCCGTACTCTCGTTCACTAGTAGAGGTAATTACTTTAGAAATCAAGGACAATTTGTATCTGCCATATTTTTAGACTTGTCCAAAGCCTTTGATGTGGTAAATTATAAACTTATTGAAGTCCTCTCTGTCCTAAATCTTTCTAACTCCTCTATCACCTGGTTTCAGAACTATCTGTCTGCACATCAGCAGGCCATACTTTGGCAGCACCACCTCTCCACTCCCCTACCAGTTGCCTTAGGGGTCCTTCAAGGCTCCATCCTTGAACCTCTACTCTTCTCCCTCTTCACCAGTCAACTTCACACCTCCACTCCGTATGCCTCTGTGATAATATGCAGATGACTCTACCCTTATATGTGCAGCCTCCTTCCTACAAGACCTGCACATCATAACTCAAGATTCATTCCTATCTGTAGAAAAATGGCTTACCAACTCTCAACTTATGCTAAACCCCAATAAAACAAAATTTCTTCTCTCTTACCTCTCAAGAGCTCCCTCTTCTTACAGCTTGGTGTCCAAAAATAAAACCATCATTGCCCCAGTAACACATACTAAACTTTTAGGCATTGAAATTGACTATAATTTGAAATTTCAGATTCATATTGCATAAACTATTAAAAAGGTTCACAAAAAATGGGTGGTCTTTACAGAAACAAGCAGTTCCTAACTAGATCCACAAAAGCTACTATCGCCCATACCCACCTCCTGGCAACTCTCTTATATGCCTCCCCAATGCTAACCAACCTCCGTAAAACTGTCCTTACCAAACTCAAATTATGTTACAATAAAATTGCCAAATTTGCTACTGATGCCTCACATAGGCCACATCACTGCACTGTTCTTAAACAACTTAGCTGACTAGAACTTCCTCAGTTGCTTCAGTATAAACAACTTATTTTTTCCCACAAAATCCTACACCAGCCAGATGAAATCCCTGCTCTTAGCAATATTATACAACCATATACCAATATTAGACCCCTACACTTTAGTAACAAAGTTATGTTAAAGACCACCAAAGCTAACAACTCAGCTGGTGAATGTCTCTTCTCAAATGTCATTCCTAAACTGTGGAACAAATTCCCATCCAACATTTCCTCTTAACTGCTCCTTAGCACAATTTAAAAAAACTCCTAAATTCTTACTTTATAGAAAACTGGCTTTGTTCCTGTTATCATCCTGGATAATTCTTAGCTCTCTATTTCTATCTATATCTGTCATATTTGCTCCCATCATACTTTATACCTCATTCTATAATTAATTCCCTTATTCTTGTTCAAATGCAACTATCGCTTTTGTTACTATTTTCACTAGATGTTGTATTGCCATTTTTCTGTTATTGTTGTATTGGTATGCTACTTGAACTGTTTGTATTTTTCTCTTAACATGTTGTCTACTATTTACTGGAGCTTATCTCCCTGGGCCTCCGCTGAAAAAGGATATGTGTCCAGTCGGACTTTCCTGGTAAACAAATGTGAAATTAAATGAATAAATAAAGTAGATTGGGGGGGTCTTCCAAGATTTGATCTATCTGGGGGGTGTTCCTAATCAGCTGGCAAGATTCTGCTCTGGGACTCCATGCCAGAAGGCCTGAGAGATAGATGTCTTCTCTTTTCCTTTAGTGGAAATGTTCGTGTATGCTTTTCCGCTTATATCAAGGATACATCTGAAGATTTGGAAGGAATTTCCCAAGATCATTGTGGTGACTCCCTTCTGGCTCAGGCAACAGTGGTTCTCTCTTCTTTTGGAAATGGCCTGGGGCAAATTACCACAAGCTTCATCACAGACTGAATGTATTCACATAAATCAGGGGTGTTTGTTACATCTCGACCTCAGTCAAGTTCAGTTGACTGTCTGGATGACGAGTGTCTTAACCTAAATGTTTAATGAGGACATGCAGCATGTACTAGTGGAGGCAAGAAAGCGTGCTGTTAGAAAATCGTATGTTAGGAAATGGAAAAGGTTTTCTAGTTAGTGCCAACAACATAAGCAGCACCTATTCAGGGCTAGTTGTTCTCTGGTTTTCCAACATATGTGTGAGTTATAATCCTGTGGCCTTTCTTACTCCTCCATCAAGGTTCATGTATCAGACATTTCAGCATGTCTGCCCATGGATCCTCCTCTTTCAGTGCATTCTCATGGCAAAATGTTTTTGAAGGGGGTTTTACATACGAGGCCTCCAAGAAAAATGGTGGCACCTTCTTGGGATCTTAATTTTGTGTTAGAGAAACTTAGCATTTGCTCCATTTGAACCAGCTAACTCGAATGACTTGTGGTTCGTAACATCAAAAACAGTTTTACTGACTGTTCTGATCTCTGCCAGAAAGGGTATCTGAGTTGCAAGTTGTGATGGGCCATCAACCCTATTTCATTTCCCCAGGGACAGGATTTCTTTGAGAACTAATCCTTATTTTATGTCTAAGGTGGTATCTGAGTTTACTTTAAGCCAAACCATCCATCTCCCTGTTTTCTTTCCTGAATCCAAAAATGAGGGAGAAAGGAAACTCCATACTTTGGCTGTCCACAGACAACTCTGGTACTATCTTGATGGAATTAAATCTTTCAGATGTTCAGATCATTTGTTCATTCCTTGTAAAGGTAAGAAGAAGGGACATCCTGTGTCCAACCAGATTGTTTCCAAACAGTTGTCTGCCTTTTGTTATACTTGCCACAACAAAAGTATTCTAGGCAGGGTCGAGGCCGTCTGTACCAGGGCCTTGGCTTCATCCTTGGCTTTTTTGAAAGGATTGGATTCTAGAAGTATTCTAGAAGCAGCAACTTGGTCCTCTGTACATAATTTTATAATGCACTATAAACTTGATTCCTTCTCTAGGTGTAGATCAGATTTTGTTAGGACCATTTCGAGGAGCTGCTGGACTCGTGTCCTTCTACCTCCCAGAAATTTGTAAGCTGTGGTAATCTACCCATATAGTTTAGGCTGTAGCAGTAGTGTTCAATATGAAGAACACAGTTCAGTTGTGTAAATTAACTGTAACAGTAGATGTTTGAATGATCACTGCTGCAGTAGTCACTCCCTCTATCTTCCTTGTTTCTTGGTGTGTTGTTTATGCTAGCGTGTAAACTTTTTATTTTTGTCATTCCTATCATTGTCTTTCAGGGCTCAGCCTACCTCTTTCTGCTGGCATGAAAATTATGATGGGCTTGGCAACAAACTTGTCTTTTTAGTTAGCTCAGCTCAAGCGCTCTAATGGTTTTTGGGCACGTGAAAGGTGCCCTGAAGCTTTGGAAGTTGGCCTGCTTTTATATCCTTGCAAGATATAAACCATGTAGCTTGGGCCACTGCCGCACTGATTATTCAAACGTCTACTATTATAGCAAGTTTACTTATGCAACTATACTTTCTCATGGTAGGAATGTAGAATTGTGTTTTTTGAATATCAAAGCACAGGAAATATCTGTGAAATATGTGGATTTTCAGACACACTAGTACCTCTTGATAGTGCAACAAAAAGAAAAAAAACAATGGGTGTAATTGCTTCTATGGATTTAAGACACAGCTGGGATTCATGATTTAAGTAAAGCGGATGTTGATGTGTTTTGACAAACCCTGGTGACTGTTAAGTTGAGTAAAAGAACTGAGTTTGCGATTTTGTTTCCCGAGCAACAGAATGATAATGTCATGAAAACTGAGGGGGATTGAGAAAATTACTATATAACTGTGTTGTAGCAAGTGGTGCTTATCTGTGTGGAACCATCTGTGAGTACTAGGATATTCACAGTCATAGATGCATAGACTGTTACTAGGCTAATGACCCAAGGAGCCTTTCTAAGCCTGGCCAAGTTTTCCCAAAAGAATATTGATGACATTGAGGGCCAGGCATTTATAAGCTACCTCTGTCCATAAGGGACATGGGTGCTAGGGCCGGTGTAATTTTCCTATTTCCCATCCACTTGTCTCGGTTGTGCTTAAACTGGGTAAAGTACAAACTCGGCTTCACATTGATGGGAAGCCTGTTCCATAGGAGGGGCAGTCTCTGAGACAAATATTTGTGTCCCCAGCATTTTCTGTTTGTCATAGACAAAATTTAGGTCCCTTGACCTTGTATTTCTGGTACTCTTTGATTTAAGAACATGTAGGAGATTCATAAATGTGGGGTTTGCGGATGCCTTGTAAGCCAGGCATATTTCACCTCTCAGCAATCTACAGGAGACTGAGTAGAGGGAAGGTGCTTTAAGCCGCTCTGCATAAGGGAGGTTTGTTATGCCTTGTATTCTTTTGAGGTTGTTCTAGTTGCTGCTTATGCCTGGTCAGGTACATACAAAAGGAAGCATTGTACTGTATGATTGGTTTGATAAGGGTGGAGTACAGTGGGATAATGACCTCCTTGGACCTAGAGGTCATGCTCTTACAAGTTGCACAACATAAAAGGATTTTCTCACCACTGTGGGCATGTGGTGGTCAAAGGTAAGGCTACTGTCTATGTGCTTACCCAAATCCCTGACTACTGGGTTGACTTAGGAGTGTATTATTAACATGGTAATTAACGGAGATGGTTGATTTTCCAAAGGGTACAATTATGCATTTCTTAGCATTGAGTTTAAGACCATGGCTTTGGCATCATTTATTAGTCAGAGGTAGACCTTCTTGAAAAATGCTAGAGTCTGCAGGGGAGTTGATAACCCCCAGCTTGCAATCATCTGCAAGCCAGCCATAAAACTTCAGCATTTGCTTCCATTTCAGAGAAATAGATGCCAAAAAGGAGCTCACCCAATATTGAGCTGTTGGGGACTCCGCTAATGACTGGCATCTTGGTGTAGGTGGCCTCATCTGTTTTGACCTACATAGTCCTATCAGTCCGCCAGTTGGCTATCCAGTGAGTGATAAAAGGGTTTATACCTAAATTAGTGAGCTTGTCTTTAATGCCTGAGTGGGGTATTTTATCAAAAGCCTTGGCCAGGTCAGGGTAAGCTGTGTGCACAGTTTTACCTTTATCGAGTGCTTTGGTGACCCTCTCAAAAAAATCAGATTTAATAGGCATGACCTTCCTTTAATGAAGCTGAACTGTGATGCGTCCAGTGTTTTCAGGTTACGTATGTCCTCATTTATCATGTCCATAATGATTCTTTTCATAGCCTTACATATGAGGTTGGTAAGACTTATAGTTAACTGGATCAGTGGTTGGACCTCCTTTGTGCAAGGGAATGACTGTAGCCATCTTCCATTCCTTGGGCACAAAACCTGACTGAAGGCTCCAGTTGAAAAGTGATTCAAGTTGACCAGATAGGTCTTGTTTCATGCTATTTATTAAACATCCCGGGATGTTATCAGCTCCCATCGAAGCAGTATTTTTTGCCTTGAAAAGCGCATTAATGACCTGTTCTGTAGTAATGGTTGGGGGGGGGGGGGTTGTGGTATTTGGATTTCCTTTGGACTGTTGGGGCAGGGGAGAAGTTTGAGCTGAACCTGTCAGCCAAAAGGTTGTCAGTGGTCTCTGTTTCAGTGTGGGTGATGCCATTTGCAATAAGTTCTGCGTATTGTTGTGCATTTTTTCTGAGGCTACGGACATAGCTGTAGAAAGTTTTGTGGTTGTCCTTTGCTTGAGAAGCTATTTATTTTTTCAAATTTAGCATTTGAAGTATTAATTAACCCACTTAGCTGCCTGTTTAGATTGGTCAAGGGGCTTTTAGTATGTATGGCTTTGTTCCTCTTTCGCTTGGCCAAGATTTTTTTCTTTTGTTGTATAACCGGTTGATATTATGCTTCCACCAGGGCGGCTTATCTTTTGAGTTTGTCTTATTCTTAATACAAGTGGGCACAGCTTGGCCTGTACAGCTATCAATGTGGCTGTACAGAGACTTTGTAAATAGCTCAGTGTATTCTATGGTGTTTACTGGGTGTGGGGGTGCTTGGAATTTAGTCAATGTTGTTTAGAGAGAGGTTAGCCCTGGAATAGTTCCTAAAGGTTTTTGGTTTTGCTGGATCCCGGATTTAATTTTTATTTCAAGTAATACTGCCTTATGGTCAGATCTGACGAGCAAAGATATTACATTGTTTGAGGAACATTGGGCCCCCCCATGTTTGTGAGTACAAGGTCAAGGATATTTGTACCCTTGGTAGGAGAATGGACCAACTGTTCCAGGATGTTGGTATTAACAAAGTTTAGGAATCACTGGGCATGTGCATTACTGAGGTCAGTATTTGTGTAGTAAGTTAACCAAGGAATTTAGATATATGGAATGTAGTTTTTTTTGTATGCATCCTGTCTGTGTTTATTACTTATATTAAATTTTCCATGCAACCTGTGTATATTTTACTTTGTATTTTCACCGTTTTCTTTGTTGTTTAAAGTAAATTTATTTAACATTAAGCTTTTGTGGTTATTTTATTTATTTATTTATGAGAATGTTTAGTAACACAGAAAAAAATACTAGACAAGGGATCACAAGGGCTATAACATGCCTAACCTTTTTCACCTTTAAGTATGCAGCACTATTTACCCCCCAAGTCAAGCAGAGCCTTACCTAATAACATAACTCTGGTCTAAATTTGTGGCTACCTATCCAGTCATTAGGACTAGTGTCTTTTGCTTGTTATTGAGGTATGACTGTCTTAACTGCACTTCACCCCTTATGCTTTACTATGCTTCAGTTTATGTATTAGGCTGTGTTGGCCATTCACTCCCATTACTTCTAAATAGTTCCCATCTCGACTTCACTACTACTTTGTTGTTGCCTATATGACAAGGTCCACACTCATGTTGTTTGTCTAATGTAGATCTGATCTCTTGTCATAACAATAGTAATAAATTGGGAGTAATCAGATGTGGCCTTCATTATCTTTGTAAGTGCTTTAAAGGTCCAGTACACTCTAGTTCAGGACGTCCTTGGAGATTCTACCTTTGGATTCATGTTTATTAGGATTCACCCATCATGATAAGTTGAGGACTCTGTCCTGTAGGTAGAATAGGTGGACCAGTTCTATTTCTTGTGAAGGTTGCAGACCAGACGTAATGTACTGATAGTTTTAAAGCACCAAATCCATTGTCCTCTGTGACTGCCCTCTTTTTCTCATGATAGGTTTGGTCTAGAAGTTCTTTCACAGAGTTTTGATTCCTTTAAGAGTTTTCTTATTGCTTTTGTTCTGTGTCAATGTGGGCCTATGTAAATCTAGAGATGGGACCCTTCTCTGCTCAAGATTATGTGTAAAAGGCAGGAGTTTATTGCTTGGGAAAGTTGTAGCTGCTAAGTTTACTGCGTCTTCATAGCCTGAAGTCTTGTGATTAGAGAAAGGTAAACTTGGTCCTACACATGCAAAGGCATATACACACACCTTTCATTATGGTATGTATATGTTTACTTACTTCTATATCTGAATTCCTGTGTGGCTTCAGCATTACCTTTCATTTTTAACATTGGTGTATTTTGTAGGGTATTGTCTGTTTTTTGTTGGGGATGAAGACGTATATCCCCTCTAGGTGTGATATCTGTGCAAAATTTTCCATCTTAATTATTAAACATGGAAAGGCCAAGTTGCAGCTGTAACCTTTGGGTATGGATTTGAAGCAGACTTTTCTGTGTTTGACCTCAGATGTTCTTCGTCTCACATTGCTGCAGTCATAACCTGTGGGTAGTCCGCTGTCCTCGGTCGGCCCGAATACCAAAGAGTTAGGCTGGCGTCGGTCATGGGCGCCCGGAGCTGACGTCAGTACGTAGTGGTACTTAAGCGCATGACCGACGCCATATCCTCAGTCTTTCTTGCCGCGTGGTCCGAAGCAGAAGCAGCGTTTGCAAGTGCCGTTCGGCGTTCTGAAATTTTCAATTTTCGAGTTTCAGACCGAAGACCAAGTTGGGCTAAGTACCCCGTTGGGGAAAATTTTTGTCTTTTCTTGCCTCAGTTAATCCGGATGTCAGAAAAAGTTAATAATTGTATTTCTTGTGGGAAACAGATACCTCATAGGGACTATCATTCTCTCTGTATTCCTTGCTTGGGGCCTGAGCACGACGTAGTCGGGTGTCGCTTTTGCGCTAGATTTAATAAGTGCACCATTAAACGCAGATTAGACTGTGCTAGGTTGGTTTTCGGTAAGCGGTGTAACTACAACATGCCGTCGGATCCTCCGACGCCCGCTACCGCAAAAAAGCAAAAAGATAAATCTTTAAGGTCAAAACCGGATGAGTCGTCCGTTGCGGACGCCGGTTCTATGGAATCTACGGTTGAATCTGTGGATCCAGCCGAGGTCTCGGCTGAATCCCAGGGGGAACCTTTACTGTTACAGGAGTTGGCCTCTCAGGAGTTAGGCCAGGCCGAGGGTGCTTCTCAAGTTTCTGTGGTTCCATCCTTACAAAAGGTTATTAGGCCTTCTACTTCAGTCTCTAAAGGCCCTGCTAAGGCTAGACCTGGTCTTTCTGGTGGGCCATAGCCCTAGTTCTTCGCGCTCTGTTCCTAAAAACATATGTTGAAAATGGCAGAGGATTTGATTACTTTGATCAGGGGTTCTATGCCCCCTCCAGAGAAGAGGCCTAGGGTGGAGACAGATTTAGAGGGTATGGAGCATTCCTCTGATTACTCTGAGTCCTCAGCTGAGGATATTCAGGATTTTCCTCCCTATTCAGATTCGGATGCAGAGGATTCCTGTCCTTCTGCTTCTCCTCCAGAGGATTTTTCCTTTTCTGAAACCTTGCATTCCATGAGGGAGCATTTCAAGTGGGAAGGTCAGGATTTTTCAGATTCTCGTAAGAGGCTTAGGGAATTTTGTTTTGCGACAACGTAGACCTTTGGCTATTCCACCTGTTTTAGATGTGGTTCAGGATGTTTTTTCTGAAGCTTCCCTTAATCCTGATTCTTTACCCCCTGCCCCTGTCAAGCCAGGCAGGTATTACAGAGTTCCAGAGGCACATAAATATTTATATAAGAGTCCTAGAGCTGACCCAGAAACTATTATTCAAGGGCCTAAAGGTGTCAGGGCTTCTGTGGTTAAGAATCCAGTTCCTTTGGATAAAGATTCTAGGGCATTGGATAGGTGGGGTAAAAAAGTGTACACCTCTTCTACGTTAGCTATGAGGGCTTTAAATTGCCAATTTCATATGCTGAAGTATCAGAACTTTCTGTTAGGTCAGTTAAAATCTAAGGTAGATGCTCTATCTGAGGGTATAGAGTGTAAGGAATTGCAGGACTTGGTTCATGCTTCTGACCAAGTTGGTAAACATTCCTTGCAGTGTGGCTTTGATGCCCTTCAGGCTTCTTCCAGGGTGGCTGCTACTGGTTCAGTTATTCGTAGACATGCCTGGCTTAAGGATCAAAATTTGTCAGAGCATGTTAAAGCTCGGATTTTGGATGCTCCTCTTCAATCTGAAGTTCTTTTTGGTTCCCCTGTGGAGTCAGTTTTGAAAAAGATGGAAGACAAAGCTAAGTCTATGCAGACGGTTAAGGAATTTTTGCAAGTGCAGCCCCCTAAGTTTAGCAGGAATTGGTCTTACCCTTCTTCGGATTTTCAGTCTAAGGGCAGGTCTAGACGTGGTAAGGGCAGGGCTCACGCTCAGGGTTCTTTCAGACCTAGGACTTGGAGTTCTCCTGCACAATCTTCTGGTGAGGGCAGGGGTCAGCCTTTTCGTAAACAGACCCAATGACCTGTATCTTCAACTGCCAGATCCTTCTTTTCTGGCAGCTCCTCTAGGAGGAAAGCTGGCACTTTTCAGACAAAATTGGCATTTGGTCACCCAGGACAAATGGGAGTTGGACATAATAAATCAAGGCTACAAGTTTTATTTTCACACTTTTCCTCCTTTCAAAGGCATGCCAGATGTACCTCCTCAGCAAAGGCTGGAGGCTCAAGAACAAATTTCTTTGCTTTTACAGATGGGGGCAATCCAGGTGGTACCTCCGTCAGAAGAAGGCCTAGGGTTTTATTCTCGTCTATTCCTAGTGCCAAAGAAAGGAAACACTTGGAGGCCAATTCTGGATTTGTCCATTCTCAATACATACCTAGACATTCCAAAGTTCAAGATGTTAACATTGCAGCAACTTCTGCCTCTGCTAGGCAAAAATCACTGGATGGTAACTCTGGATCTCAAAGAGGCCTATCTTCACATTCCTATCAGGCCCAGCTGCAGGAGATTCCTGCGTTTTCGGGCTGGTACTTCTCATCAGTTCTCTGCATTGCCCTTTGGTTTATCTACTGCGCCCAGGGTGTTCACAAAGGTTCTGGCTCCTGTAATAGCTTTCTTAAGACTGAGGGGAATACAAATTTATCCTTATCTGGATGATTGCCTGATTCTTGCTCAAGACAAAGACAAGTTACTTCAACATCTACAGTATGTAATGGCAGTTTTAAGGTGCCTAGGGTATTCTGTGAACGAAACAAAGTCCAGTCTAGTACCCTCTCAGGACATGTGCTTTCTGGGTGTGAGACTGAATAGAGCCTCTCAGATGGCTTTTCTGACCCCGGACAAACAAAGAACTCTTCATCTATACTTCCAGCAATTATCAGTACTGTCCAGGCTGACTGCAAGGACAGTCCTTCAAGCCTTGGGGTTCATGGCATCTTGCATTCTGGTACTTCCCAATGCCAAACTGCATATGAGGAAGCTACAATGGTATCTCAAAAGTGTATGGACTCAGCACTGCCACGATTTGGACACTGTCATTCAGATAATACCTTGCATCCAAAAGGAATTCTTGTGGTGGGCACAGGAATGTCACCTAAACAAGGGACTCTCTGTGACCCGACCAGAGGCGAGTCAGATCATAACGACGGATGCCTCAGACCTGGCTTGAGGAGCACACTTCAATGGGAAATGGATTCAAGACACATGGCCTCCCAGACTACAGCATTTGCATATCAACATGAAGGAGATGTTAGCAGTCCAGTTTGCCCTGATGGCTTT
Source organism: Protopterus annectens (assembly GCF_019279795.1). NCBI lineage: Eukaryota > Metazoa > Chordata > Ceratodontiformes > Protopteridae > Protopterus > Protopterus annectens. Next base: position 329,685,918 of record NC_056743.1, read on the forward strand.
CAAGGGCCTACTTCAACCAGGACAGGTGTTGATACGAACAGACAACACTACAGTCATGTGGTACATCAACAAGCAGGGGGGAACCCATTCTTACCCTCTTTGCAGACAAGCTATGATATTGTGGGAGACTGCTCTGAGTTTGCACATCACTCTTCAAGCACGGTTTTTGCCAGGGGCACAGAACTTCCTAGCAGATGTATTGAGCAGACAAATTGTGGATCCCCACGAGTGGAAATTGGATCCTCTAGTATTCAAACAGTTGACAGTGGCTTGGGGAACTCCAGACATAGATCTGTTCGCTTCCCCTCTAAATTTCCAACTACCAAAATTTTGCACAAAGATGTTTCACCCAAAAGCTTGGAAAGTGGATGCTCTATCTTTCAGTTGGAACAACCTTCACGTTTATGCTTTTCCTCCTCTGCCTCTCCTTACCAAGGTACTCTTGAAAGTCAGGCGGGACAAGCCTTGCATGATTTTAATAGCACCAGATTGGCCACGACAGCACTGGTATCCTCTGCTGAGGAGTTTAATTCAGGAGCCTCCTTGGCCTTTGCTACAGCTTCCTCACTTGTCCCAGTCAAGCAGTCATTTGCTCAATGTCAGGGTGCAGTCCCTGCATCTAACAGCCTGGCGAATTCTGTTTTAGAGCCTGTGGGTTCTCAGCTTCCTCAACGGGTTTTGGATGTCATTTTGGAAGCCAGGCGGCCCAGCACTAGAAAGGTTTATGCTGATAAATGGAGGAGATTTTTTCTTTGGAGCACAACAAAGGACTTTGATGTCTCTGTACCTAATTTGAGTTTTACACTGCAGTACCTTACTGAATTACTAGACAAGGGTTTGTCATTTTCCTATGTGAAGGTTCATGCTGCAGCCATTTCTGCTCACTATGATTGTGACCCTCCTTTATTTTCTCACCCTTTGTTTAAGCAATTTCTTAGAGGGGCAAAAAATATAAGACCCCCACGTAGAGCTCCTACTCCTTCCTGGGATCTCAATTTTGTGTTGGAGAAGCTTACTTTGCCTCCTTTTGAACCTGCAGCTACGTCGGAATTGAAGTTTTTGTCTTGGAAGACTGCCTTTTTGTTGGCCATTACTTCTGCTAGAAGGGTATCTGAATTGCAGGCTCTCATGGCAGTTGAACCCTTTCTAATATTCCATAAGGATAGAGTTTCCTTACGTACTAACCCTACTTTTATGCCAAAAGTTATTTCTAATGTAGCCTTGAACCAGTCTATCCATTTGCCTACCTTTTATGCTGATCCCCAAAATAAGGGGGAAAAAATCTTGCATTCTTTGGATATACACAGGCAGTTACGTTACTATTTGAGCAGAACTAAGGAGTTCAGACAGACTCAACAGTTATTTGTTTCTTTTGCTTTGAGTTCACAAGGGAAAGCTGTTTCTAAGCAGACTATATCAAAGTGGATTGCTAATTGTATTGCCTTTTGTTATTCTCATCATGGGAAGAATGTTCCTGCTGGGATTAGACCTCATTCCACTAGGGCTACTGCCACATCTACTGCTTTTTTGAGGGGTGTAGCTACTAAGGATATTTTGGAAGCAGCTACTTGGAGTTCAGTTCACACTTTTACTAAGCATTACCATCTCCCTCTTTACTCCAAGTCCAGGGCTGGGTTTGCCACTGCAGTCTTACAGGGCATGTTAGCAGCCCCTAATGCTTTTTAGTTTGCCAGCCTCCCTTTTCCTTTGCTTTGGGATTCTACCCACAGGTTATGACTGCAGCAATGTGAGACGAAGAACATAGTACAGTTTTGTACCTACCATAAATGTAGATGTTCGAGGATCCACATTGCTGCAGTCCTATTTTCCCTCCCTCCTTCCCCTCTATGGTTTGGGGTTGTTGTGGTGGTTGTTGTTGTTATTATTCCTTAGGGATTATTGTTATTTTCTCCTTTGTGGCTCTGGCCTTTCCTTTTTTAAGGCCTTCTGACATCTGGGGCAAGAAAGACTGAGGATATGGCGTCGGTCATGCGGTTAAGTACCACTACGTACTGACGTCAGCTCCGGGCGCCCATGACCGACGCCAGCCTAACTCTTTGGTATTCGGGCCGACCGAGGACAGCGGACTACCCACAGGTTATGACTGCAGCAATGTGGATCCTCAAACATCTACATTTATGGTAGGTACAAAACTGTACTTTTCTTTCACCTCTTGACATAGAAATTGTCACAAAAAAAGACGTATCATCAAATAAACCTTTTGTTTCCTCTCTCTGTAGAGAGAGTTGACTAGCAAAAACATGGTGCTTCCAGTTAAGAAGGTGCTATTTCGAGTTATTGATAAACTTTGCTCTCCAGTCACTGTCCAGAGTTAAGTAAACGACTGCCTCCCCTTTCATAATTCAGATTTCTGTTCAGTCCAGCTTGATGGCCAGTCATTCAGCCTTAGGTAAAAAGAGCAGATTATTGCTGAGGCCATTGTGGTGAGGAATAGCCAACAGTCCTGTTGTTTTTTTTTTTTTTTTTTATTTCAAATTGAGAAAGTTTGCTGGGGCTTTTTTTTGGTGCAGCAGAAAATTTCTGGGTCTGTTTCCCCGTTTTTCTATAGGGAATAGAGTCCTCTTTGGCAGTTTTCCATTTTATTCCTGTTCTTAAAGCTATAGCTACGTTGCTTGGTTCCCTGAGCAATACACCTATTTGGTGACCCCCACCACCACCACAGTTGGGGAGCTAAATGCTTGAAAAACAAAAATAAATTAAAAAACGCCATCTAGCTTATCTTATGAACTCTGGGAGATCACCAGAGCTGCAGCATCATAGAGTAACTGTTTGCTGACATACCTGGTATAGGTTGCTGGTCTTCACTTGGGACACCAAGGTTGCTTTTTTGAATGTTTTTATCTGTGGACCATTGATATTTTGGGCTTTTAGTCGGGGCATATTGGAGAAGATGGAGTAGGAGGGCAAAACTCTCATCACAGTTGATGTTCACATTTTGTCTCATCACAGTTGGTGATCACATTTTGTACTCTCCAGATGTGCTACCAAGGTGCAAGAGAACAGTTGCCAAATGTGGATGTTCATCGTGTTTCACTTTTGCAGTCACTACAATTGGGTTATCCTGCTGGCAGGCTACCCGCAGTCGGCCCGAGGTCCAAAGTCTTCTCCTCCTCCCTGACGTCAGTGCGCCAGGGGTATAAAAGATGCAGCCGACGCCATTTTCCCCAGTCTTTCTTGTCGCGCGGTGCCTGAAGCAAAAGCAGTTCACAAGTGCCAGTCGGTCGACTCCTGAGGTTTTCAAATTCGAATTTCAGATCCGAAGTCTTCATTAAAGCTAAGTACCCTGTTGGGGAAACTTTTTTTTTGTTCCAGACCAATGTCAGAAAAAGTTAATAATTGTATTTCTTGTGGGAAGCAAATAACCTCATAAGGATTTTTATTCTTACTGTATTCCTTGCCTAGGCCCTGACCACGACATTGCTAGTTGTCGATTTTGTGCTAGATTTAACCAACGCACTATTAAACATCGGTACGATTTTGCATTTCATTACTTTGGTAGACGATTCAATTATATAATGCCATCGGAACAGCCGACTACCGGACTTTATAAAAAGCACAAAGAAAAAGAAAAGGACAGGCATCCGAGGTCCAAAACCGACGACGAGGCTTCTGTTAGGCCTGTCGCCGGTTCTCAGTGAGGCGCTATCGCAGCCTCGGAAGCCCGCTACCTCAGAGCCACAGGCCGCTTTCGACTCCCACGTGGAGCCGACTAGGCAGCTGGAAACTCAAGGTATTGGACACTCTGAAACTATTCCCTCAGATGGGTCCGGAGCCACTGAGCAGGCATCGGCTTCTGAGGGTGTTTTCAGGCCTACACAGTTATAAGTAAAGCCATCTTCAGCTTCAAAGGCAAAGACTAAAGCAGCTCTAAAGAGAAAGAAACAAGTACAGCATTCTCCTGGACAGGCCTCCATGCCTAAAAAACAGATGCTTAAAATGGCCGAAGACCTAATGACTTTGATCAGGGGTTCCCATCCCCCTCTTGATAAGAGGCCTAGGCAAGAGATAGAATATGAATCTTCAGATCCGGTTTCCATTTCTTCTGATTCCTCTTCTGAACAGGAATATTCCCTTCCTCCCTATGAGGATTCTGATGCTGAAGAATCTATCCCTTCAGCCTCACCTGCTGAGGATTATTCTTTTGGGGAGACCCTGCATACTATGAGGGAGCATTTCCATTGGGAGAGCCAAGATTACTCAGAATCCAAGAAAAGGCTCAGAGACTTTCTTTTATTACCCCAGCACAGGCCCCTTGCTATTCCTCCTGTTTTAGACATTGTAGATGATTTATTTTCAGAGTCTGGTCTGTCTCCTGACTCTTTACCACCAGCTCCTGTTAAGCCAGGCAGATACTACAGGGTTCCTGATTCTCATAGATTTCTTTACAAAAACCCTGCTGCTGACCCAGAAACCATTTCTCAGGGTCCCAAGAGGTTCAAGGCTTCCACTGCAAAAAACCCTATCCCCTCTGATGGGGATTCAAGGGCCGTGGACAGACGGGGGGGGGGAAAGATTTATACTTCTGCTACCTTGGCTTTAAGAGCTTTAAATTTTCAGTTTTTCATATGCTTAAATATCAGCAATATCTTATGTCACAGCTTAAGCAGAAAATGTAGACAAATTCAGAATGTGCAGAAAACAAAGAAATGCAGGATTTATTGAATGCAGCTGAACAAGTGGGAAAGCATACTTTGCAATGTGATTTTGATTCTCTAGAGGCCTCCTGCAGGGCCGCAGTTACAGGTTCTGTTATTAGGAGGCATGCTTGGTTAAAAGAACAGAATCTGCCCGATCATGTTAAAGCAAAGCTATTCGATGCTCCATTACAACATGATACCTTGTTTGGTGTTAAAGAAAATGGAGGACAAAGCTAAATCTATGCAAACAGTGAAGGATTTCTTACAGGTACAGCCTCCCAGATTTAGCAGGAACTGGCCTACAAAGAATTGGTCCTTTCCAGTGTCAGGCCACAAAGAGGCAGATACAGACGCCCCAGAGGCAGATCACAGCCCCAAGGCTCATACAGGCCTAAGCAATGGGGTGCTTCTACCTCCAAAAGCGGAGAGGAAAAATCACAGCCATACAGGAAACAGTCTCAATGACTTTCCCCTGCCAGCACCAAGCACTTATCTTCTGGCAGCTCCTTTGGGGGGAAAACTAGCACTTTTTTCACAAAATTAGCACATGATCACCCAGGACAAATGGGTCTTAAATATCTTATCTCAAGGCTACAGGTTCCACTTTCACACACTGCCAAGGCTAAACGGTATGCCAGACCTGCCACGCAATCAATGGGCAGAGGCACAGAAACAAGTTTCATCCCTCATGGACATGAGCCATTCAGCAAGTACCACAGCAAGAGCAAGGACAAGGATTTTACTCAAGGCTATTCTTAGTACCCAGAAAGGACAAACCCTGGAGACCAATACTGGACCTGTCTATCCTAAACACATTCCTGGATATTCCAAAATTCAAAATGTTAACTCTGCAGCAGCTTCTGCCCATGCTGGGCAAGAAGGCTTGGCTTGTGACTTTAGACGTAAAAGAGGCATACCTGCATGTCCCAATCAGACAATCATGCAGAAGATACCTCAAATTTATAGCTGGGTCAATGCACTACCAATTCTCTGCACTGCCCTTTGGCTTATCTACTGTGCCCAGGGTCTTCACAAAATGCCTGGCACCAGTAATTGCATTTTGCAGACAAAGAGGAATACAAATATATCCTTACTTGGATGACTGCCTTATTCAAGCAGAGAACAAGGACATCCCACTACAGCATCTGGCGTTTGTAAAAAGATTACTAACAGGTCTGGGGTACACAGTAAACCAAAAGAAATCAAAGCTTGTACCCTCTCAAGAGATAATATTCCTGGGTGCAAGCTAAATACAACTGCCCAGATGGCTTATCTCACGCCAGACAAACACAGACAACTGACTACTTATTTCAAAATGTTGGCAAGAAAAACCCAGTTATCTGCAAGAAAAATTCTGTAGGCTTTGGGCTTCATAGCATCCTGCATACTGCTAATGCCATATGCAAGACTGCATATGAGGAAACTTCAATGGTATCTGAAAAGTGTTTGGACTCAACATTGCCACAGCCTAGAAACAATAATTACCCTCATTCCCTGCCTGCATCAGGAGTTTCGATGGTGGGCAAAAGCCTGTCAACTCAACACGGGACAGCCATTCACCTTACCCACAGCCAGGCAGACATTGACAACAGATGCATCAGATTATGCCTGGGGTGCCCATATGGCAGGAAGATGTATTCAGGGCACATGGTCCTCAAGTCAAATGCATCTACATATCAATCAAAAAGAGATGCTAGGTGTTCAGAATGCCCTGACAGCCTTCAAGGATCAACTTCATCCAGGACAACTACTGATAAAGACGAACAATACTACAGTCATGTGGTACATAAACAAGCAGGGGGGCACGCATTCCTACCCACTCTGCAGACTAGCCACGAACTTGTGGGACACAGCACTGACTTACCAAGTACATCTGCAAGCACAGTTCCTGCCAGGAAGGATAAATACTCTGGCAGAAGAACTAAGCAGAAACCTAATGGATCCCCACGAGTGGAAATTGGATCCACAAGTCTTCAGCATGATAACAAGGAACTGGGGATGCCCGGACATAGACCTATTTGCCTCCCCTCACAACTGCCAACTACAGAAATTCTGCACAAAGACTTATCACAAGCAAGCATGGAAAGTGGATGCTCTATCTTTCAGCTGGAAAAACCTAACAGTATATGCCTTTCCTTCTCTACCTCTCCTCCCCAAGGTACTCCTCAAGGTCAGACAAGAGAAGCCAAAAATGATACTGATTGCCCCAGATTAGCCCCGCCAGCACTGGTACCCAATCCTAAAGAGCTTGTCTCAATGCCCAGCTTGGACATTACCTCAAATTCCTCACTTATTGACCCAACAAGACAGTCAGATACTGCACAGCCAACTCAGGACCTTAAACCTGACAGCATGGCGGATAATGTAGCCATTCAAGACACACCTTTGTCTAAAGCAGTGATGGATGTTATTTTGGAGGCCAGGAGGCCTAGCACCAGAAAATCTTATGCAGAAAAATGGAAGAGATTCTGTGCTTGGAACCAGGCACTCTAGGTATTGACATGACTGTTCCAAATATTCCTCAGATTTTGCAATACTTAACTGAAATGCTGGATAAAGGCCTTTCCTTTTCATCAATTAAAATTCATGCCTCTGCCATTTCAGCTCATTACAATACAGAACCACCTATTTTTTCTCATCTATTGCTAAGGCAGTACCTCAGAGGGGCCCAAAACATAAGACCTCCAAGGAGAGCACCAATACCTGCTTGAGACCTCAACTATGTCTTGGAAAAACTCACACTGCCTCTGTTTGAGCCAGCCTCTGCAGCTGATATAAAATTCTTATCCTGGAAAACAGCTCTGCTCCTAGCAATAACCTCCGCTAAACGAGTCTCAGAGTTACAGGCACTCATGGCTGTGGAAACTTTTATCATTTTCCATCCTGACAGGGTTTCTCTAAGGACAAACCCTACATTTATGCCTAAGGTAGTGTCCAGTATGGCCCTTAACCAAACCATTCATTTACCTACCTTTTACACAAACCCACAGAATAAGGGTGAGAGATTTCTGCATTCTTTGGACATTCACAGGCAGCTACGCTTCTACTTGGGCAGAACCAAAGCTTTCAGAAAGACTGAACAACTTCTAGTGGCATATGCTGCAGGATCACAAGGAAAGCCTATCTCAAAACAGACTATTTCAAAGTGGATAGGCCACTGCATTCGTTTCTGCTATTCACAGCATGGCAAATCAGTGCCTAAGGGCGTTAGGCCACATTCAACTAGAGCAGCAGCCACTTCAGCAGTTTTCCTCAGAGGAGTACCAACCAAGACATCTTAGAGGCTGCAACTTGGAGTTCAGTGCATACTTTTACAAAGCACTATCACTTACCTCTCTACTCTAAATCCAGGGCAGGCTTTGCCACTGCAGTTCTGCAGGGCCTGATAGCCTCTCCTAATCCTATTTAGCCAGCCTCCCAACCTTAGCTTTGGGATTCAACCCAATTATAATGACTGCAACAGTGAAACATGATGAACATAGTACAGTTGTGTACCTACCATAAATGTAGATGTTCGAGTGTATTCACTGTTGCAGTCCAGGTTACCCTCCCACCATCCCCCTTTTCCTTGCTGGGAATTATCTGTACTTCTCTATTCTATACAACCGATGTGGTGTATTTGCTTGTAGATGAAGGAAAAGTTGTTTTTTGTGTATGCATGCTTATTTGCATAATTTAGCCTACCTTTTTAGGGGCACCTGACATCTGGGGCAAGAAAAACTGAAGAAAATGGCGTCGGCTGCATCTTTTATACCCCTGGCGCACTGACGTCAAGGAGGAGGTGACAGCAACCGACGCTGGACCTAGACTTTGGAACACAGGCCGACTGCGGGTAGCCTGCCAGCAGGATAACCCAATTATAATGACTGCAACAGTGAATACACTTGAACATCTACATTTATGTTAGGTACACAACTGTACTTTCTGGCATGGGCATCCAATCTGGAAAGCATCCAGATAACTAGAACAATTTCCAGATGACACGTGGCTATGACTGGTTCCCAGCATCATATAGACAGCAGAAGGTCAGCTGCATCCCTGAGACCTTACCCAGCTGCTGTCTTCTAGAGGCAGTCAGGTGGTGGTTGTTCCTCCTTTGGTCAGTGTAGAAAGCAGTCACCATGGACAGGTGGGCAAGGATAGTAATTTCCAGGGGTTTTACTGTATTCCTTTATTTTTCTGATCTTCCTACCTTGGTCCCTACTTACCAGACACTATCTCTATCTGAAAAAAGCAGCAAAAGCAGAGGTCCTAACCTTTCAGTAGAAAGAATCATCCAAGAGATTATGTTATTGCAGTCAGGGTAAAAGACAAAGGAACTCAAAAGACAACTTTGGACTTAAGTGACTTTTAAACTAATTAGTCCTGAAAAAATTTCAAATGAAAAAAAAAAAAAAGAAAGCAAAACATTTCAAAATACTGTGGAAATATGCACAATTTACATAGATTCCATAGTATCGAAGAACAGTATACCATGGCCAAGGGCAATTACCACAGAATTCATCACTGAATGGACTTAACTCACAGAAGACAGGTTTTGTTTGATAACACCCCAACCTTCAACTTCTTCAATTGATTGCCTGGATGATAGAATTTTAATTCCTTTTAGGCACCATTTTTTTCTGAGGACGTGCAACAGGCATAAAGGGAAGCAAAGACGCTTGCTGCTGAAAAGTCATATATGAGTAAGTGGAAGAGATTTTTTTAGTTGGTTCAGTCCAAGAGTGAGGACTGTCTCAGGGCTCAGGCACCTCTGGTTCTACAGTGTTTGTGTGAGTTATTATCCTCTGGCTTTTATTACTCTTTTGTTAAATGGACAGTCCAAGAGATTTTTTTTGTTTTGATTGTGGTCGTTGTGTACATTTTCAGTCTGGCTTTGAGTGTGTCCCAGCTTCGACTATGGGAGTTGGGGGAATGGTGCTCACAGAAAGTTTCAATGGTCTCCACCAAATTCCATCTCAAATTGCATTTGTACTCACAGCAGCTCTCACTGAGTCATTCATTAGTTTCTCAGAAGATAAAACACACGGGTGAAAAGTAACCTTACAGAAATTTTATGATTAGACTTGCTGCTCCCTTTTAGGAAAGCATATGAGCAATACAAAGCTAAAACATTAGTAAACAGTTTTCTGTTCATTTCATATTTTATTTTGTGCAGATTTCTGAATTCTAGTTAAGTGCTATGATGTTTTGCATAACTGCCACTTGCTCTGTAGAAAGCATCAGAATGATGCAAGTTTCAAACAGTAGTAGAAGCAGTCTTCTTTTTTTTTTTTTCCATGTTTTGTTTTTTGATCTCAGAGTACTAGTCAAGTGCAATGGTTTTATGACCTGCTGTGAAAAATGTGTGTGATGCAAGCAATAGATTCATTTTAAGCAATGAAGTCCAAAACTTACTGTCACAACGGGGACTGTACCATATGCAGCTTGTGATAGTTATACATGCTAATTCTTAGATTTCTTTACTACGGAGTAAGAGTACGTCACGAGACTAAGATTTATTATGAATTCACTAAACCATACTGTTTTGACTGTACTGCAAGCAGTTATCCTATGTAGAATAAATAACGTTAATAGAGCACAGCACAATTAAGATAAGCTTTTTGACAAGTTCATAAAAAGCAAACACTGAAAGTCTTGCCTAACCACCCCCACCACAAACGCTTACACAAAAATGTAATAACCTTATTGTTTCCCAGTGCTCTTTGACAGGAACTGACTGTTAATTGTGTTCACCAGAGGGAATGAAAACAAGGCTGCATAAAGTAAATTGAAACTAGGAGTAGGGTTGATGACTTGGTAACTGAGTGGTGACAACTGAGAGTTATTATGACAAGTTTCTTTTGGCCAGAATTGTAGACTCTGCGATTGTCCCTTTAAGATTCATCTCTCTGACATATTTGCTTGTCTGCCCTTAGATTCTCCCCATTTTACCCTAACTCAAGTGAAACACTATTTGAAAGGGATTTTGCATGCCAGTCTACTTACTAAATTGGTGGCTGCACCTTGGAGTCTTAATTTTGTATTGGAAAAAATTTACTCTCTTTCCTTTTGAACCAGCTCATGGGGCTGAATTGAGGTTCTTGTCTTGGAACAGTATTATTGATTGCTCAGACTTCTGCAAGAAGGGGATCAGAGTTGCAAGCTTTAATGGTGAATCATCCTTGCCTCATTTTACATAAGGATACTTTGAGACCAAATTCCTTCTTTATGCCTAACACTGTTTCAGACTGAACCAGGCTATTTGTCTACCGGTTTTCTTTTCAGAGACTAAAAATGAGGGAGAAAGACTTCTACATAATCTGGATGTCTACGGGTACCTCATATACTATATCAATGGAACTAAACCATTCAGGATTGCAACTATTTATTTCTTATAAAGCTAAGAAAAAGGGACAATCTGTGTCAAAAGAAACCGTTTTTAAATGGTTGTCCCATGATACTGCCTTTTGTTTTTCTCATGATATGACACCTCTAGGCATGGTCAGGGTCCAGTCTACCAGGGCTTTTGACACTTCTGTGGCATTCTTTAGAAATATATTAGAGACAGGTACTTGGTCATCTGTGCACACCTTTACCAAGCATTAAGGACAAGATTCCTGTTCTTGACCCAGAGCAGATGATTTTACTAGGAATATTCTCCAGGTTGTCCTGGACTTTAATCCATTTTCCTCCTCACTTGCTGTCTAAGCTTTGGTATTCATCCCATGTAGTTTAGGTTACTGCAGCAGTCATTTAATAATGAACACAGTATAGTGGTATAGGTAAACTTCTAGCAATAATAAATTTAACAAGATCACTGATGCAGTAGCCGCTCCCACACTCCCTCCATCTTATTTTTTTATTTTCATACCAGGGTGCGGGATTTTTATCGGTGTGGACCCTGTTTGACCGGGCTCTAGGCCCTTCTTCTGTGACAAGAAATCTTTGAAGTTTTGGCACCCTAGCCACTGATACTTAACTGCTTTCCTTGCACATGGCTACTGCTTGTGAAAGATACCCTAAAGCTTTGGAAGGTGGCCAGCTGTTCTGGTCCTTGGCAGAAAGTTCCATATATCTAAAGCGACTGCAGCAGTGATCTAACGAACATTTATCCTTCTGGACAAGCACACGGCTGAGAACTGTTCTTTTGAAAAGACATATTAGTAGAAAATTTAGAATTGCCCTTCCTTGGACAACTCAGTATAAACTGTTTTCCCCAATGGGCACATACGACTAACACCTGTTCTTTGTTAAAACAGAACACAGAAACAGACGTGTGCACACACACACACACACACACACACACACACACACACACACACTGGCATGCATTTGAAAACTGTGCTCCAGCTTAGACATAGGTGGAAAATTGTTTTGCCTGTAGAGGCACAGAGGGGGCCATTATCCTGCCTTAATGGGCATACAGCTGAGAACACATTTTTTAAGATTTACTGACACATCTAACAAGCATTTTCCATAGATTGGTGAAGTTGCTTATCTGAGACATGTACTTCTCAGGCAAAGTCAAAGCTGAGGGGTGCAACATACATAGTGAGTCATGGGATAAGGTTTGCATGAACAGGCATTCTGAACCTGGATTATTTCTTGAAAATGCACCCTCAAAGTTTGAAGACTTTTTTTTTAGAAAAGGCAAAGCAAGCTGTGACCAGTTTGTGTTAAAGTAAAACTTTGAAATAGTTTCTCCTGAAAGACATTCTTTTCAAACAGTGCACTGAACTGGAAGGAGTTTAGCTGACAAATGTGATGAGCTAGAAGTAATTATTCTTTAAAAATGTTTTCTAATTGTGCATTAAGTTAATATTGTCCTCTACTACTACTCCTCTGGCCTGGAACTAAGGGCTAGTGCTCCTGGACAGAGAGACATTTAGCAGAGCACACCATTAATTTACAGCATATACCACACGTTCATAGATTTCTTCTTACTGTTCCAGTGTCTTGTAGAATTGTGCATGCCGATCTTCTTGTGGAATTGTTTTGTTTTGGAAATGCCTCTCAAGTTTCAGTACATCACCTTATCACAAGTACACATGGTTTGTGAATTCCACCTCCTTTAAATAGATGGTTTCAGGAAATGAAGCAAGTTACCTGTGCAACTTGTTGCAGAATGCTGAGTTGCTTAAATATCAGCTGGAGGTTAGAATGGGCAGATCAGAGATCCTGACTGTATTACATAAACATGGAGCAATATAATACTCGTTCTTGCAAAAAGGAAAGAACTTGGGGGGGTGACGCAATGTATTGAGTAAGTTAGGAATGTGTCATGAAAATTGTGTAAAGCTGTTTGGTGTTCTGTTTTCCTTAAAGGAAGTGAAAAGAAAAAAGTAAGCCAACAGAACATGTATTTTTTTAACAGTCATTCTAGGTAAAAAAAAAAAAAAAAAGAATGGGTTAAAGTAAATTTCCAGGTAAGAATAAGAAAGAGTGGCTGTAGTTTCAGTGAAGATGCCTCAGACAGACAGATGGCAGCTACAATTTTATACATTAATTTACTATCACGAACTGCTTCATTGATGGAGGCACAGTAGCTGTTATGAAGCTATTCACGTAATTTATACTGTTTAAACAGCAAACACATTCTTTCAGGTAGAAGCCTTGTGTCCTATGTCATTTTCAAGCTGCTTGTGGTTTAGTTAAACAGAGAAGAGTATGAAAAAGGACTATGCATTAAATTAAAATAATTGTGTTCTATGAACACCTTCCTGTACGCTAGCTTAGGCTGCATAATTTAGTGTTCAGAAACGGAGTGACCCATGAAAGGCAGTAGATGATAAGACAAGGAGGGCAGAAATCCTGATGTGGAAGTCACTGTAGGCAGATGGACTTTCCAATAAAAAAATGTAGTGGTATATGGTAGGTCAAGGGACCTGAATTTTTTTTTTTTAACAAGAAATATTTTTACATAAATGAAAAATAACCATATTGACAGTCTTAGTTGCACTCCAAAATTTAGAAAAACATAATTTGGCACAAAAAAGCAACTTTATTTGGAACCAGGAATACTGTGCAACAACCAAAAAATGAACTAGGGCCTCAGCATACGCCTTCAAGATTTTAAACACAGTAAAGCACTTACATTTTTCATCAATTAGAACATTACTAAATAGAACAATAGAATGCACTAGAATACATATGAATTTAAATGAAAACATAAAGCAAAAATAAATGAAACAAATGAGTTCATAGAATAACAATAATAACAATAAGCCAGTTGAGTACAAAAATACACATCTTTCAAACTTCTATGAAATGAGGTTTTAAGATACTTACAAAGCTGCTATGTTAAATATTTTGTAAATAATTAATTATTAAGGACCTTTGGTTGCAAAGTAGCAGAAGTGAAAATAAACCAAGCCTCCTGTAATAACATATCAGAAGTATCTAATTATAAATCAGAACAAATCAAGACACGCACTATAAAGAACATCAATAAATCTTAATTACTATTATGATATTTGAAAAAATGTGATGCTACAGGGCTGGTAGGAGAGTTATTTTTGACATCTTGGATGTGTTCACGTATCCTCATCCTAAGTTGATGTATGGTCTTACCAATATAAAACTTATTACAGAGGCAAAGTAACCCATAAATCTCCATTTCTTATAACCATTAAATACTCCTGGAACTTTGAACAGCTTCCTATTAATGACGTGTAGTTCCCTTATCCATGTAACTGCAAGTAGTGCATCCCTTACACTGAGACTCCAAAACCTTGCTACCCATATGTGTGTACAACGCTACCAGCTATGCTAGGTGAATTTCTATATGAAATATTCAATTTCAAATTTTTATATATCACATCCAGTGTAATGATATACTAATGTTTCCTCAAGATGCATGTGTGACGATGTGAGGTAATGCCAGCTATGCCAGGAGAAGTAGGGAAGTGGATGTGTAACATATGCCAGCATAGCAAGATGGAATTTTGTAAAGAATTGTATGTCATTTGTATGTCAAACTGATTTGTATAGATGCTTGTGTTGAAAAATGTATTCGTAAAGTTGCTTGTGTTAAAAAATGTACCAACTGTGGGTCCTGACTATTATAACTGATTTAAATGTATGTGTTTTAATAGAGGATACTGGAAGAGAAGAGATTAATCTCTGTCCAACTAACTTGAAAAATAGTAAGAAATTAAATTACTTAATTTACACCATAAAGATTGTGTCTTACAGTTCTGACTGCAGCCAGAGATGAAACGTCCGTGCCAGAGAATGGTTTAGTAGCACCTGTAGGAAGAGTGGAGGTGTTTTTTTGGTTTTATAGCTTCCATATGCTATAGCACATCTCAACAAAGCTCTGTCTGTGTGTATGGCAACACATATGTGCTAAATTCTGATTCAGTTTCTAGCAGTGGGGGTATCATGGGAACCAGTAGTCAGATGACCAGATGTATGTCATTTCATTCTGTAATCTAGGACAAAAATAATGTTTTTAATACCAGATGAATGAGAAGTCTCATGGCACTCTGTTTTTTGGAACCTGTCAAGGAAGGACCCCTCACCTACTTCATCTTGCCTTGCTCTAGTAAGTGAACCAGGGTATAGTAATTCATTAGATCAGTCAGGAAAATATAGTGAGATTAGTTAATTGCTGATGTTATGTTGTGCCGTCTCGCCTTCATTCTTGCTGGTTGGGTCCGGAGCCGAACCTCAGCTCCGACTCGGACGATTTACTATAGCTTGAGAGCTTTTACTTGCTCGAGGTTACCCCTTATCCCAACATGCCTAGCGGTAGCTACCCAGATCTCGTTTGCCGCTTGCAGCATCGAGATTGCAACTACTGGCACAGGCTAAGTACTTTGTGCGTTTTTCTAAAAGTGTTTGTAGTTGCATTGACTCGTTAGTGTGTATACTATCCCTTGTTAGTCTAACGACCCCTTTCTCTGCTTGTTGTGGGTGTTTTTGGCCGTCGTTTTCTCCTCTGGCCTTGCTTTCCCCTTTGAGCCCATTTAAAGTAGAGAGTTGTTCTTTTTTCCCCCACCCTTTCTGGGATAGCCATTTAAGTTAGAGGCTCTCCCATCGGGGGGAATCGCCATTTAAGTTAGAGGCTCTCCCTCTTCTTTTTTTTCTCCCCTTTAAAAAAAAAAGTTATTTTTTGTTGTTTGGGCTACCTCTTACAGCCTGGTTGTAGTTAGTTGTTGTGTGCTGTTAGCTTATAGCTTTGTGTGTTTTTTCCAGTACTGTGAAAAATTCTTTTGGTCAAGTATTACCATGTCTAGAGTCGAAACCCGTGTTGCTAGAAAATGTCCCTTATGGATGGGCACACGAGTTGTGTTTATTGTTTAGGAGCTGTTCACCTGCAGGACTCATGCTCAATCTGTCACGCTTTCAGTTCCAGAGTCCTGCAGGAGAGAAGAAATAAACTAATTTTACATGGCTTTCTGAAGAATCCTCAAGATTCTTCATTTCAGGGTCTTCAGCCAGCTAAAGTGCCTGAGAAACACACCAAGCCATCGGTTTCAAGTTCAGAACAGACAAAAACTATTGAAAAGCCTTCAGCTCTTTGGCTCCCAGCATTGGCTTCGACAAAGCTAAGTCTCTGGTGACTCCATCTGTGTCCTCTCAGCCAGTCTGGACCCATAAGAGATCAAGGTCTCCTCCTTTGGAGCTGGTATGCTCTGCTCCACAGTCTCCTCTGCTGCAACCTGGAGCAGGCATTCACTGGTCCTCTCTGTCCTCCAGGCTTTCGGATCACAACGTGGAGAGAGTGGTCAACAGGCTCCTCAAGTCACAGGCACTTACTAAATTGCTTTTGAGCCCAGCCCATAAGGAATTGGCTACTTCAGCCCATCCAGCTCCTCCATCTCTTGAGCTCAGAGCTGGAGTGCATAGAGGTCGTGGTGGTAGAACCGTCTGCTCCAGTTTCTTCTCCTTTATCGGTTCCAACAGCCACTCCGATCTCCTCGATGTCTCAGTCCGTCGAGGGATCTGGGTGCCGAAGCTCTCTCTCTGGTTCTGTGGGGGGAAGTGGCATCAGACCCTTGTCCGACCCTGGTCTCCCTTCGGTGCAGGTGAGCTTGGCTCCCACATCGGCCTTGGAGCCGTTGCTCCCAGTTCGTAGGCGATGTCTTTTGCTCCCAGTTCATAGGAGATGTCTGGGCTCTTTGGAGCCGGCGGCTCTTTTGACTCTAAACCATGCTGCATTCGAGGTGATGAGGAGCGTGCTGCCTCCTGAGACAGCTCCACCGTTGGCTCCATTGGCTCCTTCTCCTTTGTTGCTTGTGCCTGCCTTTGATCCTCCTTCTGCCTCCAAGCGTAGGGAACCTGTGCCCCAGGGCACCCCACTGTGTGATCCCACCTCTTTCAAAACCTTCCCAAAACATTCGGAGGTGGTCCCTTGGAAGAAGAAATATAAGAGGAAGCATCTAGACTCCCCTGAGTCTATCACTTCAGATAAAGACTTGGATGAATCGGACGGGTCCCCACGGTCTCCATCTGAGGATGTCTCCTTTTCAGACATCTTGGAAATCCTTAGACAGCGGAGTGGCTGGAAGTCCCTAGCCGCTTCTGAGGATGAGTCTGTGTACCTGGATGCATTTGGTTCCCGACCCTCCACCTCTTGGGTGTCTCCGCCTTTCGACCCACTTTTGTCTGTAGTGAGTCAAAAGGATTGGAGCGCTCCAGAGACCATGGAACCAGTTCTGAGGAGATCGAATAAATTTATTACTGCTCCCGAGGATAAGTCTTTCCTTTCCAAAGGGGTCCCTATTGATGCCATGGTGGTGGCAGCAGCCACTAAGAAGGAACTTGCAGAAACTTTTTCATCTGTCCATCCGCCGAACAAAGAATCTCATACGATAGATAGGTATGGGATGCGCATGTTTTCTTCAGCGATCTTTATTCTCAGGTCACTGAATTACTTGTTTCATTTCATACGACTTCAGAGGGCTGTCATGAAGGAGCTAGGAGATACCCTGCTAGATCCTACAGCTTGAAGGGGTTGCGGACAGGGCTGCTTCCCAGCTTGCGATCTTGACCTCTGTGGTTAACTCCTCCATGAGGCTCATTTCATATGCGGCGGATGGAGTGAGTAGGGCAGCAGGTACCGGAGTAGCTTTGCAGAGACACTCCTGGATGCGCCTTTGTCAGTTTGCAGAACCTTTTAAGTCTTCATTTACCAACACCCCATTCAATGGCTTGTCCTTGCTTGGGCCTCAGGTAAAAGAGGCTCTCACCAGGTGTCAACAGAATGGAAAGACTCTCTGTGTCATAGGAGTCTGTTTTTCCACTCCATCTAGACCCTATCCTAAAGGTCAGAAGAGTGGAAAGATGTGGTTCCGAAAATCCCAGGGAGCTTCGCCTGACACACAGATTTTTCCCCCAGGGGCAGAAGGGGAAACAACGGAAGATGCTGCCCTTGCGGCAGAGGGGGCCCGCAACAGCAGGGTGACAGAGATACTTTATCTGCTAGGCCCTTCCAGCACTCCTGAAGGGAGGCCCAGCTGTCAACCTCTGGCAGTCTGGGGCAGACTATCACTGTACCCAGCAGCCTGGCAGTCTATCACGAGAGAAACATGGGTACTATCGATAATATCCAGGGGTTAAAAAATTCCTTTTTCTCAACCCCCCCCCCAAAAAAGAAAAACGTTCTATCCCAGATGTTCCACCCAGACTTCAGGATCACGCAATCCTAGAGGTTCAAAGATTGCTAGAAAAAAGAGCCATCCAGGAAGTCACCGCAGACCAAATTGGATCCGGAACTTACTCAAGGTTCTTTTTAGTTCCAAAAAAGACAGGAGACTGGAGACCCATTTTGGATCTCAGCAAGCTAAACCAATCGGTAAAAAAGATGAAGTTCCGGATGGTAACACTGCAGTCGATTTTTCCCTTCTTGGGTCAGGACAATTGGATGTGCTCCATAGATCTCCAGGACGTGTACTACCACATGAAAATGGACAGGCAATCCAGGAGATTCCTACGCTTCTGGCTGGGAGCCAGTCATTATAAGTTCAGAGCCCTGCCCTTTGGTCTCATCACAGTCCCCAGTGTGTTCACCAAGTGTATGGCAGTGGTCACGGCTCACCTGAGGCATTGAGGATTCAAGGTGTTTCCATATCTAGACGACTGGCTCCTCACTGCTACCACTGAGCATCAACTAATCAAAGCACATGAGTACACAATCCAAACTTGTTCCCAGTTGGGCATCACCATAAACCACGAAAAGTTTGCCTTGCTGCCTTGTCAGTCTATTACCTTTATGGGGCAGACTCGGATACAAAATGCATGATAGCAAAACTGTCTTAGGACAGGGTGTCAACCATATGTCAGCAAGTTTCGTTTCTCATAAAAAAGATGAGAGTTCAGGCAAGAGAAGTTTTACAAGTCTTGGGCTCAATGGCTGCTGCAATTACACTAGTTCCTTTGGCACGCTTCCACATGTGGATTCTACAGTGGCTTCTTTTCGCTCAGTGGTCTTTCCAGGATTTGCCAATGTCACACATGATCTTGATCACGGAATCTTGCAAAAAGGACCTAGTATGGTGGCTTGTCTCCCCCAGGTGACTCTAGGCTTCTAGGCAGATCCTATCTAGACCCCCATCCTGTAGCCACAGTGACCATGGATGCTTCCCTGATAGGGTGGGGGGCATTATCTGGGACAGACTGTCCAAGGAATGTGGCAACCTCACGAGTGCCATTTGCACATCAGTGTTCTAGAGATGAGAGCAGTGCTTCTGGCATTGCAAGCACTTTAAGACTCTCTACCTGCCCGGGACCATTGCATTTCAGGCAGACAATATGTCAGTGGTATGGTACATCAACAAGCAAGGGCGGAACCAGATCTTACCCCTTGTGTCGGGAGGAGCTTTGAGTATGGCAGTGGGCGATGGCTTCCCAATGTTTTCCGATTGCAACACACATTCCAGGAAAATCCAGCGTGATAGCGGACAGGCTCAGCAGGGCTGTCCTCATGCCTAATGAGTGGTCCCTGAAGAAAGAAGTTGCGGACTTGATTTTCTGCAAATGGGGCCAGCCATGTTGCAGTCTTTTTGCCACTCCCCTAAACAACAAATGCAGCAGGTACTTCACCCTAGTTCCCCCTACGAGACGGTCACCCAGGGATGCACTTATTCACTATTGGCCTCCGGGACTACTTTATGCCTTTCCCTCTAATTCCAAAGGTACTTCAGAAAGCAAAGTCGCTGGGTTGCAAACTCATCCTCATTGCTCCTTACTGGCCTCGTCAGATACGGTTCCCGTTTCTTCGCCATCATCTTCAACTGGAGCCTTGGATACTGGACCCAGCTCTATACCTCCTGACGCATCAATCGGGTGGGCTTCATCCATCCCTCCAAACTCTCAAGCTGACTGCTTGGTTCCTCAACTTCCCGTCTTAGCCAGGCTCCCAAATATTTCCCTTGCTGTACAACACATCCTTGTGTCCTCCCACAAGCCCACTACCAGGAGGAGTTACACTAGCAAATGGAAGAGGTTCTCTTATTGGGCGAAGAGTAATAACATTGATCCCTTCACTGCTCCTGTTCACAAGATTCTTGACTTTCTGGCCGAAACCTTCAAAAAGGGGGCAGCTGCAGCTACTATTAGGGTCCGACTTGCTGCCATCTCCAATTTTCATGTAGGAGACTTGGGTTCTAACATCATGTCCCATAAGTTATGCAGAGCATTCTTACGAGGTACAACACTTTTACGACCTCCAGTAAGAGAACCCCCCCCCCCAGACCTAAACTTGGTTTTAGCTTCTATGGTTCTGCCACCTTTTGAACCAGCAGCATCTTGTCCCCTGAAATTTCTATATTGGAAAACCCTCTTCTTGGTTGCTATTACCTCAGCTAGACGGGTTTCTGAATTACATGCTTTGTCTATTCGCCCGCCGTATCTCATTTTTCATAAAGATAGAATCTCTCTTAGGACCAATCCTTCCTTCTTACCAAAGGTATGTTCAGGGTGTAACTTAAATCAGTCTATTGAGCTTCCTGTGTTCTTTCCCAATTATGGCAACAAGGCAGAGTATAGACTCCACCAATTGGATGTTCATAGACAATTGTGTTTTTATTTACACAGGACCAAATATGTCAGAAAATCAGGCCCAATTGTTTGTATCCTTTGCTGACAATAAACAAGGTTATCCAGTTTCAAAAGTGACGTTATCAAAATGGCTGTCGGACACCATCAGTTATTCATATGATTTGCATAAAAAGATGCTTCCAGGAAGGCCCAGAGGACATTCAACCAGGGCCTTAGCAACCTGTGTTGCCTTCCAAGCTAAATTGCCTTTAGATTCAATCTGTGCAGCAGCAACATGGGCAAATCCTCATACCTTTATCACTCATTACAAAATGGATGTGGTCTCCCTGAATAGGGCATCCTTTGATTCCACGGTCCTGAAGAGTTTGTTCCGGTGAGTCCCCCAAGAACCAGGTGCTGGGGACGTGGTCCCAACCAGCAAGAATGAAGGTGAGATGGGACAACATAACATAAAGAAGTTATGTACCTACCATAACGTTCCAGGTTTGTTGTCCTTCATCTCGCCTTCCTTCTCCCCCCCCCCCGCCATCCTTCCTAGAGGTTCGAGAGGAGTTCCTTTAGTGGTTACACTGGCTGAGTTTCCTGCTGACATACCAGGTTAGTTAACCATGCATTGTTTTTTTCCTCTTTCCTTCCTACCATAATGTATAAAAGCTTAGTAAAATTTGTTTTTTTACTATGTATGTCTAGTGTGAGCTATTACAAACGAGATCTGGGTAGCTACCGATAGGCATGTTGGTGTAAGGGGTAGCCTCGAGCCAGTAAAAGCTCTTGAACTGTAGTAAATCGGCCAAGTTGGAGCCGAGGATCAGCTCTGGACCCAACCAGCAAGAAGGAAGGCGAGATGAAGAACAACAAACATGGAACATTATGTTAGGTACATAGGTACATAACTTATTTTTTTTCTGTAACTGTGTGAATCTATTCATCTGCGTTATTTTAATTTTTCCTGTGGTTGGTGTTTATTGTAAATAGATATTTAGTATTTTCATGTTATTTTATTATTTGTTATTAAATATATTTAAGCTTTTTATTGTGGCTGGTCCTTTAGAGAATATTTTAACCTTTGATAGTATTTACATCTGTTTGTTGACTCTGTGGCCACTCCTGAAAGCCTTACTGCATTGGTCAAAACACTACCTTTGTATTAATATTAATTTCACTCAGTATAATTGGGTACCCTTGTAAGAGCCTTAGAGTAGCTGGCTTTGGAGAGTCTGGTGGCACGAACTCCCTTATAGTCCGGTCAGAAGAGGAAATAGCTAGTAAATCTGCACTAGCCTTTCCCAGGGGTGTGTGTGTGTGTGTGTGTGTGTGTGTGTGTGTGTGTGTGTGTGTGTGTGTGTGTGTGTGTGTGTGTGTGTGTGTGTGTGTGTGTGTGCCTGTCTCTGTGTGTGTGTGCCTGTCTCTGTGTGTGTGTGCCTGTCTCTGTGTGTGTGTGTGTGTGTGTGCCTGTCTTGGTGTGTGTGTGTGTGTGTGTGTGTGCCTGTCTTGGTGTGTGTGTGTGTGTGTGTGTGTGTGCCCCTCTTGGTGTGTGTGTGTGTGTGTGTGTGCCCCTCTTGGTGTGTGTGTGTGTGTGTGCCCCTCTTGGTGTGTGTGTGTGTGTGTGCCCCTCTTGGTGTGTGTGTGTGTGTGTGTGTGTGTGTGCCTGTCTTGTGTGTGTGTGTGTGTGTGTGTGTGTGTGTGTGTGTGTGTGTGTGTGTGTGCCTGTCTCGGTGTGTGCGCGTGTGTGTGAAAATCAAATCTCAAAGAGTGTGTGTGTGTCAACTGCTTGGAGCAGGGACACGAAGCACTGGTTTCACAGAGAGGGTGCTGGAGGACTTTGCTTGAACACTCTGCTGAGGACTCAACTCTATAGCTGTGCCAGTGGGGAGTCTTACTAGGGTTCTGGAGAAAGAGAAGGGAAAACCAGTCCCCCCAGATTGAGTGTGTTTGCTGTGTGCTCTTTTGGATAATTATGCTTGATGCAAAAAGCTGCATCTGGAAATACTGGGTGTATCCATTTTCATTCCAAGTGAATGTCCCTCTCCAGTGTCAGTGGTGAGGATTCAGGCTTCTTGATTACTGTCCCAGACAGGGGACGTCACAGTATGATAGTTTGTTCTAGTGGAAGAATCAGCTTATCCCACTTTTTTCTCTTGCTGGCTTCCCCTCCCAGATAAAATCCTTCAGCTCTTTATTAATTGCTATCCACAACTTCTCTTCTGGTTGAGAAAAATATGCCTGACCTGCATATAAGAATAAAGGGACTAAAAACATTTTAACTGCTTGTATCTTACTATCCATATAAAAGAGCTTCCAGTTTCTCCGTTTTTTTATGTTTTGTTTATAGTCTCTTCCCACATATGTTTAGCTGCCACAGTGGAATCATGTTTAATCCATATTACTAAATACTTCATTTTATCGTGTCCGAGTTGTTGAGTCTTCTGCAGTCCGCTAATGATTGGCAGTAGATTTTTACGTGCCGAGTTGCCAGCCCTGATGCACAACCTTCAACAAAGGCATGCCCATTCATGCATGTCTCCACAAAAAAGACGCTCTAGCTGAGAATCGAACAGGACAACGTCTTACTGTGAGGCGACAATGCTACCGCAGCACCACCACCATCCCAGTAAATATGGATATTGCTGAACCAATTTGTGTGTGGGTACAATGTAATTTACCGTTATTGCGTCTGTTTTTGGCTTCATTAATTTTATATCCCGAAAAGATTTGAAACTCTCAGACTGTTCCACAGCACTGTAATGTCCTTTTCTGGTTTTTATCAGATATAAAATATCATCTCCAAACAGAGCCAGCTTTTCTTGAATACCATACCAAAAATATCCTTGAATTTCTGAGTTCCTTATTTTCTTTGCCAGTAGTTATAAATCTAATGCAAATAAAAGGGAAAGAGGACACCACTGCCTGGCTGCTCTGCTCAAGCAGAAATTATCAGAAAGGAACCCACCCACTTCAATTTTCCCCTCTGCTCCTGCATATATTCTCCTTATCAACCTTATAATTTTATCAGGGAATGCAAATGCTTCCATTGCCCTGCTCGTAAAGTCCTTGCTTACTGTACATCAAGACCCACCAACAACAGTGGTATTTTCTTACATTCTGCTTCCCTCTGGATCATCAGTGTTCTGTTAATGTTGTCAAATATTTGCCTCCCCTCCACAAATTCACATTGATCCATATCTATCACTTTTGCCATTCTTTTAGCCATTTTAGACATAATTTATAATCATGGTTTAGTATTGAAATGGGCCTTTATGAAGCTGGATCTGATGGATCTTTACCATCTTTAGGTATTACAGCTACCACCGCTTTCTTCCAGGATGTAGGTTCTTCTCCTCTTAAAATACTGTTAAAGAAAACCTTCCATATCATTATCAGTTTTTCCCCTACTAGCTTCCAAATTTCTAGATGAATACCATCTATTCTTGGGGACTTTTCCTGTAGATTGGTTATACACCACCATTTGTATCTCATCTCCTCCTATCCTTTTAGTAAATGAGCCTCATCTACCTTCAACCTTGGCATAGTAATTCTTCCATAAACATTTACATTTGTACCTTTTCTTCATTTTCACATTCCTCTGCTTTATACGACTTTCAGAGAATTTCCAAAATATTTCTAATACTTCTACAAGATCTCTTGTTAGCTTCCTTGTTATAGTCTCCCTAAGCTTGGCGACAGTCCTTTCAACTTTGAGAGACCTGAATTTTCTTTGTGATTTAAACAGAATATACTGGAGGGACAGATGTGTCCCAGAGACTGCCCCTGCTGTGGAACTGGCTTCCCATCCATGTGAAGCTGAATTTGTCTATTACCCAGTTTAAGCACAACCTAGACAAGTGAAAATCAAGAAACCATGCCTCTTTATCCAACTTAGGGTTTACATCACAATTCCAAGCTAAAACTTCTTTGATACAGGACAGAAGCGTGAGGATGTGGCAGATTGTTACTGGTGATCAGCCAGTCCACATCAATATAAATGACCATTCTGCATAGTTTGAATACATCTCCTCCAAAACTTCAGTAAGCTGATAATGACTCGAGGTTTAATGCCTGAATTTAGTTTACTGCTTCTTATGTCCATCACTGCTTTCAGTCAGTCACTTTTTTTCATCTTAGCACAGGAGAATATCTTGGTGGGTTATGTAGTGTATACTGAATGGAACAAATCTGGTATATGATTGTTCATCAATACAGTAAATTCCTTTCTGTGTGTGTGTGTGTGGGGGGGGGGGGGGGGTGACAGAACACTTCTCCAGTGGCAAACCATTTCATTCAAAGAAAATAAGAAATGCATCAAAAAAGGCAGAGCCTTGATCTCTTCCCTGAATGGCCAACAACTCAAGATGCTCTTGTGCCACATAACGTTTGCCATCATCAGTGCGAGCTCATATGCAAAACTGAGCAGCATCTGTGATGTTTGTTATCCAGGGCTGTAGTCACTGCCATAGGTTCATAGGTGTACACTAGGCTAATGCCCACTAGGGCCCTTATAAATCCAGCCGTGCAACCCAAATGTGACTCACAATTTTTTTTTTTATAAGGGGTGATGTACTGACAGCATCTGTCCATCAGAAGCATAGGAGCTAGACCAGGGTGAATTTGCGATTACCCATGTATTGATCCAAGTTGTGCATAAATAGGGATAGGGAGGAACCTTTCTTCACAAGGATGGAGAGGCTGTTCTAGTTAATGGGAATTCTCTGCAAAACATATCTGTCTCTCCAACTTGTCTGTTTTATGTCACAAGCAAAGTTTAGGTCTTTTAATGTAGTAGTACAGTTTGTTTTGTAGATGTTCAAAAGGTACAGTGGATATAAAATGTACACACCCCTGTTAAAATGCCAGGTTTTTGTGATATAAAAAAATGAGACCACAATAAATAATTTCAAAACTTTTCCCACCTTTAATATGACCTATAACCTGTACAATTCAATTGAAAAATAAACCTTATCTTTTAGGGGAATAAATATAAAAAATAAAAAAACATACAGTAAGCTGGTTGCATAAGTGTGCACACCCTTAAACTAATACTTTGTTGAAGCACCTTTTGATTTAATTACAGCATTCAGTCTTCTTGGGTACACACCTGCTACCAATTAAAGAGACTCTGATTAACCCCAAATAAAGTTCAGCTGTCCAAGTAGGATTTTCCTGACAGTTACTCAGTTGCCTGCTACAGCAAACGCCATGGTTCGCAGAGAACTTACTAAGCATCACAGGGATCTCATTGTTGAATGGTATCAGTCAGGAGAAGGGTACAAAAAAAATGTCCACGGCATTGGATATACCATGGAACACAGTCATCAAAAAGTGGAGAAAATATGGGACAACAGTGACGTTGCAAAGAAGTCGACATCCCTCCAAAATTGATGAACAGACGAGACGGAAACTGCTCAGGGAGGGTGCCAAGAGACCTACAGCAACACTGAAGGGAGCTTCAGGAATTTCTGGCAAGTACTGGCTGTGTACTACATGTGACAATAATCTCCCGTATTCTCCATATGTCTGGACTTATGGGGTAGGGTTGCAAGACAGAAGCCTTTTCTTACACAGAAAAACATCCAGGCCCAGCTAAAATTTGCAAAACAATACATCAAGTCTCCCAAAAGCATGTGGGAAAATGTGTTATGGTCTGAATAGACCAAGGTTGAATTTTTTGGCCACAGTTCCCAAAGGTATGTTTGGAGCAAAAGCAGCACTTTGCATCACCAAAATACCAGTCACTTTTGGCCCAAAACCTTCAGGAGTCTGCTAGAAAGCTGAAGATGAGGAGGAATTTCACCTTTCAACACTGCATTGACCCCAAGCATACATCCAAATCAACAAAAGAATGGCTTCACCAGAAGAAAATTAAAGTTTTGGAATGGCCCAGCCAGAGCCTTGACCTAAATCCAATAGAAAATCTGTGGGGTGACCTGAAAAGGGCTGTGCACAAGAAATGCCCTCACAATCTGACAGATTTGGAGCGCTTTTGCAAGGAAGAGTGGGCAAATATTTCCAAGTCAAGATGTGCCATGCTAATAAACTCAGACCCAAGAAGATTGAATGCTGTAATTAAATCAAATGGTGCTTCAACAAAGTATTAGTTTAAGGGTGTGCACACTTATGCAACCAGCTTATCGTACGTTTTTTATTTTTTATGTTTTTTCCCTATAGATTTGTTTGTTTTTCAATTGAATTGTACAGTTATAGGTCACATTAAAGGTGGGAAAAGTTTTGAAATTATTTATTGTGGTCTCATTTTTTTATATCACAAAAACCTGGCATTTTAACAGGGGTGCGTACACTTTTTATGTCCACTGTACATCAAAACAGCGTCCAGAGATGCCTTGTATATCAGACAAAGATCATCTCTCAGAAGTCTGCATGATACAGTGTAGAGAGTCAGGGCTTTGAGGTGATCAGCATAGGACATTGTGTTTATTCCCTGTATTCGTTTTGTAAGGAACCTTTGTGGACATTCCAGTTGCTGCATGTGTCTGGTCAGCTACATACTGAAGGGGACACTGTACTCTGTGATGGGTCTGATGAGGGTTGAGTACAGTCATATGATGACCTCTGTGGGCCTAGATCCCATGCCCTTGCTTATAAGCTGAACAACTTAGAAGGAGGGATTTTCTTACTAGCTTGGACACATGTTGGTCAAAGGCTAGGTTACTAGCTACACGAATTCCAGGATCCCTGACAAGTGAATCAACTTTTAAGCGTGTGTTATTGATGATACAGTTACCTGGCATGGCACACTTCCCAAACTGTACTATAATGCATTCCTTCATATTGAATTTTAAGCCATGGCTTTGGCACCAAGCGTTTGTCTGTATTAGACCTTCCTGAAGGGTGTTTTTGTCTTTCCGTGACTGCTCACAGTTTGCAGTAATCTGCAAACTTGTTTATCTAGAGGCCTTTGACATTGGCTTTGACATCCAAGATGAACATGCCAAAGAGAAATGGGCCTAGCACAGAGCCCTGGGGGGGAGGACTCCATAAAGCGGCCGGTCATCTGTGGAGGTGGTTCACTGATTCTAACCTCCTGGGTCCTATCATTGAGTCAGCTAACTGTCCAGCATGTTATAAAGGGGTTTATAGCTTGTTCTACAAGTTTGTTGACAATGCCCAAGTGGGATATTGTATCAGATACCTTTACCAGATCTAGGTAAGCAGTATACACCATTTTCTCCTCATCCAGTGCCTTGGTGACATTTTCAAAGACGTCCACCAGATTCAGTAAGCATAACATTTCTTTGATAAAGCCAAACTGGGATGGATCTAGTGTCTGGAAGTCTACTATGTCCTTGTTGATCATTTCCATGGTAATTCTTTCCATGGCATTGCAAATAAGACTAGTCAGACTAATGGGTCTATAGTTTTCAGCATCTGTTGAAGTTCCTCTCTCATGAAGGGGGATGGCCATCGCCATCCTCCATTCATGTGGCACAAAGCCTGTTTTAAGACTATAGTTAAATAATGACTCCAGGGGTCCTGATAAGTCATATTTTAGAGTATTCAGGAGGCATACTAAGAAATTATCGGGGCCCATTGAAGTTGTCTTCTTGGCTTTAGAGAGTGCAGCCAGTACATGCTGTCTGGTTATAGCTGGAGGGATTATGTTTGAAGGTATTTTGGGGAGTGAGAAGGGGTAAAGTTGTAATTGAATTTGTCCACTAACAGATTTGCTATATCTCCAGGCTCAGTCAATGTGGGACCATTAACCACCAGTTCAGCACATTGCTGTGTGCTGCCCTTGAGGCTTCTGATTTAGCTGTAGAAGGCTAACCTCAAAATTGGTTTTGCTTGACCTAATTAGCCCTCTTCATTGCCTATTTACTTTGATGGGAAAGGTATTAGGTTTATGAGACACACCCTTCCTGACTTTTTCCATAGTTTTTTTTCTTTTGCTGTATATGTTTAATTTGGGATGCTACCAGGGGGTTTTGTTTCTGGGGCTAGTCCAGGACTTACTTCTGGTAGGTACAGCAACCTCTATCCTGTCATTGACATGGTTGTACAGAGTTTCTGGGAGCAATTTGGCATAGGCTGCTGTGCTTTCTGAGTTTGAGGGGGCATTGCATTTTGACAAACCATCACTCGATAACAGTTAATTTGCCTTGGAATAGTTCCTAACTGTTACTGGTTTTAATAGAATTACAGAATTAATTATGATTTCGAGTAGACAGCTTTATAGTTAGACCTTACCCAGTAGGACGAGACATTGGGGGGAGTGGGGGTGCAGCATTCTCCATATATGTGAGCACAAAGTCCAGTATTTTGGAGCCACTGGTGAACGTATTCACTGTTTGGTCAAGGGTGTTCATATTTACAAAGTCCAGGAATGTCTGTGCCTGGAGATTTGAGGTTGTGTAGGATTCCCAGTGTGTAGAGGATTAGTTAAAGTCTGCCATGAGTAGAGTGCTAGGTTGGATGTTTAGTGTCTACAGCATGTCCAAGTATAAAGTGTGAGCTTCTTAGGACATTGAGGGTGACCTATAGCTGGCTAGGATATGGTATAGGATTTTGTCAGTGGTGATCTGTACGTGGAGGAACTACGCCACGTCATCTTGTTTGACTACCGTAGAGTCATGCTGGTTATTGATGTATATTGAGACACCTCCACCTTTAGTCTTTGTGCAGCTGCTGGTTTAAAAGTATAAGGCACTGAAACCTTGTACTGCCAGAGTAATCTCTGCCACTTTAAACCATGTCTCAGTAACTGCACCGCTGTTTATATTTGCAAGTATGAGGAGGTATTGGAGGGAGTGTAGTTTTTTATTTAGGCTCATGGCATTGAGCAGGAACACTGTGGGAGTCAGATGAGTTGATTTTGCTGTATTGGTAAGTTTGTCAATTTGGCATTGCCTAAAAAAAGCACTATGGGGGTGTATAGTTTTAGCCACTGTTTGAAAGCCCGGAGGGGAAAGGTGCAGACCATAATTGGCAAAATAGCTTACTCTGTTGACCATGCCCTCTGATAAATATTGGATTCCCTTAGAATAACAGCAGAAAGACAACCAGTTGTTGAAATCAATCCTGTTTTGCTCATATGTAGCACTCAGTGATGGTAATATGCTGCTCAGTGCTAAGCTCATATCAACCTCAGACACACAGTGTGAAAGCTCCGTAATGTCTGCCTTCATATAGTCTATGGAGGTTGTGATGCCCCACCACTAGCCCAGTAATCAAGGAACCTCAATCCTCACCACTAGCACCAGTGGGGGATGTACCTTCGGAGGATGACAGGTACACACGCAGTATTTCCAGATGCAGCTCTCTACATTAAGTACAATTTCTCTTAAGAGCACACAGAGACCACAGTCTTTCCGAGGCTGGTTTCTCCCTCTTTTTCCTGATCCCCAGTAAGATGTCCCACTGGCACAGCTATAGGGTTGAAGTCTTAGCTGAGTGGCCAAGCCAAGACCTCCAGCACCCTCTCTGTCCCACCAGTGCTTCGTGTCCCTGCCCAAGTAGCTGACACACACACACACTTTGAGGTTTGATTTACACACACACACACACACACACACACACACACACACACACACACACACACACACACACACACACACACCTACCTGGGAAAGGCTGGCACAGGTTCACTAGCTGTAGCCTATGCCCCATTCTGCCCAAGACTATAAGGTAGTTACTACTGCCACCAGCCACGTCATTATCAGCTACTTTAAGGCCCTGTATGTAATGTTACTATTAATCCAAATGGTAGTTTGATCAAGAGCAAGGCTATTAGGAGTGGCCCTGTGTCCTGTGTCTCACAAATATCAGCCACAATGAAAGGTTTAAATATATTTAATGTTGTTTGCCTTTTCGGCTTTTTCCCAGTAAGGGGTCACCACAGAGGAACTCCGGTCTGCTAATGATTGGCAGTAGATTTTTACGAAACGCCGAGGTGCCAACTCAATGCCCAACCTTCAATGAAGGCACGCCCATTTACGCACGCATGTCTTTCGAACGCTACCCAACCGCGGGGAGGACAAGCAGACTCCACACAGAAGGCACTCCCAAGCCACGCCGAGAATGGAACGGGAGAACCTCTTGCTGTGAGGTAACAACGCTAATGCCGCACCACCGCAGCTACATGTTGTTTAACAAATAATAAAAGAACAAGAAAATACTCTGTAAATAATCACAGTTACATCAGAGTTCAAAATCACAGGAAATATTTAAAACAACATTGCATTGCAAGACAGTCTCAAACAAATAAAGAAAATATCAAAGCTATACTTCACCATATTCCTGCCTAAATCTAAGAGAATTACTATACCCTGGTTAACTTACTTGTAGAGCAAGCAAGACAGATGTGGTGAGTGGATGTTCTTGTCAGGTCAAAGACAAAATACAACATTCCTAGTCTCTCTCTCTCTCTCAGAGAGTTCTTAAATTAATATTCCAAATATTACTGCTGGGATACTTGCAGAATGACATAATTTCTTGTCATCTGACTTCAGTTCCCAGGCTCACTACCATTGATGCAGCTGTAGCATTTAGTACCTCTTTTGGCAAATGGTGGAAGTCATAAAATAATTTACATTCCTCCACATTTAAAGACAGTACAAAAAATTTCTCGAGTACAGACATTCTGTCTCCTGTTGTCTGAAACTGAAAGATAACATCCTTTGTTTATGACCCAGCCATAAAAATAACTTAATTTCAACTATTCTTCTGAAGTTTTGCAAGTTAATCTCCTGTGTTTCAGTCTCTCCTGTTAAAATGTATACATCTAAACAGTTACAATAGTGCATATACATTTTGGCTCAGTACTTTACAAAATATCCCTTCAGCACGTCTGTATAAACCATCTTATATGACATACAGTTCTAATACATTTTTGTAACACAAGCTTGTGAATCATGTTGATATTCACAAATGACATAATTATTTACAAAATTAGCTAGGCTGGCAGTATTTCCCTTTGTCACAGAGGTACTTCTCAGTCATTTGCACAGGCATAGACTATTATGGAATCATACTGGTACATGTGGAGTAATGATTTGAGTGTGTGCATGATTTGCTGGATGTTCATGTTTCACTGTTGCATTCCAAATTGATGTCCTTCAAGGATGCATCTGCAGTCCTAACATATGGGTTGTCCTGCCTCAGGCAGCCCTTCGGTCGGCCGGATTCCAAAGTCTGGGTCTGGCCTCGGCTGATGTCGCACTTCACCCGACGCCATAGCTGCTGTCAATTGGGTATAAAGGCATCAGCCAACGCCATTTTCCTCAGTCTTTCTTGCTGCGCGGTGCCCGAAGCAGAAGCTGTTCGCAAGTGCCGGTCGGTCAGAACCAGAGATTACTACTACCGAAGACTTCTAAAAAGCTAAGTACCCCGTTGGGGACTCTTTCTTGCCTCAGCCGATGTCAGAAAAAGTAAATAACTGTTTAACTTGTGGGAAACTAATACCTCATAAGGATTTCCACTCTTACTGCCTTCCTTGCTTAGGCCCAGACCACGACGTAGCAGCTTGTCTAGCCTGTGCTTCCTTCAACCGACGGACACTTAGACGTTGGTCGGAGTTTGCAGCGGAGTTTTTCGGCCCCGCTTTTGCTTACATCATGCTGTTGGAGACTCCGACTTCACAATTAGCTAAAAAGCGTAAGGAAAAGGACCGACATTCGCGGTCCGCGGTTTCGGCCGAAACCACGGTTAAGTCAACCGCGAGTGTCTCGGTTTCGGCTGAAACCGAGTCCTCGGTTCTTCCTTCGGCCGAAAGCATGCCTCCTACTACCGAGGCCTCATCCAGCATGGCTGAATCTGCTACTGAAATTCCACCTGCTGTTGCAGGTTCTCAGGATTTATCAGATACTATTCCTTTAGACATATCTACTCCTGCACGTGGAGCAGCTAGGCCCCCTGCATCTATGTCTAACAAGGCTTTTTCTAGGGCTAAAGCAGCTAAATCTTCTAAGGCCTTGCCTGCTAAAACCCCCTCACACAGGCCTACCCCTAGTTCACAAATGCTCAGCCTGGCAGAGGATCTCATTTCTTTGATCAGGGGATCCCAACCCCACCCTGACAGGGCCTCTCATCCCCCTCCAGAGAAGAGGCCTAGAGCAGAGCCCCCTGAGGCAGTTTCAACAGATTATTCCACGGATGACTCCGATAACTCAAATCCTCCAGAAGGCCCTTATTCTCCATATGAGGACTCTGACGCAGAAGACTCCATTCCTTCTGCCTCTCCTCCTGAGGAATTTTCTTTTGGGGAAACCTTGCATGCTATGAGAGAGCAATTTCAATGGCAGGGCCAGGATTTTTCAGATTCAAGGAAAAGGCTTAGGACCTTTTTACATTTACCACAGCATAGGCCTTTAGCCATTCCTCCAGTACTAACAGTTGTGGATGATGCATTTAATGATGCTTGTACTGCCCCTGACTCTCTTTCCCCCGGCCCCTGCTAAGCCCGACAGATACTACAAGGTCCCGGACACACATTATCACTTGCATAAGGCTCCTATTGCAGATCCTGAAACTATTTCACAGGGCCCCAAAGCTGTAGCAGCTGCCTCTGCCTCTGCCAAAAACCCCCTCCCCTCTGAAAGAGAATCTAGGGCATTAGAGAGATGGGGTAAAAAAGTGTATACTTCTGCTACTCTTTCGGCTAGGGCCTTAAACTGTCAATTCCACATGATTCAGTATCAGGAATATTTGTTAGACCAGCTAAATAAAAAATTGTTCTCTCCTGAACCTATAGACCGTAAGTCCCTTCAGGATTTGGTACATAACTCTCAGCAGGTCAGTAATCATTCATTAAAATGCGGCTATGATGCACTGGAGGCTTCCTTTAGATCAGCTATGACTGGTACAGTGATCAGAAGGCATGCATGGTTAAAAGAGCAATCCTTACCAGACCATGTAAAGTCAAAGCTCCTAGATGCTCCCATGGAGAAACACAGTTTGTTTGGCTCCCCTGCACAGCAAGTGTTAAAGAAGGTGGAAGAAAAAGCAAAATCTGTCCAAACAGTCAAGGATTTCTTACAGGTCCAGCCTCCGAGGTTTAGTAGAAATTGGCCTTCGAAGAATTGGTCCTTTCCAGACACCTCCAGAGCACAGAGAGGCAGAAATAGGCGCTCAAGAGGCAGAGGTCAATCCAGAGGTGACTACAGGGGACGTCAGTGGCAGCCTAACAACCAGAGAAGTACTGCCACAGATCCAGCTACTACCACTCCCACAGGACAGTCACAGTGACTTGGCTCTGATACCGCCTACCAGGGAACAACTGGAAGCACCCTTAGGCGGAAAGCTAGCCTTATTTTCAGCAAACTGGCATTACATTACAGGAGACAAATGGATTTTACAGACAATAGACAAAGGCTACAGGTTTCACTTCCATACTCTACCAAGAAAGAGAGGAATGCCAAACCTACCACCAAACCAAAAAACAAATGCTCTAGGACAAATCAACCACTTACTAAGGATGAGAGCTATAGAAAAGGTACCGTCTATGGAACAAGGACAAGGATTTTACTCCAGACTTTTCCTGGTACCAAGAAAAGAAAACCAATGTTGACCTATTCTCGACCTGTCCGCTCTGAGCACATATCTCATTGTTCCAAAATTCAAAATGCTGACCCTACAGCAACTTCTTCCCATGCTGGGCAAGGAGTCTTGGCTGGTGACTCTAGATCTCAAGGAGGCATACCTGCACGTCCCTATACGACCAGATTGCAGAAGATACCTCAGATTTCTTGCAGGATCAGAGCATTATCAATTCTCAGCATTGCCCTTTGGCTTATCTACTGCGCCCAGAGTATTCACGAAATGCCTGGCATCAGTAATTGCTCATTGCAGGCTTCAGGGAATTCAAATTTATCCATACCTGGACGACTGCCTGATACAAGCGGACAACAAGATCAAATTAACAAAAGATTTAGAAAAGGTTATTCATCTACTGCAAGCCCTGGGATACACAGTCAACATAAAAAAGTCAAGGCTGGTACCATCCCAAAGGATAACATTCTTGGGTGCAGAACTGGACACATCAAATCAAATGGCATTTCTCACAGCAGAAAAACAAAAGCAACTACCACTCTATTTCATGACATTAACAACGCAGAACCAGCTTACAGCAAGGAAAGTCCTGCAAGCCCTGGGTTACATGGCATCCTGCATAATATTGGTTCCACATGCCAGACTACATATGAGAAAGTTGCAATGGTACCTAAGGAATTTATGGTCTCAGCACAAGCACAGCCTAGAAACCCAAATTCCAATAATTCCATGCCTGAAGCAAGAATTCCTGTGGTGGGCTCAGGCCTGTCAGCTGAACAGAGGACTGCCTTTCCACAGCCCTCAACCAAGCCAGACTATCACCACGGACGCCTCAGACCTTGGTTGGGGGGCACACATGGCGGACAAGTGCATACAAGGCTTATGGACACAGGACCAGCTGAACCTGCACATAAATCTAAAAGAGATGCTGGCAGTGAAACAGGCAATTCAGACATTCAGACCGTTTCTCCAACAGGGTCATTTGCTGATAAGGACGGACAACACCACAGTCATGTGGTATATCAACAAACAGGGAGGCGCACACTCATATCCTCTATGCCGGATGGCAATGGACCTGTGGAATGTGGCCCTGAACCTCAACATTCAGCTCCAGGCCATATTTGTGCCAGGAAAAGAAAATATACTAGCAGACACCTTAAGCAGAACTACCACGGATGCCCACGAATGGATGCTGCATCCAGACATCTTCAAATCCATTACAAAGAAATGGGGCCTACCAGAAATAGACCTGTTCGCATCCCCACACAACCACCAATTGAGGAAATTCTGCACAAGGACATACCACCCACTTGCTTGGAGGGTGGACTCCCTATCCTTCAGTTGGGAAAACCTGACAGCATATGCATTCCCACCTCTTCCTTTGATGCACAAAGTGCTACTGAAGATCAAAGAAGATCACCCAAGGATCATCCTGATAGCTCCAGACTGGCCGAGGCAGCATTGGTACCCGCTACTGAGGAGTATGTCACGGGCACATGCATGGCCTCTACCTCTAGTTCCTTTACTGCTGACACAGAACAACTTCAAGATCCTGCATCCAAACTTGAAAACACTGCAGCTAGCTGCTTGGAATATTGCATAAAACAAAATAACCCAGATTTATCTCAGAGGGTTAAAGACATTATCCTGGAGGCACGCAGACCCTCCACAAGGAAAACTTACTCAGCCAAATGGAAAAGATACCTCATTTGGAGTGCAGCAAAAGGAGAAAATGTATCATTACCAAGCATAGCTAACATCCTGGAATATTTAGCAGAACTTTTCCACAATGGCCTGTCTTACTCCTCCATTAAGATTCATGCATCAGCAATTTCAGCAGAATACAACATGGATCCTCCAGTCTTCTCTCATCCTCTACTCAGACAGTTTCTGAGAGGAATTAAAAATGTAAAGTCACTAAGGAAGCCACCTTTGCCTACGTGGGACCTGAACTTTGTGCTAGAAAAGTTAACACTTCCCCCTTTTGAACCAGCAGCAACAGCAGAATTACAGTTCATATCTTGGAAAACTGCTTTCCTGCTTGCAATCACTTCAACAAGAAGGGTTTCTGAATTACAGGCATTAATGGCAATACAGCCCTTCCTTATCTTCCATCAGGATAGAGTGTCCTTGAGAACTAATCCTACTTTTATGCCAAAGGTGGTCTCCAGGGTATCATTGAACCAAGCAATCCACCTACCAACATTCTTCCCCAACCCACAGAACAGGGGGGAAAGACTACTACATACCTTGGATGTGCACAGGCAATTGCGCTACTACCTGGACAGAACCAAGAACAATAGAAAAACTGACCAGCTTCTGGTAGCATATGCAGCAGGAATGGAAGGAAAAGCAATTGCAAAACAGACAATCTCAAAATGGATAGGAAATTGCATTAGATTTTGTTACTCTTTTCATGGAAAGACAACTCCAGAAAACATCAGACCTCACTCTACAAGGGCTACAGCCACTACTACAGCTTTCTTACGAGGAGTGGCTACCAAAGACATTTTAGAGGCTGCTACTTGGAGCTCCATGCATACATTTGCCAAGCATTATAATCTACCCTTATACTCCAGATCCCGAGCAGGTTTTGCCACTGCTGTTTTGCAAGGGATCTTAACTACACCATAATCTTCTTAGTGCCTCCTCCCCCAGTTTGGCTATGGTATTCTACCCATATGTTAGGACTGCAGATGCATCCTTGAAAGACATAGTACAGTTTTGTACCTACCATAAATGTAGATGTCCGAGAGGTATGCATCTGCAGTCAGGATTACCCACCCTCCTTCCCCTCTGTGGTACTCCTAGGGTATTTGCCCATCTTGTAGCTAGCTGGGGGAATCTATTATGGTGTATTTGTTTGTATATATGTATATACATGTTTATATTGTTTGCTCTCTACTGTTTGGAATCATTTACATTTATCCAAATTTAGCCTTCCTAGAGGGCACCTGGCATCTGGGGCAAGAAACACTGAGGAAAATGGCGTTGGCTGATGCCTTTATACCCAATTGACAGCAGCTATGACGTCGGGTGAAGTGCGACATCAGCCGAGGCCAGACCCAGACTTTGGAATCCGGCCGACCGAAGGGCTGCCTGAGGCAGGACAACCCATATGTTAGGACTGCAGATGCATACCTCTCGGACATCTACATTTATGGTAGGTACAAAACTGTACTTTCAGCAGAATGCAATAAATCCTGTAATTCTTTATTTTCAGCACAGTCAGGAATCAACAACATTTTCTGTTTAAGCAATCCAATAATATGCTGCTGATACTTTAACATATGAAACTGGCAGTTTAAGGCCGTAATGGCCAAAGTTGCAGAAGTGTATACCTTCTTACCCCATCTATCCAGTGCCCTGGAATCTCTATCAGAGGGGGTAGGGTTTTTGGTAGTAGTAGCCTTAATGCCCTTGGCTCCCTGTTAAATGGTCTCAGGATCCGCAGTAGGATTTTTAAAGAGGAACTTGTGAGAGTCAGGTACCCTATAATACCTTATCAGGTGTTCTGGGAGCAGGAGGTAAAGTGTCAGGGGCCAGGCTAGATTCCAAGAAGGCATCCTCTACAATGTCCAGTACAGGAGGGATAGCTAAAGGCCTGTGTTGAGGCAGGAGTAAGAATTCTCTAAACCTCTTTTTAGAGTCAGAGTAATCCTGGCTTTCCCAGCGGAAATGCTCCCTTAGAGTATGCAAGGTTTCACCAAAAGAGAAATCTTCTGGAGAGGAAGCAGAGGGAATGGAGTCCTCTGCATCAGAATCCTCATAGGTAGATAAGGGCAAATCCTGGTCATCAGAGAAAACAGAAATTTCAGAATCCTGATCAGAAGAATCAGAAAGAAAATCAGACCTAGGTCTCTTAGATGGAGAAGGGTGGCTTCCCCTGATTAGAGTAATTAGGTCTTCAGCTATTCTTATCATTTGTTTTTTAGGCATAGGGGCCTGACCA
The DNA here is from genome assembly GCF_019279795.1 of Protopterus annectens. Classification (NCBI taxonomy): domain Eukaryota; kingdom Metazoa; phylum Chordata; order Ceratodontiformes; family Protopteridae; genus Protopterus; species Protopterus annectens. Next base: position 329,724,012 of record NC_056743.1, read on the forward strand.
TGCAGACTGGGCATCGGTTTTCTGGGCATGGATTGAGTTTTAGGCCTTGAAGAAGAAGATGGCGTCAGTTTAATATGCAAGTCAGTAGGCCTGAATACACCCTCAGAAGCCGGTGCCTGCACAGCGGCTCCGAACCCATCCAAGGTAGAGACATCCGCAGGTTCCACAGTTGAAGAAGCATCTTGCGGCATACCGGACTGCGAATGGGTCTCAGTAGAGGCATACGAATCTGAAGTAGTGGGTATCAGGGGCTGCGGAAGCACCTCACTGAGTACTGGCGAACTGGTGACTAGCTTAGTAGAAGCGTCGTCTGCAGCTTTGGACCTATGCTGTCTGTCTCTGTCTTTATCTTTGCGTTTTTTCAGAATGTCAGTAGTCTGGTCGCTTACCAAAGCCATTTATGGATAATTGAACCAAGTACCAAAGTATTTAGATGCGAAAATGAACAGACGAATAGTATGAGGTTTAAATAAGGCAGAAAACTGACAGCGAGGTACGTCGGGGTCTGGGCCTAGGCAAGGAATCCAGTACGAATTAAAATCTTTGCGGTATTTGCTTTCCACAAGAAATACAATTGTTAACTTTTACTGACATCGGTTTAGAGCAAGAAAAAGGATCCCCAATGGGGTACTTAGCTTAGTTGAAGACATCTGATCTGAAACTCGAAAACGAAAATTTCAGGAGTCGGCCGACCGGCACTTGCGAAGTGCTTCTGCTTCGGGCACCGCACGGCAAGAAAAACTGATGTAATGGCATCGGCTGCATGCTTTATACCCCTGACTACCTGACGTACTGGAAAATGAGACAGCAACCAATGCAGGACCCAACACTTTGATAATCAAGCCGACTGAGGGCTACTGCAAGCAGATAACCCAAATGTGATGACTGCAACAGTGAATACACTCTAACATCTACATTTATGGAAAGTGTACACAACTGTACTATCCTGGTTCCAGATAAAGAACTACCATTATCTTCTCCTTGTTCAGCCTGGTTAGTGGGGCATCACTATTTACAATGGAGTACCCTCTGATGAGAGTCCTGAGAAGTGTGTTTGCTTGCCTTAGGGGCTTAGTGTTTGGGGCATCACTGAGAATGACTGTGTGTGTGGTGTTAGGCATTGCTATTTCAGAGTGCCGTAGACTTGCTGAGACATAGCTTTAATAATGGACACTCTAGGCGAGCTTTGGCATTTAGGAAGATTGCTTTTAAATGCCTCAGCATACATTAGTCTATGTGTGTGTGGTTTTGACAACCTGATATGAAGTTGTATGCAAGAGTTCCAGTGTCATTATTAGTACATCTCTCGCATACTGTGTCTGCTCCTCTAAGGATTAGATGGTTGTTAGTAAATGTAAGACAACTGCTACATTGTCTTAAGATTCCCATATCTACCAAGCTGGCTTACAGAGAAGTTAGAAAATTGCACATCAGTACTGCCCATGTCTTTAATTTGTGAGCAACAAGGCGGTGGCATATTGGAGTTGGAAGCCTGCTAAGGGTGCTTTGTTGGTGCAGACTAATAAAGATGTTTTACTGGGGCAGATTATGCTAAAAAGTACTAAATTCTGCTAACTTTAATGTTTACACAATACTGAATTTTACAGAATCTGTAGGTATTGCCACTCGACATCCAGCTAGCTGCTCTAAGCTTGTTGGCGCAAAAGGTGTTTCTGGTGTATTGCTGCTTTACAGGTTACAATTTTGTGGACCATTCTGTAGGGAATATTTGCTTTCTAGGTGTTTGCTGCTGTACTGGGGACTGCTAACTCATACAAATTTTCTAGCAGCGTGGGGAAAAACAGAAAACTAATGAGCTCTCTGGCCAATAAAATGACTACACTATGAATCTTTTTGTATATTTTCCAACTTATATAGACTAGGCAAATACCTCCTGCCACAAGATGAATAAACCCAGTCTTCCTAATGTAAAAGCACAGTAGAAGAGACCCATATGTGCAGTGCTACCATAAACCACTTAAACAGATGGAAATCCCATGGTGAGGAGGAATTTTTCTTTTTACAAAACATTCAGTGAAATGCACATGCCAAAGCAGGAGACAGTAGTGATCATTCAGAATAACTGAAGTGCAGTTTACCAATCAAAGGTACTTAACTTTGCTTGGATGGCACTGGATACAAGGCAAAGACTTCTAGACTGCAGGCTAGGACTCCAAGCTTTGTTGGGCTCCAGGAAAACGAGTAGGAGACCGCATGTAGTAAACTAGGTTTACTCAAGAGCAGTACTGGTTTGCTGGATGGGCAGTCAGTGTAATAGATTTATGGAAAATAATGGGGTGGGAAATGTTTATAAATAACAAAAATCCAAGACCAGGAAGCAGAGCAGCAGAAAATGATGAATGTCAAACAAAGTTCTTTATTATACAAGACACGAACAGACTTGTACCACAAGCGCTTTCACTCAGATAATTCTGAGCTTTTTCAAGTGATGCCATTCTAATTCACACAGCAGCTTAAATATCTTAGCAACCATTTCATTAATTGGAAACATCTATTGTTAATTAATCACTAAAAGGCAAACTTACATCTTAAAACATTCTGAAAAATATATATATGTTAAAGCTAAACATAAACATAACTATGCTCCATAAGGTGGAAATTAATCAATGCTAAACTGTTCATAAATTAGATATGTCCTATTAAAAAGCCATAAATATATTTGTTATTTACAATAAAAAAACTATAATTTATCAAAACATGTGCAAAATAGTACTTTAAAAATACTAGTAAGCTCCTAGGTGTGCCAAACATGTAACTACATTGCGTAAAAAACTTTTATGATAGACCACTCCTAGAAAATGTTCATGCCAATGGGGTCTAACAAGTGGCAAATTCCATCTTCTAGAGCTTTTTAAATTCTGTTGAATTCATAGAAATCCATCTGAAAAATTATATATAAATAAGAATTCAAAAGTATTTATATTACTAATGCACATGTTCCTAATAAATAAATAAATAAATAAATACCTAAAAAGCATTAGTATAAAAAATCGGTAGTTGAAATGGCATATAAAAAATAAGTTTGAATCATGACTATAGCCTTGCTCTTCTTAATTTTAACACAGATTTAATAGTAATTGTCCCATTGAGCCCAGGGGACCTTCCCGCATCTAACCTTAACTGCCATAGGAGTTCATGATACTCAAGAGTGGATTCCCAATCACCACCCCTGGCGTCAAATTCAACCTGCTCTAGGACTAAAAATTTTATATTAATGCCTGGACAAATTAATGAATGCTTATAGAAGGCATTAGTCTCCTTTCTTTTAGTCATGTCATAAAAATGCTCGTAAATCCGTTTTCTGAGCTCCCTTTCTGTCTTTCCCACATAAAAACTTTTACATGTGGTACAGAAGCCCAGATACACCATTCCTTTAGTACCACAGGTATAAAAACCTGTTGGGTGAACTCTAAACTTTCTTAATGGAATGTATAAAAATTCATCTTTCCATATAGCATAACATTGACTACAGGCACCACATTTGTATGTGCCTGTTCTGGGTTGTTTCACCTTTCTTTTATTTTTCCGTTTCTTTTCAAATATTTCTTTGAAATTCACACCCCTTTTCCTTATAAAGCTAGGTCTTAGGGGTAGGGAATCCTTAAATTCTTCAGTAAGAGCAAGAACCGGCCAATAATTCATTAAAGTTTCTTCCATTTCTTTTGAGTCAGAGGAATATGTGTAAATAAAACTATTTCTAACATTACCGGGTGTGTTGGAAGCAGTTCTTATTACTGATTCAAACCCCTTCCCTAAAATAGGTATGTACACAGTGTCTCTAAGAGAGTCAACCTCATCAGCTAAGTTCTTAAAAAGCTCCAAGGGGTAACCTCTCTCCAAGAATAAAGCTTGTAGAACTTCTACCTCTGATTTATAATCTGCATCGGTACTACAAATTCTACAAGCTCTAATAAGCTGCCCTTTTATGATTCCTCTTTTTTGATACAGAGGGTGTGCACTTTCAAAGTGTAACAAAGAGTTAGAAGAAGTGGGTTTTACGGTACAATTTAGATTGAAAAGTATTACCAGCATAATCTTTGTACAAAGTAATGTCCAAGTAATGCAATTCATGAAGATCAACAGAATGTGTGAATTGCAAAAACCTGGTGGTAGTATTAATGTATCTAAGGAATTCTCCTAACTCATCCTCTGAACCTCCCCAGAGAATGCAAATGTCGTCCAGGTATCTTCTGTAGAAGAGAATGTGTTGCTTCCAGGGGGGTATTAAAACAAATGTGTGCTCCCATTTATGGAGTACCACATTTGTGTAAAATGTGGCGCATGATGCACCCATGGCTTCCCCTCTACGTTGCCTGAACAATTCCCCATTGAAAAAAATAAAATTGTTTTCTAAAACAATTTCCATCAGCTCAACTAATAGGTTGGTAAACTTATTACTAAGACTAGTTTCTTTGTTAAGGAACTCACTGAACCATTCCAAGCCTTCCAAATGGGGTATACATGAAAAAAGATCCTTAATGTCTAGGGTTACCATTAATAAGTCTGATGAAAAACAAGAAACAGGAATATCACGTAAAAAATGCCAAGAGTCCTTGCAAACATGACTAAGTAGGGGCGTAAATTCCTTCGTCAGATGGTCTATAAATTTACCTATAGGTTCAGTCACACCTCCTGCCCCTGCAACTATAGGCCTGAATCTTAATGGGTGGAGTCCTTTATGGGTTTTTGGAATTCCGAATATAATCGGTATTCTCGGTTTCTCCACATACAGATAGTTAAAAAGCCTCTCATTAATAGCTTGTTGCAATAAAAGATCTTTAAGATAATAATTGATCCGTGCAAAAGCTATGTTGACTTCATTACGTGATACCGTATCATATTGCTCATTATCTTGCAGCATAGTATAGATATATGTTTCATATTCTTCAGTAAACATGAGCACACCCCCTCCACCCTTGTCTGGCTTCATTATCCTAACATTCTGTTCCTTGAGGTAGTTAATAAAATTACTTTCTTGCAAAGATAGATTACACACAGATGAAGGCTTTTTAGTATCAGCTATTTTCCTGAAGTCATTTTCAACTGTTTTCAAATGTTTTAATACCCCCCTGGAAGCAACACATTCTCTTCTACAAAGGATACCTGGACGACATTTGCATTCTCTGGGGAGGTTCGGAGGATGAGTTAGGAGAATTCCTTAGATACATTAATACTACCACCAGGTTTTTGCAATTCACACATTCTGTTGATCTTCATGAATTGCATTACTTGGACATTACTTTGTACAAAGATTATGCTGGTAATACTTTTCAATCTAAATTGTACCGTAAACCCACTTCTTCTAACTCTTTGTTACACTTTGAAAGTGCACACCCTCTGTATCAAAAAAGAGGAATCATAAAAGGGCAGCTTATTAGAGCTTGTAGAATTTGTAGTACCGATGCAGATTATAAATCAGAGGTAGAAGTTCTACAAGCTTTATTCTTGGAGAGAGGTTACCCCTTGGAGCTTTTTAAGAACTTAGCTGATGAGGTTGACTCTCTTAGAGACACTGTGTACATACATATTTTAGGGAAGGGGTTTGAATCAGTAATAAGAACTGCTTCCAACACACCCGGTAATGTTAGAAATAGTTTTATTTACACATATTCCTCTGACTCAAAAGAAATGGAAGAAACTTTAATGAATTATTGGCCGGTTCTTGCTCTTTACGAAGAATTTAAGGATTCCCTACCCCTAAGACCTAGCTTTATAAGGAAAAGGGGTGTGAATTTCAAAGAAATATTTGAAAAGAAACGGAAAAATAAAAGAAAGGTGAAACAACCCAGAACAGGCACATACAAATGTGGTGCCTGTAGTCAATGTTATGCTATATGGAATGATGAATTTTTATACATTCCATCAAGAAAGTTTAGAGTTCACCCAACAGGTTTTTATACCTGTGGTACTAAAGGAGTGGTGTATCTGGGCTTCTGTACCACATGTAAAAGTTTTTATGTGGGAAAGACAGAAAGGGAGCTCAGAAAACGGATTTACGAGCATTTTTATGACATGACTAAAAGAAAGGAGACTAATGCCTTCTATAAGCATTCGTTAATTTGTCCAGGCATTAATATAAAATTTTTAGTCCTAGAGCAGGTTGAATTTGACGCCAGGGGTGGTGATTGGGAATCCACTCTTGAAGTATCATGAACTCCTATGGCAGTTAAGGTTAGATGCGGGAAGGTCCCCTGGGCTCATTGGGACAATTAGTATTAAATCTGTGTTAAAATTAAGAAGAGCAAGGCTATAGTCATGATTCAAACTTATTTTTTATTTTTTATATGCCATTTCAACTACCGATTTTTATACTAATGCTTTTTAGGTATTTATTTATTTATTTATTAGGAACATGTGCGTTAGTAATATAAATACTTTTGAATTCTTATTTGTATATAATTTTTTAGATGGATTTCTATGAATTCAACAGAATTTAAAAAGCTCTAGAAGATGGAATTTGCCACTTGTTAGACCCCATTGGCATGAACATTTTCTAGGAGTGGTCTATCATAAAAGTTTTTTACGCAATGTAGTTACATGTTTGGCACACCTAGGAGCTTACTAGTATTTTTAAAGTACTATTTTGCACATGTTTTGATAAATTATAGTTTTTTATTGTAAATAACAAATATATTTATGGCTTTTTAATAGGACATATCTAATTTATGAACAGTTTAGCATTGATTAATTTCCAGCTTATGGAGCATAGTTATGTTTATGTTTAGCTTTAACATATATATATTTTTCAGAATGTTTTAAGATGTAAGTTTGCCTTTTAGTGATTAATTAACAATAGATGTTTCCAATTAATGAAATGGTTGCTAAGATATTTAAGCTGCTGTATGAAGTAGAATGGCATCACTTGGAAAAGCTCAGAATTATCTGAGTGAAAGCGCTTGTGGTACAAGTCTGTTCGTGTCTTGTATAATAAAGAACTTTGTTTGACATTCATCATTTTCTGCTGCTCTGCTTCCTGGTCTTGGATTTTTGTTACTTGGTTTGCTATTACGCTCCGTTTTTGAATTTTTAAATGTATATAAATACCTTATACAACAGTCAATAGCAATAAAAGAGGCAAGGGAGAGAATTTAGAAATCAGATTATCACAAGGAGTGGAGGGCAGTGACAACTTATACAATGGCACAAAAGGTGGGAGGGTTGGGGAAAATTTACTAGGAACAAGCAGGCTAGTTACAAAGTCATTCAATCAACTAAAGGCAATATTGATGCTCATTCAGAAACTTTAGCTTAATGTGTTATTAAGACACAGAATACAAGCAGGTAAATAAGTACAATGTAAAAGCACTGATGCACAATCTGGAGCAGAGGCAATTCTCTCACTGTTGAACTACTATAGTTTAAGGCACCAGACTATGCAAAAATGTACTTTTAACACTGTTTATGGGAAAAATGCAGTAGTAAATGACTAAGACACAAAGTTGGCAGTTGTAGTACACAGTTTTGCCGCAACTGTGAATTAAACTACAAGACTATGGCCCAGGAGGGTTTAAAATATGTATATGTATTTCTGCCTGTCACAGTAGAAGTGCAGAATAATGCAGAAACTCATCTTCTCACAACTGCTAACTAAAATACAGGACTAAGGTCCAAGAACAAACTAAAAAAATGCAGTCAGGTGTAACAGAACAGAAAAATACAAAGTAGTATCACCACACAGGTCACTGTATATATGACTTAAATGTTTAAGCAGATATGAAATAATTAAAATAATGTATTTCTTCCTTTTTGATGAAAAGCTAGTTGTTCACAGTTCCACACCTCTCCAAAACTTGTATAAAAGTGTAGATTTTGTGTAAAGTTTGTTTGCAGGCCATTTGCTGTGTCATTAATGTAGTGGCGTATGTCTGCCCAACTGTAGTCATTTAATGCATTTAATTTTCACTTTATTTTTAAAGCTTAATTCATTACATATGAGTGCGCCTCCAGGCATTTCTACAGTTAACTCCTAGGCATGAAATATTGCTTTTTCATGTTTGCATTAATAATTCTAAAATCATGATACATAACAAGATATCAGAAGATTTCTTCTTAAAACTTACATGATGGCAAACACAGTTGATATTTGCCCTCTGTCTAATGTAGCTAAAGAGATATTGAATATTATTTGTATTCTCTTTATTTGTATTGTAATAATTTTCATATTTCTCTAAATATTTCAACATTTACATAACAGAGACAGAACTCCATAGCCTCACATGAAAGCTTACAGCTGTATGAAGCCAATCCTGCTGGCAGTATGTGTCTTGCTTGAACAGTTACTGAGATATCATAACCTGTTTATACAACATTGCGAAATTAATATTCACTGCCTTTATTTTGGCTTATAAAATCCATTTTAAAGCATCAAACTGAATGAGTGCCACCAATATAAAAATTAATTTATCCTGAATAGTTTGCCATTTACAGTTTTCTAGTAATACTTGTGGTTCCAGAGGTATGAATATTTGTTTGAACTGTAGAGGGGATAACTTCATTTATTTAAAAGAATCTAGCCACACCCACTGGGAGTTAAAGGTGCACACTTAAAAGAGCTGTACTGGAGGGAATGAGTTAAAAACAAGTATCATGAATTGAGAAAGTATTGTTTTACCAACTTCCCATCTACTGGCCCCATACACAAAATTGAGCAACATGTATGATGTCTTTTGAGTCATCCAGGGCTATATTCACTGCCATACTGCGAATGATATTTTGTAAAAGTTCATTCTGCTTGTCCTTTGCTATGACATTAATTCAGCGACTTGCTGTTTGCCAGCTCAGATTTAGTTATTTGATGCTTTTAATGAAGTCTTCATGATTGTTAATGCTGTCAAACAAGTCTTCTGCTTTATCAAGAAAACATTGTTTTTCCAACCCCAATCAGCAAATAGCTTTCCATGTTTTGCAAGGAGTGATGTAGTGTGGGAGCTAGTGAGAGTTACTGCAACAGATCATTTAATGCATGCCTCAGATGTTCTTGCTGGCTGTTTACAGCTCTCTTAAGACCAGAGAGAGATGGTAAAGCTTTACAGATGATCTCAGTGGAAGCCTTTCAAGATAAGTATTTTGTTTCATAATGTCTTTACATTGATTTTTTTAACTAAGAGTATCTCTTTACATAATAAGGAAAGAGGCTTCCCTTTCTGTCGAATGACAGAGAAATCCTGCTCCCAGTTGTCTTGTACAACTCCGGCTTCACTCATTATTTTCCTTTCTTCTTTCCTTTATAGGACTGAGACTGACATGTTGACGCAGTTGAATTTACTAAAACTGTATCAATAGCTGTCAGATAAGGACCTTCTTTCTGTAATGACAGATGCCTGAAAAGGCAAGCAATAAGGCAAGTCAGCTATCCAGATACACACCCATTAGCTCTTTTCAGAAACTTAACTGCATTATACAAGCTGCAACCAGGTAAAAATCCTCTGTTGTGTTTATGTACACACACCCACATGTGTGTGTGTGTGTGTGTGTGTGTGTGTGTGTGTGTGTGTGTGTGTGTGTATGTATGTGTATATATATATATATATATATATATATATATATATATATATATATATATATATATATATATAGATGTGTGTGTGTGTATAGATATATATATATATATATATATATATATATATATAGATGTGTGTGTGTGTATAGATATATATATATATATATATATCGTTATACATACATATATATGTGTATGTGTACACACACACACACATATATACATATATATGTATATATATATATATATATATACATATATATAAATATATATATATATATATATATATATATACACATATACATTTGTAGAGAAAGAGGAAGGCCTGCTGAAAATCTGTGATGTACCATTCCATTTTATCCAGAGCATGATTACCCTGTTGTTAAATCAGTACTTAATATGTACAATCCTAATAAACTTTCAGTAGTACTAAATGAGGAAGATTCTGCCACAGGAACTCTTCTAATGTTCACACACAGACACACACACACATCCGAGCACAGAAGTAATGGAGATACTGAAGTGCAGAGCTCAACAGACAATTAATATTTAATGTTTATTTGGCTTACTGCATTATGCAGACACACTGAAACATTAAAATTGTTTTAAGATTAAGTTATACCAATGTAGATAATGACAGAAAGTCTACTTTAAGCTATTTGGAGTGCATTATTAATGTACTGTGTACCCCACACCCAGGCATATGAGCATCCTTTCACAATGACTGGTATTATTCTCTGTGGTACAGAAACATTTAGTGTGCATTGATACATACTTAATGAAGTATGCAGTTTTACAAGCAGCCACTGAAAAACAGAAACAAAATTTATTTTGTTGAGCCATTTCTGGAATACAACAATGTTTTTGTTTCTCCAAAGCAGAGTATGCAGACTTTATGCAAAAAAGTGGTATTTATGCCACAAATATTCCATTTCATGGTTCATTAAATAGTCTGATGGAGATGATCATATAGACTGAAATGGGTAATGAAAATGAAAGGGGAGACTGTGTAAATGAACCTAACATACTCTAGTTCAGCTAGATTGCCTTTTCGATGATGTCTGCTTTGTCTCAGACAAAAATGCTTATCTCAGTCTTCAAAAACTGGTGTGCTGCATTGCTGCAGTAAACCGGAAGTGGGTAGGGACTCCTCCAATGAAAGGATAAACACCTTCAGATTTTGAAACAGTGTAAATTTAGGTAACTGTAATCAAACAAACAAGTCATGCAGTGAGATAGCAAGCCAGATTTACTACTCCCCCCCCCCCCCTCATACCCCAGTCCAAGGCTGTCCTTCCTCCTAGTAAAGAATCAAAAACTCTGGGCAGACAGGAAAAACATGCACATTCATCCTCCAATCTCTTCTGAAGACATTAAATTATATGACTCGTGTTAAAGTTCTTTAGCGATTGAAGCCATGTGTATTCTGTAGGGGGTTACCACACGTTGAGCTTACGTTAAAGTTACAGTCTCAGATGGCAACCCTAAGATCTATATGTTTGGCCCTCACAGTGTAGTGGATAGTACAACTAGGTTGGCTGATAGAGTTCTTATTTTTCATTTCCACATTTCGCTGCACCTGACAGAATTTGTCAAATTCATGAATTCTCCATTGATGCAATATTGCTGTTTGGACCTCCAGCAAAAGCTAAATTTCAGAGGCAGAAAAACTAAGGGAATACACTTTCACAAGTTAGAGTGGAATCCCAGTCTCTTCATTTGGCTGTTCTCGGGACTGCAGTAGACTTTACATCAACTCTGATTATGTAGCCCAGGCAGGTATGACCCTAACCCTGAGCAGTATCCTTCCTTCACCAAGAATGATGCCACAATATAGAGACAAGATGATCAGCTTTAACAATTGGCTTAATGTCTGGTGTCATTCAAAGGGGATCCAGTGTCTGTCTGCCTGGGATGACATGCTTGACAAGCCACGCTGCTTCTAAGGGACGGCTTGCACCTGTCACCCTGGGATTCGGATATTGGCTAAGGCCCTTGCCACCCCATAGTGCCTTTTTAGGCAAGGCTCAAATTCTAAACCTACCACCCTAGAAAACAAAAATGGGAAGAAACTGAGGGTAATGCTGCTCAATGCCAGAAGTCTAAATCTCAAAATGCACGCACTCGAGGCCCTTCTCAGTATGGAGAACATCGATGTCTGTGCTATAACTGAAACCTGGTTCAAGGCTCCTGAGAGCACCCGGCACTATTAGGTTTTACCTCATATCATGCGTTCCGGCCCCAAAACCCGGACCACACCACAAAAGGAGGGGTGTATCCATATTCATAAAGGATACCCACACCTCCAGGTTGGTGGCAACGCAAGTTTCGGAAACCATCCAGGTGCAACTAACCATAGGCAAAACTGCTCTACAAATTGTAGCATGCTACAGGCCACCCTCTCAAACTCAGGAACCCCACACAGCCTTCCTGAAGACACTGGAGGGTATAAATGTATCTCCAAACACCATCATATTGGGTGACTTCAACTACCCGAATATAGACTGGGAACATTACTCAAGCCCTAACTTTCTAGCCCAACGGTTCCTGGAGTTCATAAATTCAAATGCCATGGAACAGCTAGTCACTGTTCCCACGAGAGGAGAAAATATACTAGATCTCATTGTCACAAACATGGGGACAAAATGCTCCACACCGAAGTATATCCCTCATTGGTGAGATCTGATCATAAACTAATCTCACTGGAAATCCACATCCCGCCCCACCCCAAACAAAAGACCATAGTGAAGAACTTCTCTAAAGCAAACTTCACACTACTCAAGACTGGTGTGGTATCCTTCAAGGCCCCTGAGCCAGTGGAAACCACAACCCAAGCTGCGGAAGCCCTTACAAATGCCTTCTATGAACACCTCCAGGACTGCATGGATCAGGCAATCCCAAATAAAACCAAGACTCTTTCCACAAAGGGCAAACGTCCAGTCTGGTGGACCCCAGCCATTAACAAACTTTACAATAAGAGGAGAAAGCTATTACATGATAGAACAAAATCCATAAAAGGGAAGTCACCCTGATCATTATTAGTAAAAAAATACGAGCACTCATAAAATAAACTAAGGCCAATTTTGAGAGAAAAATTGCCATGGATTCAAAGGACAATCATAAGGCCTTTTTCAGCTATGTTAGGAACCTGGGTGGAAACTCCCAGATATGCTCAGAATTAGTCCAAAATGATACAAAAATCACTGAACCCACAGACATTGCCAACATACTGGCAGACAGGTTCAGTGCAAACTTCACCCCCCTCTCCCCCCCTAAAGCAGAGATAACTATCCCAGCCGAGTGTAGCCTCCCGGACATCTCAAATGCGCAGGTGAAAGCTGCTCTCTCTAAAGCTAAAAACACAGCATCAATGGGACCGGATGATGTCCCCGGCTGTGTGCTACATGAGCTAAATGAGGAATTAAACCCGCACATAAGGCAGCTGTTTAATCTCAGCCTTACCACAGGATACGTGCCCAAGGAGTGGCGTACGGCAACTGTTGTCCCACTCCACAAAGGCGGCACCTCTACGGACCCTGGTAATTACCGTCCCATAAGCTTAACAAGTCTAGTCTGCAAAGCTATGGAGAGGATCATAATGGAGCTCATAAACAAAGATATAGGGGACTTGCAGACATTGGACCCGACCCCTTTGTCAAGGGAAGATCATGCCTTTTGAACTTGGTCGACTTCTTCGAAACAGTCACCTAGGCCATTGATGAGGGAAAGGCAGTCCATACAGCCTACCTTGACCTTGCAAAGGCGTTCGACACAATACCCCACTCGGGTATTGTAGAAAAACTTACCAGCTTAAATGTAAACCCGTATGTCACAAGATGGGTTGCAAACTGGCTTAAGGACAGAACCCACAGGGTTAGAGTTGCTGGCGCTGTGTCAGACTCCAAGCCGGTCACAAGTGGTGTCCCACAGGGCTCGGTCCTTGGCCCCCTATTGTTTGGCATCTACTTCTCAGAAGTACAGGCCAACATAGGAGGACTTTGGCTGACAAAGTTTGCAGACGACTGCAAACTGGGCCATAGTGGAAAGTGCATCAGACACGGATATCCTTCAGAAGGGACTCACGGAAACAGATAGCTGGTGCCAGAGCCATGGCCTGAAGTTAAACGCCAAAAATGTATAGTCATACCCTTCGGGAAAAACAAGGTAACCCCAAGCTACCATATAGGTGGCAATCCACTAAGCACAGAAGAGGTTATCAGGGACCTGGGGACCCAGGTTGACAGTGGCCTTTCTTTTGACACTCACATTGCTAAAGTGGTTAGAAAGACCTTCTACATTGCCCACCTGATCATGAAGGGATTCACATCCAGATCTAGTGAGGTCATTGTTCCCTGTACTCTTCACTTATCAGACCAATGATCGAGTACAATGCCCCATTCGGGATGTATCTCACCCGACATCTGCAGCAATTGGAGAGACCCCAAAAGTTCCTCACCAAAAGGATAAAGGGACTCCAAAATCTGTCATATGCTGCCAGATTGAAGAAACTCCAGCTCTATTCAGTCGCATACTGTCTGCTCAGAGGTGACATGTGCCTGACATACAAGGCCATGTCCAACCCGGAATTAATGGACATGCTCCACCTCAAAAATCCAAATCCACCAAAACCACTAGAGCAAGCGACTTAAACCTTAGCACGGATATAAATAGGACGTGCTGGAGGGATAGATTTATCACTCAGAGACTCCCTATGCTGTGGAATAAAATCCCGGTCCATGTGAGACAGAGCACCTCGCTGACTCTGTTCAAGAGAAATCTAGACCTGTGGATGGGAGATCGTAGGTTTACCGCGGGAATCATCTCTGTGTCACTGCTGGACAGAGGCACAACAAACTAATGAGCACAGTATTTTTTCATATAAGGGGTGGCGTAAGTCACAAAAATTTGGGCTAGGCTTATAAATGCCTTAGGGCAGATAGCCTAGTATAAACCTATGAACCTATGAACTTTAGTTAAGGTGGCCCCAGTAGCTCAGTACGTTTTGGTTAGCAACGCCTGAGGAAGCAGTAATTTCTAGAGCGGTAGCTCTCCCAGAAAATATGGTTTTGAGTAGAGCAGGCAGGGAAATTGCAGTACTTTCTCTGGAGGAAGTCTTGAATAATGGCTGTGCTCTAGAGCAGGTATCAGTCACTGCTGTGAGGCGTTTTGGATGAATTTTATATTTGCATTCTAGCATAGTCACAGTTGGGAAATCTGCTTTATCCTCCTCCTGCAGTATAACATTACATAATAATGGCTTAATAGGTAACGCAGTCATTAGAAGATTAGAAGACTATGGGTTTTATTCCCACACCAGCTAATTGAATTAATTTTTTCCAGTACTAATACTGTAGTGAGGCATAAAGGAGGGGGAAGCATTCCTGAGTGTGCCATCCTTTGGATGAGGGTTTTTAAACCAAGGTAAAGTTTGCCTGGGTTAGGGGTAGCTTAGGTGGATGTAGAAGATACCTATGGCACTTAACAAAAATAATTGGGGTCCTTTATTAAAATATTTAAAACATGCCACTTAGTCTTGCATTCACTTAAAAATCTGTACAATTAAAATTATTCACATCAAGTAAATAAAACATATATAATATATACTGCCATATTATTTATCCTCCCCATTTGCCATAAGCAAAATGTTATCTTTTTTTAATAACCTCTGCTTCATTCCATTTCTTATTAAACACCAAGTCTTTGCCTAGTTTCCCAAATATTCCTAATTTTAGAAAAACATGATTTGTATAACTTCTGTTGTTTTTCAGTACAGCCTTTGCAGTACCCATATAAAATCTTATTCAATTCAGTTTCACCCATATCTTTTGTTAATTTTGATTGCTTTACTTTTCTCCACAACCTCTTAACACTTGGACATGTCACAAATGCATTCTCAGTTTTAATACCTCCTGATGTTTTATCCACAGTCTTTCTTTCATAGCTTTATTTAGTATTGCTGCTTTAGTGGGTAGCTTGTTTAGTAAAAGTGCCAATTAAAAAGTCCTGATTTTCGTACAGCTTCTTGAATCTTTTCATTTTTCGTTTTGTAGTATGTTGAAATTATGCAGGTAGCCCAACCCAAGGGTTAACATAGCTCAACATCACACCCATAATATCAAATCTTCCTCTTCTGACCGATATCTTCCATAAATATTTTCCATTCTCAAATTTTGTTTTCATATTCCTGTATTTCACACCCTTGCAGATATGTCAGTCTCTTAAATCTATTTGTCTTTTCTCTGTCTTTTACATATTTCATAGCTAAAAACCGAGCAATGGAGTCTCTTTATCATAGCTCATTATTTTCAGCATCCAGTATAAATGTATTGATGCTAAATGTAGTACTGTATTTAAATTACCCTTCTCATCTTTGTTACATACAGTCCATCATTAAATGGGGTTTAGTTCTGACCTCCAGATCACAGGGTATTTGTGTAATCTGCATCATATTTGAGAAGGCAAACATTGACCCTAAGTAACTAAATTTCTGTAGTACCTCTGTATTTATTAAAAATGTTTTTTTCCTGAATGGTAAAGAATTAAACAAAAATGTATTGATAATGGATATAAAAAGTAGCTTATTGACTGTTTTCTGGTGATTCATTAGTTGATTAATTTAAAGAATTGCCAGAGTTTCACAACATTCTGTGTCTTTTAATGTGCCTCCTGTTTTCTTACAATTTTATAATTTCCAGCATTTATTCCTGATACTATGATTTCTGCTTTCATAAAATATATTCCTTCACGGAAGCTTTGCTTTTTTTCTTTATTAGTGTCCAACTCTTGTAACTGCATTTTCATTTTCTTTTACTACCTCCACCAACTAGTTTGCATTTCTTGCAAAAAGAACTATGTCATCTGCTTAAGACATTGTGGTACTTGCGTATTATCGCAACCAGATTTTTGCGCTAATGCTGGTTGCTTCTGTTTAGGTCAGATAGTAGCACTGCAGTGTTATGAAGGTTAGAGACGTGTTCTGTAATGTTTTTGTACTTTTAGGAAGGTTTAACATTGAAACAGCTCATAAGATAAGGTTCAAAAACAGATTTCCCCTTTTGCCGCCAGCATCTCCTGTCAGTTAAGCGAGTCCCATTCTACTGCGAACGTGTTCCTTCCACATGCTGTAGTCGGTGAAGTAGGAAATCTCTGTTTTCAAACCTGTATTATTTATCAGCCGTTTCAATGATGAAGCTACCTAAGTCCACCAAACCTGTTTCTAACCTTCATAATACTGTCGTACATGATCCAAAAAAAAAAAAAAAAGGTAAAGCCGAAGAAGCAGTAGTCCTTCACCAAAAGGAACTGCAGTACAAAGTAATCCATTCCACAGATCATACGCTAACTCCTGCATTCCTTTCAGCCCAACACACGTACACACACGCAACCACTGCGATTGCTGAATTCAATGCTGGACGTCTGTAAAGGACGCTACCCACACACCTCAAAATGATGTCGTACTAGTTTTTTTAAAACCCTTACCGATATCCCCAACAGACCTTCTGCCAGTCTACCCTTCGATATCACACTTCAGTGAGGCCATTTCAGTAAAAGTGAAGAAAGTAAAAGAGGTCGCAAAATCTGGTTGCGATAATACGCAAGTACCGACATTGTTAAAGGCACTTTTACCACATTTGTGTATATATATTCACCTCTATTTGGTTTCTTCCAAATGTTTTCTGCAGGAGCATTCATTACTTATGAATACAAAATGGTGCTTATCAGGCAACCTTGCTCACTCCTTTTCATATTTTTATACTTTTGCTTAATCATCCATTAGCAGTAAAGCTCACAGTTTTCCAGCATAAGCCGGTTTTAGAAACATTATTCTTCCACATAACTCGTAAGCTGTTAATAACTGACCATGAACAATGTTATCAAACCCACTGGTTACATCATATCCCACTAACCTGTCATTTGCTTCTTCTTCATGATGCAAAGTATATTGTTTCCTTTACAAAAAACATTTCTTTAACCTGCTTGTTCATTATACCAATATTCCTTCTGCCCACACTTACTAAAATGTTTTCAAGATATGCTTGCATAATTTTCATAACTTGTAGGCCTCCAGTTCTTTAACCGTCTTCTTTCTTTTTTCCAAATAAATTTTAAACACACCTTCAGAAATACTACCAAGACTAAAACTAGCATTCAACACTGTTTATAGTGCTGCAGTGACAAAAAGCATTGGTGACTGCCCAGCACTTTTTGCCATACTGAATCATTTACCAATAATAGTGTGGAGAAAAGGAGACCCAGACAGATGGAGATCAGCCTGGTTCTTCCTTAGTTTACTGGCTGTATTGAAACTTACTCTGTATGAGGTAGATTTGTTGTAAGACATTTGCCAAAAAAAAAAAAAACTTTAAAGCTGCTGTAAAAGATATACTTTGTAGTAAATTAAACATTTATTCTGTAATTTGAGGTAGCTGTATCTTTGTCTTTATAAATGTAATTAAACTAATTTTGAAGGTAAGTTTTCTGCCATTTTCTTACCATAGAATGTATTGCCAGAGGAAGGGCTGCACTGCCTGTACTTTTTAGTGGCCACAGGAGAACATGATCAAATGCTTGATAGCTGCCAGAGATGTGAAAACTGACAGTGGCAGTAAGGATACTTGCATATTATCGCAACTAGATTTGTAACCCGGAATAATTCCTGATGTTGTTGCGAAACGGGTTTATTGTAAACTAAAAAGGATTATATGAACTCCAAATCAGTGTTGTATCACCTTGGTTCGGAAACAGGAATAACGGACAAATTCCTCTTCCCGGGTAGCGTTCTTTAGCGCTGTGACTTAATGGAAAATAAAATGAACAGAGAAGTAGAAATAATGCAGTAGTTATTCCGTTAATAAACACAGATTCTTCTACAGTCAAAAGTAGTTATGATGGTCTTTACTCTTATTGAATACTCATTTAGGAATACCGATTACCACCAATATAGAAATCGTTCAAAGGCATAAAAACAACATGTGGATTGTAGTCTGTGTTGAGGCGAAGCCTGTTAGAGAGGATTGCACTGCTATAAATAAATTAAAAAAAAAACAATTCAAAAAGAAGACATCACTGCACTGAAGACAAATGGATTGTAAGCCTTACTGCAGCCCTAAATGAACTCAGACCAAAATGAAATGGTTAAAAATGCACATGTAAATAAGCACTTCGGTGACCAGCCTGAGGAGTTGCTGTTACTGGCAAGCTACTTCTGTATGCCTTAACCAAATCTTGTATTCCGTTACAGCGGTAAAGGATGCCACCCAGGAGGAGGAATTTTTTGCCATTTTTCCTCTCCCTGTTTTAGAAGCAGTATGGTAGAAAACAAATTTGGAGTTTACACACCCCCTTTCCAGTGCAGGATAGACTACTTTCGCTATAAGTTTATGAATTTGTGTGACTTCAAAATCTGGTTGCTATAATACACAAGTACTGCAGTGTAAGTTTTAAGTATGAAAAATAGTATATAGAGTGAGTGCTGTTTCTTGAACTCTGCTACACAGATTATCTGAAGTAATGAAAGAGACTAGGCAAAACAAACCTTCCCTCCCACATCCTCATGACCTTCTACAGGGCCACGATTGAAAGCATACTGACTAACAACATCACAGTATGGTATGGAAACTGGTCATACGCAGATCGCAAGGTATTAGAGAAGGTTGTAAAGCAGGTCAGGAAAATCACAGACTCAAACCTCCAGTCGTTACAGGACCCTGTACTTTTGCAGATGCTATTACAGGGTTGTGAAACTGATAAGGGACAAGTATCATCCCGCATATAGACAGTTCCTCCTCCTGTCTTCAGGGAAACTATACAGAATCATCAGGTATAGAACATCAAAATTCAGGAATAATTTCCTTTTGCAAGCGATCAGACTGTTGAACAACTAATCTTAATGTCAACAACATTCAGTTTGTGAGAACATCATAAGTGCAATATGATTGTCTTTACTGTTGTAGAAATAAATTGTTTTATTTATCTAAGTTATGCAATCTGAAATAAATTATTACTTCCACAAGTATGGTAAATGTGAATTATGCTGTACTGCTGTCCTATTTTAAAAATGGTGGCGGGTAAGTTATCTATGTGTGTATTTATATAGGTTCATAGGTTGGTACTAGGCTATCGGCCCTAGGACCTATGCAAGCCTAGCCATAACAATTCCCTGGATATTTCTTCCCACAATATTTACTTCTCTGGACCCCTGTCTAGCAGGGCGATTGACATGATCCTTGGAGTGAATTTCCTATCTCCCATCCAATCACCAAGGTTCCTTTTTAAGAGGGCCAATGAGGTGCTCTGCTTGACATGTATGGGCAGTCTATTCCAGAGTATGGGGAGTCTCTGGCTCAGGAACCTATCCCTCCAGCATGTTGTGTTCATTGTGATGACAAGGTTTAGATCCCTGGAGCGTGTGGCTCTGAGGGATTGGGATTTCTTTAAGTGGAGCATGTCCAACAGCTCAGGGTTTGACATGGCCTTGTATGTTAAGCAGAGATCTCCTCTGAGTAGACAATATGCTACAGAGTATAGCTGGAGTTTTTTTAGACTGTCAGCATATGGCATCTGCTTTAGGCCTGTGATTCTTTTAGTGAGGTATTTCTGTGGCCTTTCCAGCTGTTGCAGATGTCTTGTGAGGTACATACCAAATGGGGCATTATACTCGGTAATGGGTCTAATGTGGGATGAGTACAGTGGGACAATGACCTCCTTTTTTCTGGATGAAAAGCCCTTAGTGATGATGTGCCACATAGAAGGATTTCCTGACTGTTGTGGCAATGTGGTTATCGAAAGTGAGACCACTGTCCACCTGTGTCCCTAAGTCTCTCATCACACTTTCGATGTTTAGTGTCCTGCCACCTATGTGGTAATTCATGGGTACACGTTTTTTTCCAAAGGGGATAACTATACATTTCTTGGCATTAAGCTTGAGCCCATGGCTCTGGCACCAAGCATCTGTTTCTGTAAGGCCCTTTTGTAGAATATCCACATCATTTGGGGATTCAATAATGGCTCCCAGTTTGCAGTCATCTGCAAACTTTGTTAGCCAGAGTCCCTTAGTGTTGGCCTGTACTTCAGAGAAGTAGATGCCAAACAAGAGTGGCCCCAGGACTGAACCCTGAGGTACTCCACTTGTCTGGAGCTGGATTTGGAGTTGGCTACTTTTACAGTCTGGGTTCTGTCAGTAAGCCAGTTGGCAACCCATCGAGTGACGTAGGGATTTATGCCCAGCTTAGTAAGTTTATCTATGATTCCGGAGTGGGGGATGGTGTCGAAGGCCTTGGTGAGGTCCAGATAGGCTGTGTGGACCACCTTACCCTTGTCTACAGCTCTGGAGACTGATTCGAAGAAGTCAGTCAGATTGAGGAGACAAGATCGGCCCTTCACAAACCCAAACTGGGTGGGGTCCAGTGCTTGAAGGTTGCCAATGTCTTTGTTTATAAGTTCCATGATAATGCGTTCCATGCCCTTGCAGATCAGGCTTGTCAGACTGATGGGACGGTAGATCTCGGGATCCAAGGCAGATCCTCCCTTATGGAGCGGGGTAACTGTAGCTGTACGCCACTCAGTGGGCATGAAGCCTGAGGTGAGGCTATGATTAAACATGACACTTAGGTGAGGTGCCAGTTCATTTTGTAGTTCATGTAATGCACAGCCTGGGATGTCATCTGGTCCCATGGATGTTGTATTCTTAGCTTTGGAGAGTGCGGTTTCTACCTGTGTGGTCGTGATTATCGGAATTTGGCAATCTTTATTGAGATGGGCCCGTTAGGGTGTGAGAGGGGGGGTGAAGTTGGCACTAAATCGATCTGCCAGGATATTGGCAATATCCTTGGGATCCGTATATTTAATGCCATTCTGTTGTAGCTCGGAGCAGATCTGAGCATTGCCATTTAGATTCTTGACATAACTATAGAATGCCTTGTGGTTGTCTTTGGAATCTTTGGCAATTTTATTTTCGTAACTAGCTTTTGAGGATTTTATGAGGGATCTCAGCTTCTTACTGAGGCTGGTGAGGGAGTTTTTTGCATCCTGGGATTTTCCTCTTTTTTTTTGCAACAGTTTCTTCTTTCTTTTTAGTGATGGCAAACCTTTTGGGTTCGGCATGTCAAAACTTCGGATAATGTCTAACTTGACTCTGCTTGCATGTCAAATAGAATGTTTTATTTATTTATTTTTTTTATGTTTGAAGTTCCGAAACCTAGATCATATGAATTTCGAAGTTTCGGAACTTAGATAATTTGACATAGTTCCATAGATATATATATATATGTATGTATGTATTGATATAGATATATATGGGTTTCTATTATATAATCAACGCAATCCTTCGAATGCGTCTTAATCGAACTTGAAAGCAGGAAACAGCAAAATAGCGAAATGGCATATAAGCAATTTCTATCCCTGGGAAAGAAATCTGTTGGCCGTCTCAGTTACTTTGCCGATGTCCTTCATGGATGCATCTGCAGTCATAACAACTGGGTTGTCCTGTCGTCAGGCAGCCCTTCGGTCGGCCGGATTCCAAAGTCCGGGTCCGGCTTCGGCTGATGTCGCACTTCACCCGACGTCATCTCTGCTGGTCTTCGGGTATAAAGGCATCAGCCGACGCCATTTTCCTCAGTCTTTCTTGCCGCGTGGCGCCCGAAGCAGAAGCTGTTCGCAAGTGCCGGTCGGTCAGATCCAGAGATTACTACTACCGAATACTACTTCGAAGACTTCTAAAAGCTAAGTACCCCGTTGGGGACTCTTTCTTGCCTCAGCCGATGTCAGAAAAAGTCAATAACTGTTTAACTTGTGGGAAACAAATACCTCATAAAGATTTCCACTCTTACTGTTTGCCTTGTTTAGGCCCAGACCACGACGTAGCAGCCTGTTCGGCCTGTGCTTCTTTCAACCGACGAACGCTTAGGCGTCGGTCGGAGTTTGCTGAACAGTTTTTCGGCTCAGATTTTGCGTACATTATGCCGTCGGATCCTCCGACTACCCAAATTGTTAAAAAACGCAAAGAAAAAGACCGACACTCGCGGTCCGCGGTTTTGGCCGAAACCATGGTTAAGCAAACTGCGAGTGTCTCGGTTTCGGCCGAAACCGAGAAAACTTATCAAAGTACAGCCGAATCAATGACTACTACTGAGGTTCCTGCTACTTTACTTGAATCGGCCTCAGAAATTTTACCTACAACAGTGGTTACTAGTGACTTATCAGACACCATTCCTTTGGATGTCTCTACCCCAGCACGTGGTGCTGCTAGGCGTCCTGCAGCCATGTCTATTAAGGCTTTTGCCAGGGCTAAAGCAGCCAAATCTACTAAATCAGTGCCTGTTAAACCCCCCTCAACCAGGCCCACTTCTAGTTCACAAATGCTTACACTGGCAGAAGATTTAATATCCTTAATTAGGGGATCTCAATCTCACCCAGACAGGGCCTCTCAGCCCCAGAAAAGAGACCTAGAGCAGAGCCCCGAGCCTGTGTCCTCTGATGATTCTCTGGATGACTCAGGTATTACAGACCAGCCAGAGGCTCCTTTCTCCAATTATGAAGACTCAGATGCTGAAGAATCCATTCCAGCTGCTTCTCCACCAGAAGAATTCTCCTTTGGGGAAACCTTACATGCCATGCGAGAACAATTCCAATGGCAGGAACAGGATTTCTCAGATTCCAGAAAAAGACTTAGGACTTTTCTGCACCTACCACAACACAGGCCCTTAGCTATACCTCCTGTCCTCCCTGTTGTGGACGATGCATTTAATGATGTCTGCACTGCACCAGATTCCTTACCTCCAGCCCCTGCCAAACCAGACAGATTTTACAGGGTGCCAGACACTCATCATCACCTATACAAGGCCCCACTTGCAGACCCCGAAACTATATCCCAGGGGCCTAAGGCAGTAGCCTCGACCACAGCAAAAAATCCTATTCCTTCTGAAAGGGAAGCCAGGTCTTTAGACAGATGGGGCAAAAAAGTTTACACCTCTGCTACTCTCTCAGCTAGAGCTTTAAACTGTCAGTTTCACATGATACAATACCAAGAGTTTATGCTTGATCAGTTAACTAAAAAGTTATCCTCTGATGACTCTATAGATAAGAAATATGTATTAGAAATGGTAAATAACATACAACAGGTTAGTAACCATTCCTTAAAATGTGGCTATGATGCACTGGAGGCTTCATTTAGATCAGCCACGACTGGCACAGTGATAAGAAGACATGCATGGCTGAAGGAACAGGTCTTACCGGATCATGTTAAAGCTAAGTTATTAGATGCTCCTATGGATAAGGCCAGTTTGTTTGGTACACCTGCCCAGCAGGTAATGAAGAAAATGGAAGAAAAGGCAAAATCTGTACAAACGGTTAAAGATTTCTTGCAGGTTCAGCCCCCAAGGTTTAGCAGGAACTGGCCTGCCAAAAATTGGTCCTTTCCTGACTCCACAAGATCCCAAAGGGGCAGGAATAGACGTTCCAGAGGCAGAAATCAATCCAGAGGGGGTGCCTACAGAGGACGACAGTGGCAAGGTAATAACAGAGGCACAGACACAGCCACTACCACTACAACTACACAATCACAGTGACTTGACTCTAACTCCGCCTACCAGCACCATTAGGCGGAAAATTAACCTTATTTTCGAAGAACTGGCACTATATCACAAAAGACAAGTGGATTTTGCAAACCATAGACCAAGGTTACCGGTTCCACTTCCACACTTTACCAGTCAAAAGAGGAATGCCAAACCTGCCTCCAAATCAAAAAACAGAAGCTCTACAGCAGATAATGCAATTAACAAAGATGAGAGCTGTGGAAAGAGTACCAATAACAGAACAAGGCAAAGGATTCTACTCCAGACTGTTCCTAGTTCCAAGAAAGGAAAAAAGTTGGAGACCTATTCTCGACCTGTCCACCTTAAACACATACATCATTGTCCCAAAATTCAAAATGCTGACCCTACAGCAACTTCTTCCCATGCTGGGCAAGGAGTGTTGGCTGGTAACTCTAGATCTCAAGGAGGCATACCTGCACGTCCCCATTCGACCAATTTGCAGAAGATACCTCAGATTTCTTGCAGGATCATAGCACTATCAATTCTCAGCATTGCCCTTTGGCTTATCTACTGCCCAGAGTATTCACAAAATGCCTGGCATCAGTAATCGCCCACTGCAGACTACAGGGAATCCAAATTTATCCATACCTGGACGACTGCCTGCTACAAGGGGACAACAAAAGCAAGCTGACAACAGATTTACAAAGGGTCATTTACTTGCTACAAGCACTGGGATACACAGTCAATTTACAAAAGTCAAGGCTGATACCATCCCAAACAAGGACATTCTTGGCGGAATTGGACACAGTAAAACAAATGGCATTCCTAACTGCAGAAAAACAAAAAGAACTACCTCTTTACTTCTTGGCACTAACAAAACAGAACAAGCTAACAGCAAGAAAAGTTCTGCAGGCCTTGGGCTTCATGGCATCATGCATAATCTTGGTTCCACATGCCAGACTGCATATGAGAAAACTACAGTGGTACCTAAAGAATTTATGGTCCCAACACAGGCACAGCCTAGAAGCAGAAATTCCACTAATCCCATGCCTAAAACAGGATTTCCTATGGTGGGCTCAAGCATGCCAGTCAAACCCAGGCCTACCCTTTCACAACTATCAAGCAAGCCAAACCATCACAACAGACGCCTCAGACCTAGGATGGGGGGCTCACATGCTGGACAAATGCATACAAGGATTGTGGACGCAGGACCAGCTTCACCTGCACATCAACCTAAAAGAAATGCTGGCAGTAAAACTGGCAATCCAAAAATTCAGACCATTTCTCAAAGAAGGCCATTTGATGATAAGGACAGACAACACCACAGTCATGTGGTACATCAACAAACAGGGAGGCACTCATTCATACCCCCTATGCAGAATGACTTTGGACCTTTGGAACCTGGCACTCAGCTACAACATCCAGTTACAGGCAATATTTGTACCGGGAAAGGAGAATACTCTAGCAGACATGTTAAGCAGAACCACCTCGGATGCTCACGAATGGATGCTACACCCGGACATCTTCAAGACCATCTCAAAGAAATGGGGAATGCCACAGATAGATCTATTCGCTTCCCCTCTCAATCACCAGCTCAAAAAATTCTGCACAAGGACATTCCATCCACTTGCATGGAAAGTGGATTCGCTCTCCTTCAGCTGGAAGGGTCTGACAGCATATGCATTCCCACCTCTTCCCTTGATACACAAGGTATTACTAAAAATCAAGGAGGAACGTCCAAGGATAATCCTGATAGCTCCGAACTGGCCAAGACAACACTGGTACCCATTGCTGAGGAGCATGTCTCGGGACAAAATGTGGTCAATACCCCTGATGCCTTTGATGTTAACTCAGAACAACTACAGCATCATGCATCCAAACCTAAAAACGTTGCAACTGACTGCATGGAACATCACATAGCAGCAACTAATCCAGATCTTTCCCAAAGGGTTAAAGACATTATCCTTGAAGCCCGCAGACCTTCAACAAGAAGGAACTATGCAGGAAAATGGAAAAGGTTTGTCATTTGGAGTGCTGAAAGAGGAAAAGATGTGTCAATATAGATATTGCTAACATTCTGGAGTACTTGGCAGAGCTTCTACATACAGGCCTGTCCTATTCCTCCATCAAGATACATGCATCAGCTATTTCAGCAGAATACAGCTTTGATCCACCTGTCTTTTCACATCCTCTACTCAGGCAGTTCCTCAGAGGGATCAAGAATGTAAAACCTCCTAGGAAACGACCATTGCCAGCTTGGGATTTGAACTTTGTGCTAGAAAAGTTGACACTCGCACCTTTTGAACCAGCAGCAACAGCAGACCTACAGCATCTATCATGGAAAACTGCTTTCCTACTGGCAATAACCTCAGCAAGGAGGGTTTCTGAACTTCAGGCCCTAATGGCAGTACAACCCTTCCTAATCTTCCACCAAGATAGTGTCCATGAGGACTAATCCTACATTTATGCCTAAGGTGGTATCCAGAGTGCCTTTAAACCAGGCAATCCACCTACCTACCTTCTTCCCCAACCCACAAAACAGAGGGGAAAGAATGCTGCATACCTTGGATGTACATAGACAGCTACGCTACTACCTGGACAGACCAAAAAGTAACAGAAAAACTGACCAGCTTTTTGTAGCCTATGCAACAGGAAGGGAAGGAAAAGCAATTTCCAAACAGACAATCTCCAAATGGATAGGAAATTGCATACGATTCTGTTACTCCTTCCATGGAAAACCAATTCCACAGAACATAAGGCCTCATTCTACAAGGGCAACAGCCACTACCACAGCCTTCTTACGAGGAGTGGCAACCAAGGACATTATTGAGGCGGCTACTTGGACCTTCGTGCATACATTTGCCAAGCATTATAATTTACCTCTGTATTCCAGATCCCGAGCAGGGTTTGCCACTGCTGTACTGCAAGGGATCCTAACCACACCATAATCTATTCGTCCTCCTCCCCTAGTTGGCTATGGTATTCTACCCAGTTGTTATGACTGCAGATGCATCCATGAAGGACATAGTACAGTTTTGTACCTACCATAAATGTAGATGTCCGAACTGGATAGCATCTGCAGTCAGGATTACCCTCCCTCCTTCCCCTCTGTGGTACTCCTAGGGTATTTACCCTCCTAATAGCTAGCTGGTGGGGGGAGTCTCTTATGGTGCATTTGTTTGTATATATGTACATACATGCTTATTTTTTGTGTTTGCCTTCTATCTCTTTGGAAACATTGGCATTTACCCAAAATTTAGCCTTCCAAGAGGGCAACTGGCATCTGGGGCAAGAAACACTGAGGAAAATGGCGTCGGCTGATGCCTTTATACCCGAAGACCAGCAGAGATGACGTCGGGTGAAGTGCGACATCAGCCGAAGCCGGACCCGGACTTTGGAATCCGGCCGACCGAAGGGCTGCCTGACGACAGGACAACCCAGTTGTTATGACTGCAGATGCTATCCAGTTCGGACATCTACATTTATGGTAGGTACAAAACTGTACTTTTTCTTCACTGTAGTGCAATCTCGGAGTTGGTATATTTAAGTGGGGGGTTGAGGGCACAGCCCCCCACATTGGGGGGTGCGGGAGACAAAGCCCAGTGTTATGTAATGTTTTGGAAGTTTTTATTTTTTTGTGGTACAAAGATTTATTTTCCCTGGAAAAATAGCTGTTACAAGTGTTCAGGATCGGAAGCTAAATTACATGGGGTTGATAAATCAGCATTCGCTTTAAGTGTTCACTGATTTAATACAGACTATATATATATAGATATATATATATAGACACACCACATAGCTACATAAGATCGAAAATGAAATATTGCAGTAGTTACTAGACAAAGCTTTGGTATATATGTGTGTGTGTGTGTGTGTGTGTGTGTGTGTGTGTGTGTGTGTGTGTGTGTGTATATATATATATATATATATATATATATATATATATATATATATCATGCTAGTTATAAATACTGATTTAAAAATCAAAACACAGATTATCCATAACGAACACTCAGACTTTTGCAGTGGTAAGAGGCCCACAGAAATTTCAGAAGAGTATGCAATGACTTTAAGAAGTTACAGAGTTAAGATGTTAACAGCATACAGTGCAGAAGGCATTAAAAAGACTGATGTACAGCTGATTAGAAATGGAAAGAGTAAAAGAAATATCAAGAGGTTGAGTATTGAACAAAATAATGTGTCAGTCTGTGGGAATTGTAGATGTAAATGCACATGTTGAACTACTAGCCTTGCAGAGAGTAAATCATGAACGTGTTGTAAGTAGGCCGGCTCATTTGGCAGTGGTATGTAGATGATACAAAGGCAAGACATACATTCCAGGACAAAACAAAGATTTGATTGGCAGAATACCAAAAAGGGAGATTTTTTTTTTAGAATAAAAGATTAACAATACGATCGATGTATGATTTGCTGGCGGATTGTAAATAGTCCACATCAGAACCATGTAAACATGCTTAAACTTTCAGATTGGTCAGTCACCATATTGAAAGAAGCTGTCCAAAATCAGCTATAAAGCCAAAGTCTAGATTGGAACCTGTGACTCTTATATGCACACACAGTTCTAGAGAATCACCATTGGTATTGAAATGATTGCAAACAAAATATCAGTACAATTGAAAATAAAATCTGGACAAAAATCTGTTTCATGCAAGGTTCTGTTTAGCTAACCTTCAGTAAAAAGCAGTAGGCCTTATTTGAATTTTAAATATGGGAGGCATTTTCAAAAGGAAACAACCTAGTATAGCTTAAGTGCAAAAAAGAATGTAAACTTGATAACTGAATATGCAGTTCTGAAAGCACACACAGTGGCAAAGGTAAAGGAAGGAATAGAAAAGGAGTCATCTGCTACAGAAGGTGAAAGATATCTGTCTGTAAGGGCTAGCACAAAAGATAAGATTGATCCCACTGTCCCCAAACTTGAGATATGAATGCTGCGTGGCTAACCTCACCTTTTCATCAGTAGGAAAGTATAAGGACATATAAGGCTCATTATCCCTTCATTACAAAACAGGACTATAGCGATAGCAAATCGTGGTCATCGGTTTGTTATAAAAACTAAAGTATTTGAAAGAGAAAGTATTTGATTCCATAAAGTGAACACATGGTAGAAAGTAAGCCGATTGATTGTTCAGTGAGCCAAGAAACAGAATTGAGAATGTACCATGTCATATATTGAAATTGGATGAAATATTTGGAATATGTGCCAATATTAATTTCTGTGATCCTAATAATAACATTGTCTTTCAGTTATAATTGATGAGTACTCTGTAAGTATCTTATATTAGAACTAGTAAGTTTCTTCCGTCTCAGCAAACACTGCTGTAGTGTTAATAAGCAAAATGCTGTCATTGTTTCACATTCTCCAAGTCCATCAGGTCAGACACTGATCACTTTCCATTTCTTGGAGTTCTGTTTTATCTGATAGGATGTAAAAGTGCATTAGGAAGTTATCTTCAGTATCTCAATCCGGATCTAACTAATGAGACAGATATACTACCATAAGAATAGGTAAGTCTTTTTGCTTTTCAATAAATAAATACCAAAAGACCATTTAAGTTACGTAATCTTGAAGTGAGCGGTCTGTGTTTTGGAAGCAGGTGGGCTAGAATAAATACTTGACCTCTTTGTTATTTGCAATATTAGCAAGACATTGTTCTCTTTTGACACCTTAATTTGGGCTTGACACATACAATTGGTTATGGCATTGTTTCCGAACTAGACTGTGTCCCTGACACCTCTGATAATGATTAGCAGACTGCGAGCAGACCTTCCAAGAGTGTAATAAGGAGATATGTCAGAGGTTAATAAACCAAATATAGGCACCGGAGACCAAGCGGATTCACCACACAAGTATTTATTGAAAAAAACGAAATGAACAAACAGCACGCAGAGCATAAACACTGTTAAACCAATTCCCCTTACGTTTTCATCTCAAAGAATTTGTTTGTTGTGAGGTTGCATAATTGATTTTGTTTCCATTCATGTTTGCCACAGCCTGAATAATTCTGAATCTGTATAATAAGATTCCATACGTCATTATTTAGTGATTTTGATGTTTCACTGTCTGGTCATTCTTTTCCTTTACGACTTCTACACCGTTCAAGTTTAAAATGTTCATGTTTAATAATTCTGTTTCATTACGCCCTCAGCAGTATTCAAATTTAGAAATGTTTTTACCATTACTGTTATTGTAGTAGGCTGAGAATATGACAAGGGTGCCAGAACTATAGCCCCCCCACTTTCCACAGATTTACAAAAATCGGCTACTGTAGCAGAAACTAAATACTGTAAATGAGTTTAATTTCAATAACATAAGCTCATTTTTTCTTTTCTGCTGCAGTAGTAAAATAGGTACTGGCAAACACATGTGTAATGCCGTCCAAGGGTAGGAAAGAAAGTTTAAAAAAAAATCTATTCTAATGATGTATCTGCCTGCACGCATACCTGCAGCATGCCATTGTTCTGTCATCAGTAGTGTGATTTGACAATACATAACGATTTTCAGATTTACAAAGCTGACATCCAATCAGGTTGGTGTTTCTACTACTAGCCCCTTGCTGGGGGGGGGGGGGGTTTACACAGCTGTAGCATGATTTGACAATACGTGCCAATTTTTAGCCTTAACCGGTTGATATCCAATCAGCGTTGTTTTTTCTACTGCAAAACCCTTGCTGAGAGACACTGGCCATCAGAGCTGACAGAGCCATCATTTATGATGATTTGAGGTATAGCTGTATCATTCATGATGACTTGAGATGCTTAGCAGCTAAGTTACACAACTGGTTATCAGTATAATGTATAATAATAATAATAATAACAAAAAAAAAGAAAAAAATGGAAATCCCCTTCATCCTGTTTCAGTTTCCACCAGTAAATTTATTGTCACCTTGTCATGCTTGTAGGGCCTTTTACATATGTGGGGGAGTTGAGATGATGAATAACATATTCTGCTTTTTTTTTTTTACCTTAAAAATATAAACATTTTCTGTAGCTTTCTGAAGAAGTATAAAATTCTTTGTCTTTCATCTGCTTTCTTTTTGTCATAACTGTTTTACTTGCCACTATGCCTTCCCCTCACAAAAACACACGGTACTGGGACACTTACCTGTGTAACTGCAAACCCACTAAGATTGAGTGGTAGGAGTGACAAGTAGTTCAAATCAGGCATGTTCTTTCATGTGTTCAATTGGTTTGGCAGCATGCTGCACTGTCCATAAATTTTTTGTTTGCTTTCATCAGTCAGTGAGCAAATTCAAACTGCTGTGGCTAGTGTTGTACCTGAATTTGTGGGTTATTTCAAAATTTGTGAGAATGCTGTAGCTAATTCACATTTCTCACCTTACCACCAGAACTCCATTGGTACTTTAACATGGAAGGATTCTTGGTTGAGTTTGTGGCCATGCTGCTTGTCTTTCTTGCTTAGAATGAGCCTGTCTTTTAAATTGATTGTGTCTGTAATGCCTGTTTCTTCACAAGGTAAGCATACTCAAGTGGTTTACATCTCTAAAAGCCTGTGACTCTTGGGGGTTGGTGAGCAGTACAGATGCAGAAGTCATCACAGAGGCATAGCTGTTAACTGTCCCTGATTTTTCAGAATGCCATTTTTTCTGAAAGTTAAATGATGCATCCAGCAGCAGGCAAACCTACAGCATGCCTTAGTTTCTCTCAGCTGTAGTGTGATCTGACAATACATACCGATTTTTAGACTTACCAGGCTGACATCCAGTCGGGTTGGTGTTTCTACTACTAGCCCCTTGCTGTACAGACCTGCTTAGAAAGAGTCTGTATTCTAAATTGATTGTGTCTCTAATGTCTGTTTCTTCACCATGCTTAGGTGGTTTACATCTCTAAAAGCCTGTGACTGTCAGGTGTAGGCGAGCAGTACAGACTCAGAGGTCATCACAGAGGCATAGCTCTTAACTCTTGCTGATTTTTCAGATTGCCATTGATTCTTCTTTATATTTTCCCATGTTTTGTAAAATGATTACTTTTTTAAGTGAATCACTGAGAATTACAGCTAGCTAGTTTTCCTTATAATAGTTCACAGTTAGCCCCAAACAACCTGTAGCAGAAACTTTTCACTGGGTACAACACACCAGCCACAGTTTGTTCTGTTTGCTGCCACGAGTGAACTCTGAATCTATTGTTTCCCTTGTGCTCTTCTGCCTTAAAGATGAAATTAAATAACTTATATTAACATTTTAATAAAAGTGTTGTATTCTTGTTAGCAATTTAAATACTTATCCTAGAAATGTATATTAAAGTTGGATACTGTTTAACTGACTTGAATCAGCTCCTTTTGCAAGTGCTAAAGATTTACAGTCCTCTGAGGTATTTCTGACAAAAAAGTGTAAGGCCTTACAAAATTTAATGCTTTTGTCTGCGGAATAAGCAATTATTAAAAAGTAGAATATTCAAAATGCTGAGGAATAATATATATATTGTCATGTTTGTTTTTGTACACAGTGCAGCAGCATAAACATTATGTATATAGTTGTGAAGGCTGATATTTCTTCCTAAGATTTTAGTGCCTTAAATGGCCCCTGACACTTACCTTTAACTTAGCAGTAGAACAAGTCGACTTGTGCTTCAGGTAGACTGTGGAGAACATGAATAAACATGTTGAGAATAAATGTTAAAGAAATAAACAAGGCAAGATGCAAGATATTATTTAACACACTGTTGTTAAATAAACTCTCATTGTGAAGCACATAACATTTACCAGGAACATCAGATACTTTAGAAGTTGCAAGGCTGAGCTTTCCATGCTACCCCATTTTTTTTGTTTGTTTCTTTTATTAAATTGCTGAATGGTGTTCCACTGCTACAACACTTATATCAGAATAAGGCAAACATTGCTGTTCCGTCTGCTATAAGAAGGTCGCCCGCATGAGAATGCACAGAAGCTTTTATATGACAGTAGACTTGGCTTGTTTGTTGTATTAAGCTAGATATTAAACCATTTACTCATTCATTCATTTTTTGATACCTACTAGCCTTTGGGATATGGAAAGAAACTACAAACCCAGGTGAAAAATTTGTGGCTGCAGAAAGGACATGCAGACTCCACACATATGGCACCCCAACAGGAACTGAACCACAGAGCCAAACAGTGTGAATCATCAGAATTTAGTGCACCAGTGTGCCTCTGAAGTCAGTGCATTTCCCATGGTGAAATTGGCTGGCAGTGATTGTTATGGTACAAATAAAAAAATGCTTATAGGTATTTCTGGAGGTGTAGATTTTAAATACAACATACCTATTCATGTGTATGAAAGGTGAGTAATTTTATGCTGTATACAGTTAATTTTAAAGGGTAAGGTTAGTAGTCCTAAAGTAAGATGGCATATAAAATGGGGAGAGGTAAACACAGGATGGAAAGTAGAACTGATTGATGGGGTGCCAAGTATGGCTGGTGATCTTATGTAAGGATCCCATATAACCAGCTGTGTAGGAGTAGTGTCATGCACATGTGTTGGATAAGGCTGTCTTGCGCAGTCATGGTCATTTGTAGAGTCAGTGAAATGTTCAGTTAATGTTTCTGGGCTTATTTTAGGACAGTGAGAAAAGGACTTGTAGACATGAGTTTAATCCTCCTGCTAGTATAATTTGGAATCAGTTGTGAAAAGCTTGCTTTAAAAAAAATAAAAACAAAAAAACCCCACTAAAGGTTCAGTGGTACAGTTCATGTATAGATGTTAAGTTAAACACGTGTCTACAGCCAGTATAGTAGGTCAGCAACTGAAGTATTGGAAATCAGAATATGGAATGCATGTGCTGTTGATTTAATTGGGTTTTGAACTAACTAAACATAGTTATTAGAGTTCCTCTATTATTTATAATCTTTGACCTGTTGAGTTGACCCTCGGTCATAATAAAGATAATAATGTTAATAAAGATAAGTATGCAAAGTATCTTGCGTCTGTCTTAGTTTGCTACTGTAATCTATATAATTCACTGTCCTGCTTAAATTTAATTTTCTTTATCAACACTTTGGCTTAAAGTGCATTTATTTTTTTGCCTTAATTAGTTGTCTTAAGAGCTACAGTAATATTTTATAAAGTCTTCATGAATATGTGTCAGTGTAGTTTTTATTGTATCATAAGAAGTTGGTTCCTCTTTTCCCATGCAGTGGTCAAATGGGTCACATGGACTAGTTTATTATCACAGGTAACAAAAGTAAATAAAAGTAATAAGTAAACTGTTAAATGTTTTCTTATGTTTTTTTATAGCTGCAGCCCTTCAACAGCGGGTGTTGGAATTGGAAGAGGCTCTGCAGAAAAAACATCAGCTGGAGCAGGAGTTTAATCAAAAGAGAGCCAGATTTAAAGAACTCTACCTGGCAAAAGAGGGTAAGTTTCACTTCTTAATATGGTACTTCTCTGTATTTTAA
This sequence comes from Protopterus annectens, assembly GCF_019279795.1. Lineage (NCBI taxonomy): Eukaryota > Metazoa > Chordata > Ceratodontiformes > Protopteridae > Protopterus > Protopterus annectens. The sequence continues at coordinate 329,758,477 of NC_056743.1, forward strand.
GTTTAGAGTTAACATCTTTTGTTTGGTACAATAGAGTTGTTAGTTGTGTCATCTCAAATATTAGAAGACTCGAGTGTAAAAACTACTCTAGCTTACTTTACTCTAGAGTAAAGCCCTCTGTTAAGTGATAACTTGTTCTGTTGTGGACATTTAGTAGGGTAGAGCTTCAGGATTTGACTGCAGTTATGCGAGGACCTGCTGATGATAATGGTGGTGCTTGTACCACTTCCTTTGTGTGTACTTTATGTTCATGTAGGAGAAGGATGGCTTTTAGTGTACAGAATTAAGCATTGATTGTTCTGCTTATTTTCTGACAGTAGTGAAATAAATGTGGGCTGCTTCTTGCTAAGGTATGACCTTGGATCATTCCCATTTCAGAGCAGTTACCTTAGGAAGTAAGAGTCCTTGAGATGTCCATTGGTGAAGATTCAAAACTTAAGATTCTTTTCCATCCTGTCCTCCTGATTCAACTGATGGAAAATAAGCCACTTTTTGGATCCTATTCAGCCATTTAACTCCATTAATGCCCCTGCCCTAACTTTACCCTCCTATTTTAGTTACTACCTTATGTTTAGACAGATTTGCATTTATGGAAAACAGTGTTCTTTTACCTGATATCCTGTTCTGTCAGCTATATTTTCCTTTGTGGCATATAATATTCTTGTTTTCCCATTCACATTGGCCTAAGGTTTCTTGTCTCTTTCATCTTTTTTACAGTTCATTAGCATAATGTTTTTGTCTTATGTCTTGCTGTCATTCCAGGTGTAAGTGGAATACTCTCAAAATAATTTTTATTTGTCTTAGTCGGTCACATTTATATCTTTTTGTATATTGTTTAGTTTTCTGTGTTGGTTTGGACAAAGCTTTCAAGAAATGTGACCAGAACTGTCACAAAATCCCACCCCAGGACACCAGTGATCTCTGCATAGTGTGCTTCAGAACGGAACATTTAACAGTGGATTGCACAATCTGCAAGGCCTTTTGGATTTGCTTCCTTGCAGACACAGAGAGAGAGAGAGAGAATGAAATTTGAAAGGGCTACTATTTCTAGCATCTTTACCTTCTTTATGTTTCTGTTACATAATGTCACTGATGGGGCTATGGGGCAGCAAGAGCAGTTGCTGGTGGTGTTATGCCTGGCTCCACCTCTGCAAATTCATGGATAACTTCATGGTATCCTTCTTCAATCCACCCTATAACTGTTCCTCCCTTTTCAGTCCTTAAATAAAAGAAAAGTTTAAGAATGTGCAGGAAGCAAAGATGTCTGTTGTAGGTGGCCGATTTGAGACCTCCTCAAAGATCTTGCAGTATGAATCAGAAAAAGGGCCCAAATCCGTGTGGTATAAAAAATCCTGAAGACAGTCTTTTGACTCATCTTCTAATAGAAGTGATCATAGCAGAGGTGTCTCCTTTACCGGACTCTGACCTAGGGGCTGAAGGCATCCACAGAGTCAGGGATTCAGTGGTTTACATTTTTGGCAGGCAGCCCCAGCATTGCTGAAGGCATGCCTGACTGCTTCCCTCTGAAGGCAGTTGGAGGTCTTTTGTATGTCCACTCATCTGCATGGATGGCCATCACAAAAGACAACTGGGTGATAGAAATCCTATCTAGAGGCTGTGCAGTGCCCTTCCTTTGACAGGCTTCAGTCTCTGAGAAACATGATCCAGTGTTTTCCAGTTCAGTTACCGCCAGTATCCTTAGTTTCAGCAAATCTTGTGTTCTCCCATGCTTGTTTTTTCATGAGTATCCTCTACTGGATGCTAAGGGTTCAGTGCTCCTAACTTTCAGATCCCCTCATTGCTTCCTTCAGCTGCATCTGAACTGGTAGGTAGTCCCTCTAACTGTGTGTATATGAAGAAGTTTCATCCTTCCAACCTAGACAGCAGTTGTTACCACAGACTCTTCCTCTCTGGGGTGAGGAGCATTATAAGCAGAGAATGGTCCAGGGATAATGGACTGAGCTGGAGGCCAGTCTTCATGCCAGTATGCTCATCATGTTGATCACTGCTGCAGTAGCCTTAAATGTACGCGTTATATCCTTCACAGAATATAACAGCCAGACAGTTTCCAAAGTTTCAAGGGCACCTTCCATTGTCTAAAACATTATTTGTTTCAAGCTGAGCTGAAGAGTGGATGTTCTTCATCTCACATTGCTGCAGTCCTTACACTTGGGTAGTCCGCTGTCCTCGGTCGGCCCGAATATCAAAGTATAAGGCTGACGTCGGTCAAGGCGCATTTGACTGACATCAGGACGTCAGGGTACAAATGCGCATGACCGACGTCATATCCTCAGTCTTTTTTGCCGCATGGTCCGATGCAGAAGCAGCGTTGCAAGTGCCGGTTGGCGTTCTGAAATTGTTCGATTTCGGAGTTTCAGACCGAGTCAAAGTTGGCTAAGTACCCGTTGGGAATATTTTAGTTTTTCTTGCCTCAGTGGTTTACCGGATGTCAGAAAAAGTGAATAATTGTATTTCTTGTGGGAAACAGATACCGCATAGAGACTACCATACTTTGTGTATTCCTTGTTTAGGGCCTGAGCACGACGTTGTTGGGTGTCGCTCTTGTGCTAGATTCAATAAGCGCACTATTAAGAGAAGATTAGATTGTGCCAGGTTAGTCTTCGAAGCGGTGCAATTATAAAATGCCGCCGGATGCTCCGGCCCGCTTCTTCAAGAAGCGCAAGGACAAAGCAGTTAAACCTAGGCTAGAGGAACCGTCAGTACCGGACGCCGGTTCTTTAGAGGTGTCGGTGGAGCCGGTGGTTCCACCGGAGGTTTCTTTGGGATCCCAGGGAGAGACTTTGTTATTGCAGGATGTGGCCTCTCAGGAGGCAGGCCAGGCTGATGGGGCTTCTCAGGTTACTATACTCCCTCCCTGCCTAGGGTGGTTAGGCCCTCTCCTTCTGTTTCCAAGGCTTCTCCCAGGGGCAGGCCAGGTTTAGCTTCTGTTGGTGTTACCCCTAGCTCTTCAGGAATTGTGCCCAAGAAGCATATGCTTAAAATGGCAGAAGATTTGATTACTTTGATTAGGGGTTCTATGCCCCCTCCTGATAAGAGACCTAGGGTGGAGCCTGAGCTAGGGAGTTTTGAGCAGGCTTCAGATGTTTCAGAGTCTTCTGCTGAAGACTTGCAGGAGTACTCTCCTTATTCTGATTCTGATGTGGATGATTCTACTCCTTCTGCTTCTCCTCCTGAGGATTTTTCTTTTTCAGAAACTCTTCATTCCATGAGGGAGCATTTTAAGTGGGAAGGTCAGGACTTCTCTGATTCCAGGAAAAGGCTTAGGGAATTTTTGTTTTTACCCCAGCATAGGCCTTTGGCTATACCTCCTGTTTTGGATGTAGTGGAAGATGTTTTTACAGAGGCTTCTCTTAATCCTGATTCTTTGCCTCCTGCTCCTGTTAAACCGGATAGGTATTACAGGGTGCCTGAAGTTCATAAGTATCTTTTAAGAGTCCTAGGGCAGACCCAGAAACTGTTAGCCAGGGGCCTAAAGGTGTTAAGGCTTCTGTTGTTAAGAATCCGGTTCCTGCAGACAAAGAGGCCAGGGCCTTGGATAGATGGGGAAAGAAAGTTTATACTTCTTCCACTCTTGCTATGAGGGCTTTGAATTGCCAGTTTCACATGTTGAAATACCAAAACTATCTCCTTTCACAATTGAAGTCTAAGGTTGATGCTCTGGCAGAAGGTATTGATTGTAAAGAGTTGCAAGATTTAGTACATGTTTCTGAACAGGTGGGTAAGCATTCTTTGCAATGTGGTTTTGATGCTGTACAGGTCTCGTCTAGGGTGGCTGCCACTGGGTCAGTTCTTCGCAGGCACGCCTGGCTGAGGGATCAAAATTTATCTGAACATGTTAAAACAAGGATTTTAGATGCTCCTTTACAATCTGACGTGTTGTTTGGTCCTCCTGTTGAGGCAGTTTTAAAGAAAATGGAAGACAAGGCTAAGTCTATGCAGACTGTTAAAGATTTTTGCAGGTCCAGCCTCCAAAGTTTAGTAGAAATTGGCCTACTAAGGGGTGGACGTATCCTTCTTATGATTCCCAGTCTAGGGGTAGATCTAGACGTGGTAGGGGCAGAGCTCAGGGCTCTTTCAGGCCTAGAACAGGGAGTTCTCCTGCACAGTCTTCGGTGAGGGCAGGGGTCAGTCCTTTCGTAAACAGACCCAATGACCTACCTTTTCAGCTGCCAGAGCCTTCTCGTCTGGCAGCACCTTTGGGAGGAAGGTTGGCACTTTTCAAAGAAAATTGGAGTTTAATTACCCGAGACAGATGGGTATTGGATATCATACACCACGGTTACAGGTTTTATTTCCATACCTTGCCTCCTTTCAAAGGCATGCCAGACGTTCCTCCTCAACAAAGAATAGAGGCTCACAAGCAAGTTTCTCTGTTACTCCAAATAGGGGCCATACAGCCGGTCCCTATGCCAGAGGTGGGCCTAGGATTTTATTCTCGCCTGTTCCTAGTACCAAAGAAGGGGAACACGTGGAGACCAATTTTGGATTTATCTACCCTCAACACTTATCTGGACATTCCCAAGTTCAAAATGTTGACGTTACAGCAGCTTTTACCCCTGCTGGGCAAAGATCATTGGATGGTAACTTTGGATCTCAAGGAGGCTTACCTTCATGTTCCTATCAGACTAAGTTGCAGGAAGTATCTGCGTTTTCGAGCTGGGACTTCTCACTATCAGTTCTCTGCATTGCCCTTTGGCTTATCTACTGCCCAGAGTGTTCACGAAAGTTCTGGCTCCAGTGATAGCTTTCTTCAGGCTAAAAGGAATACAGATCTATCCTTATTTGGACGACTGCCTGATTCTGGCTCAAGGAAGGAAGAGCTTCTTCATCATTTGGAATATGTGATAGCAGTGCTAAGATGCCTGGGGTATTCTGTGAACGAAATAAAGTCCAGTCTAGTACCCTCTCAGGACATGTGCTTTCTGGGTGTGAGACTGAATACAGCATCCCAGATGGCCTTTTAACCCCGGACAAACAAAAGAGTCTATCCCTTTACTTCCATCAACTATCTCATCAGTCCGGGCTGACTGCAAGGACAGTCCTTCAAGCCTTAGGGTTCATGGCATCTTGTATTCTGGTGCTTCCCAATGCCAAACTGCATATGAGGAAGCTGCAATGGTATCTCAAAAATGTATGGACACAGCACTGCCAGGATCTGGACACTGTCATTCAAATAATACCTTGCATTCAAAAGGAATTTTTGTGGTGGGCTCAGGAATGTCACCTAAACAAGGGACTCTCTGTGACCCGGCCAGAGGCGAGTCAGATTTTAACGACAGATGCCTCAGACAAAGCTTGGGGAGCTCATCTAAATGGAAAGTGGATACAAGACAAGTGGCCTGCCAGACTACAACATCTACATATCAAGAGATGTTAGCAGTCCAGTTTGCATTAATAGCTTTCAAGGATTTACTTCTTCCAGGGCAGGTGTTGATTCTAACAGACAACACAACTGTCATGTGGTACATCAACAAGCAAGGGGGAACGCATTCTTATCCTCTATGCAGGCAAGCAATGATTTTGTGGGAGACTGCTCTCAGTTTACAGCTCAATCTTCAGGCAAGGTTTCTGCCAGGAGCACAGAACTCCTTAGCAGATGTGTTGAGCAGACGAATTATGGATCCCCACGAGTGGAAATTGGATCCTCATGTATTTCAGAAATTGACAGTGTCATGGGGAACTCCAGACATAGATCTGTTCGCTTCTCCACTAAACCATCAGCTGCCAAAGTTTTGCACAAAAGGTTTCATCCCACAGCTTGGAGAGTGGATGCTCTTTCTTTCAATTGGAGCAATCTTCATGTGTATGCCTTTCCACCTCTGCCTCTCCTCCCAAAGGTACTTCTAAAGGTCAGACAGGACAAGCCAAGGATGATTTTAATAGCTCCAGATTGGCCTCAACAGCACTGGTACCCATTACTGAGAAGTCTAGTACGGAAGCCTCCATGGCCTTTGCCTTCGATTCCACACCTGTTGTCACAGGAGGACAGCCATTTGCTCAATGTCAAGCTTCACTCTCTGCACCTAACAGCCTGGCATATTCTGTTTTGAACCATAGTGGGCCTCCACTTCCTCAGCAAGTTTTGAATGTTATTTTGGAAGCTAGAAGGCCTAGTACAAGGAAAGTGTACGCAGATAAATGGAAGAGATTTTTATTTTGGAGTGCAGCAAAGATTTTGATGTTTCTGAGCCTAATTTGAGTGTGGCTCTTCAATATCTTACTGAGTTACTGGACAAAGGTTTGTCTTTCTCTTCTATTAAGGTTCATGCTGCAGCAATTTCGCTCACTATGATTGTGACCCACCATTGTTTTTTCATCCTTTTTTCAAGGAATTTCTTGGGGGGGCAAAGAATATTAGGACCCCACGAAAAGCTCCTACTCCTGCTTGGGATCTCAATTTTGTGTTGGAGAAACTCACTCTACAACCTTTTGAGCCTGCAGCTACTTCTGAGTTGAAATATTTATCATGGAAGACTGCTTTTTTGTTGGCCATTACCTCTGCAAGAAGGGTTTCTGAATTGCAGGCCCTTATGGCGGTTGAGCCTTTCTTGATTTTCCATAAGGATAGGGTATCTTTACGTACTAATCCTTCCTTTATGCCTAAAGTGGTTTCTAGTGTGGCTTTAAACCAAACTATTCATTTGCCTACTTTTTATGCAAATCCCCAAAATAAGGGAGAAAAGATTTTGCACACTTTAGATGTACACAGGCAGTTGTGATATTATTTGGACAGAACTAAAGGGTTCAGGCAGTCTCAGCAGTTGTTTGTTTCTTTTGCTTTGGGTTCTCAGGGCAAGCCTGTGTCAAAACAAACTATTTCTAAGTGGATTGGGTTTTGCATTGCTTTCTGTTATTCCCATCATGGCAAGGAGATTCCAGCTGGGATTAGGCCTCATTCCACTAGGGCTACTGCCACTTCGACAGCCTTTTTGAGGGGAATGCCAACCAAGGATATTTTGGAGGCAGCTACTTGGAGTTCAGTGCATACTTTCTCTAGGCATTATCACCTACCACTTTACTCTAAATCCAGGGCTGGTTTTGCCACTGCTGTTTTGCAGGGCATTTTGGCAGCTCCTGCTTCCTTGTAGTTTGGCCATCCTCCCTTACCTCTGCTTTGGGATTCTACCCAAGTGTAAGGACTGCAGCAATGTGAGATGAAGAACATAGTACAGTTTTGTACCTACCATAAATGTAGATGTTCGAAGATCCACATTGCTGCAGTCCAATTTACCCTCCCTCCTTCCCCTCTGTAGTTAGAGGTGGTTGTGTGGGTTGGGTTGTAAATATTGTGTATATTGTATATTTTGTACATATAATTAGTGCAGGGGTGGTTGGTTGTTTGTTTGCTGTCTTTTGGTTTTGACCTTTATGTTTAGGGTCTTCTGACATCTGGGGCAAGAAAAGACTGAGGATATGACGTCGGTCATGCGCATTTGTACCCTGACGTCCTGATGTCAGTCAAATGCGCCTTGACCGACGTCAGCCTTATACTTTGATATTCGGGCCGACCGAGGACAGCAGACTACCCAAGTGTAAGGACTGTAGCAATGTGGATCTTCGAACATCTACATTTATGGTAGGTACAAAACTGTACTTTTGGGTGGCAAGCCCTTCAGAACTTTTCCGTTTCCTAAGATCAGTCCTGTTGTGGTCTTTCAAGGATCAATGATCAGCTAATGTTTTTCTTTCCTAGCAGACAAGGTCCCTTTGGGGGAGTGGGAATCTTCCACTTGTTATTTTTATGACTAAAAGTGAACTTATTTTATTTATTTTATTTTACATTTGTTGACCGTGATTGTCCGACTGAGCTGAAGAGCCCTTTTTCAGCAGAGGCCTGGGAAGAAAAGCTCCAACATATTAAACAATTTTCATTATAAATTAGCATTAAACAGCAATGTTACAGGATTATTACAAGGTATTAAGTAGCAATACAATGTTATACAGTGTCAATAATTAGGAGTATAGTAAAACTATTTCAAGATGTATAAAAAGAAATATGTCATTAAGATGAATATAGTGTTTGGGGTAAGTGGCTATGAAAAAGTGAACTTTTTCTTTGTAATTAGTTATTTTGTGCTAGAAAAAGTGTTCTTATAGACTCCTGTTACTTTTTAGTAACTTAAACAGTAGTGTTACATAACTTTTGTAAAAAAAATAAGTTTTGTAAAAACTGTTTTTTGCTTTTGGGGACTTAGGTAAGTGTTTAAAGTGCTTTTCCCTGTGTTTTTTTGTTAGAAGATTGACTTTTCTAGTGTTTATCTTTTTAATTGAATACTGCTGACAGGTTTCTCTGGAAGTCAGGTATTTTTTTGTCCTTTACCATGGCGACATCTACCAGTCCCTGAGTTCTTCCTTCCATCAACAACAAAAAGAAGAAAATTAATAAACCTCCTTTGCCACCACAGCAGAATTCTGAAGTGCCTCAGCTACAGATGGGTGACTCTGATGTGGCTATTTCTGGTTCCTCAAACCATTCATCTTTTTCCTTGGTTCATTGTGATGGACCAGGGGTTAGACAAGTCCTCTACAGCTGCTTCAGTGCCTGTGGCAGGCAAGGGAGAACTAACAAAAATAAAATTTCTGTGGTGTAACAGAACCAACCGAAACCAATAAATAATTATCTAAAACTTTTATTAAAAAATATATTCTTGTTAAGCGCTTTTGTTCCAGCTATTATCAGAGAACTTCCTCAGAGCTAAAAACATCCTTCAAAAGCACCCCTATTTAAATAGTAATCCTTTATCACATGACCCAGCTTATTAACACCCATTAATCGGTTAAAAATTTTAACCTTAAGACAGAAATGGACATAGAATCATTCAACCCAGGATAAATTGCGGCAATCAGTCTTATTTGCCACTTTAACTTATTCAATGCTAAATGTTCCTGCACCACATATCCCCGGAAATATACCATAATTTGATCTAAAACAATAAATTGAAACCTGTGGTTGCTATTGGTAACAATATGTCTGAACAACCCCTTAGTTTTCTTACCATTCTTATTATCAGCCAAATGTTCATAGATTCTGTTCTTTAGCTTTCTGTTAGTCAGTCCAGCATAAAATGCCAGAAATTGATCACAAGCAGCCAGGTAAACCACACAGCTTGAACCATTTTTATCAGTTCTGGGAAAAGGAGCAGGGAATACCTCTCTATCTAGCCAGACTGGAATGTCTGTCCATAGGGAGGCTTTGCCAGGTAAAAGAGGGTTTGCTTCTTTAAAATGTCCTCTCCAAAAGATTAAAAACATAGACTTGTGTTTTCTGCTTTCTCAATTACTTTGGACAGGAGTGGTTTATTGGGCTTTGCACATGGTGTAGTTCAGGCCGTTTACCCTTTCAGTTGAAAAGTTTCTGGCAAGAGAAAATCGATTCTTCTTTTTCTGAAGAGGTTCAGGATTTTGATATAGAAACTGATTATGACGGGACAACTTCATTTTTTTCTTCCTCTGGTTTCTTATTCAGATTCTGAGGAAAGTGAGGGTCTTGCCAGTCTCTTTGAAGGATTCTGGTTTTCTGAAACTATTTCCAGAATGAGTCAGTTGTTTCATTGAGAACGTAATGACATTCCACTGTCTCTGAAGAATTATTATGATTCATTGCAACTGTGAAGCTATTCAAATGCCTCCTTGTCCTGTCAGCATTGGTGGATGTACTTGTTAAAGCTTGTAATTTGCCTATGAGCCAGCCTGCTGCCCTCAAGAAAGCTGATAGATTGTATAAAGTTTCTCAATCTTCTATGTTTTTATATAATAATTCCAGCTCAGACCTAGCAGTTATTACTCTGGAGAGCCCAGCTGTTGCTAAACAATTTGTTAATACCAACCCTTTCCTTATGACAAGGATTAGAAAGCTTTTGACTGATTTAGTGGAGAAGTGTATTCTTCTGCAACACTTTTGCTTGCCTCTTTTACTGAACATGAGTGTTACGGCATTTGTTTCCTCTTCTGATGAAAAAACATCTTTGCCTGTCAAGTGGATACCCACTGTTTGAAAAGTGCTTATGATTCTGCTGATGCTACTTCCAGGGCTGTTGCCAGTGAACTTTTATGTGGAGATTTGCTTGATTCTTTACTCAAAAAGGATGTTAAAGCTGAAATTCTGAGTTCACCCTTAGAGTTACATTTTTGACCATCTGCTGCAGAGGTCCTTAAAATGTGTGATGAAAGAGTTAAACTGATTCAAGGAATTTCTTAGATGTTTCAGCCTTCCTTCTCCATATTTGTCAAGAGGTTTTAATGCTACCTCTACATTCTTTTTCAAAAAGCAAAATAAGCAAACATAGCAATCTAGCATTTGAAAAGCAATGACAGTAAGCCTCCAAATAAAGGAGTAGCCCGCTGGAACAAAGGACAGTGTAATAAGGCTGAATGATTGTCTTGTAAGACTACCCTCTCTGTTTCCTCCTTGGCAAACCTTTAATCCTTTCAGAAAGTACAAACCTTCATTTCTGTCTTTGGCAATAAATAGTTTTGAACAAATGGGGTTTGCAAGTAAATTATCAAGGTTACAGAGGGTAGTGGGAGTCTCTTCTTCCTTTACAAGAGATTTCCCCTCATCTTCTGAATCAAACACCTCTTTTCCCTCCTGTTATTCACTACCTGCCCTACCCAAGGGGTAATAGAATCAGTCCCTCCTCCACAGCTAGGAGAAGATTATTGTTTAAGAATGTTTCTTGTGCCAAAGAAAGAAGATTCCTATAAACCACTTATGGATATTTCCTTTCTAAACCCTTTTGTGATGATACCGCAGTTCAAATAGATTTTCTTCCACAGGAAAAATATATCTAAATTAAGATGTATTTCTAAGTTATTCCACTGAGACTAGTGTCTCAGCCTGGGAATTTCTCAGGATTTTGGGTCTCATGGCATCTGGGATTCTCATAATTTCTCTAGCAAGACTCTCCATGAGAAAAAAAAATCAATGCTATCTAAAATCTGTATGGCTCCAACATAAACATCTCTTGACATTCCAGATTCTAGTTTTGGGGTTTGTGAAAGGGGAGATTATTTGATGAATAAGCCAATTGTATCTGAATCCAGGTCTCCAGTTTTCCCTTCTAGCTCCATCGTATTCATTTCTGTTATAAGCACCATGGAAAACCTATCCCCCAGGGGATCGGATCTCACTCCACCAGGGCTGCATCTACTTCTGCAGCCTTTCTCAGAGGTGTTAAAACCAGGGATATTCTAGAAGCTGCTACCTGGAGTTCTGTACATACTTTCACCAAGCATTATCATTTACCAATTTTCTCTAAATCCAGAGCTGGCTTTGCCACTGCTGTCTTGCAGGGCCTTATAGCCGGCACCAATGCTTTATAAACTCCTCCTCCCAACCATAGCTTTGGGAATCTACCCAAATGTAATGACTGCAACAGTGAAACACGAAGAACATAATACAGTTGTATACACTTACCATAAATGTAGATGTTTGAGTATATTCACTGTTTCGGTCCTGGTTACCCTCTTTCCAGCCCCCTACTTTTCTCTGGCTATACCTCTATTTTCTTTTACTATGCTTTTTGGTGTATTTGCTTTTGGTTGGAGGTATATTTTTGTGTTTTTAATTTTATTTGCTCCGCATTATGGGGGGCACCTGACATCTGGGGCAAGAAAAACTGATGTAATGGTGTCAGCTGCATGTTTTATACCCCTGACAACCTGACATCATGGAAGAAAGGGCATCAACCGACGCAGGACCCAAGACTTTGTTAATCAGGCCGACTGAGGGGGCAACCTGCCAGCAGGTTACCCCAAATGTAATGCCTGCAACAGTGAATACACTTGAACATCTACATTTATGGTAAGTGTACACAACTGTACTTTTCCTAGCATTGACCGGGCTTTACCCTTTTCTTAGTTGGCATGAAAGCTCTGAAGGGCTTGTAACCCAAATCACTCTTTTTCTTCAGCTTAGCCTATCATGGAGATAAAAGCAGTTCTCCTAGCATTGATTATCTACTAATTATCACATCAATGGCACCCCCCTAAACACACAACATGTGGTGAAAGACCTGGGTACTCAGGTTGATAATCTCACTTTCAACCATCATGTAGTGGCAGAGTTCGAAAAAGCCTTTTACTTAGTTCATCTCATAAGTAATGGGATTGCATCCAGAAAAAAAGGAGTTTATTACCTCTCTATACTCCTCCCTCATTTGACCAGTAATTGAGTATAACGCCCCATTTGGTATACCTCTCCAAACATCTACACCACCTGGAAAGGCCACAGAAATACCTCACAGAGGGAATCCAGGCTCAAATCAATATCACTCTACTCTGTATCGTACAGATTGCTGAGAGGTGATCTATGTCTTTCCTACAAGACCATGTCAGACCCTGCAGACACTCCATATCCGTAAGTGTAACTCCTCTCGCATTACCCACTTGAAAGGCCTGAATCTAATATGCGACATCAACAAAATCTGCTGGAGAGATGGTTTTTTCTCCTAGAGGTTGCCTCGTCTATGGAATAGACTTCCCGTACATGTCAGAGTACCTCGCTGACCCTCTTCAAGCACAACCTTGATGAGTGAATGGGAAACCACAAATTTGTCCCAGGAGTTCCACCTGTGTCCCTCATTGACAGAGGTGACAAGTGCTGATTGAGCTTTCTTTTTGGGGATAAACTATTCGCTAGGCTTGTAAGGGCCCCAAGGCCTTTAGCCGAGTAACCTTCTGTGATCCGTTGTGTAAACTTCAGACCTTCCTTCCTCTGGGAGTGATTCCCACGTAATCAAAAAATATGTCAGTGTTAGGGTACAAAAACAAGCATGGTAGGAGCAAATGTTACCTCCTGTGCAGAGAGGCCATGATAGTGTGACAGTGGATGATGACTTTTTACCACTTCGTATTTGCAGCATGCATACCAGGTAAAGTCAGCTGTCTAGTGAACAGGTTTAGCAGATCTAATGTCATGACTCACAAGTGGTCTGTCATTTCTACAGTAGCACAACTCATTTTCAGCTGCTGGGGTCAGTATTGTTGTGATCTCTTTGCTTCTTCAACATGCAGCAACTGTGTTACCCTGACACCTTCCAAGGGTGGTCTGTTAGTGTCACCCCCCCCCCCGGTTCCTTTGTCTTTCCTCCCCTTCCACTAATCAACAGATTCCTGCTGAAAGCCTTCACTTGCAAAGCCGCAGTCCTCCTCTTTGCCCAATTCAAGCCCAGAACAATCTGGTTCCCCTTACTCAGGCTTCAGGTACTGCAAGAGCTATGGATTCTGGATCCATGGCTGAATCTTCTGTCTCACCTGTAAAGTCATCCGCACCCTGATATACAAGCAGTCAGGTGTTTTTTACAATTCCACTGATGGCCAAAAATCCCAGAGTGTGATACGGATTCTGTCTGCACCTCAAAAAGAATCCAGATGTAAAGTCTACAAAAGTAAGTGGAAACATTTCTGTATATTTGCAAATCATCAAGGTTCACAGTCCTTCTCTGGCCCAGTTCCAGCTGTACTCCAATTCATGTTTATTTTGTTCAACCCTGGCTCTATTTACTCCACTATTATAGTTCAACTGGCATGGATTTCAGGCTTCTCCTTTATCAACTCACAAGCTGTGCAAAGCCTTTTTAAAAGGGATTTTCCTTTTATGCCATACCATCAAGGATCCTCTCCTCGAAACCTAAACTTTGTGCTAGAATCCTTAACTTGAACCCCCTTAAAGCCATTGTCTTCTGCAGATTTAAAATTCCTTCTCGGAAGACTTTGTTTTATTGGCCATTACATTAACTAAATGAATATTAGAATTACAAGACTTAGTGCCTCTCTCGATTCTCACACTCCTCATGTTTGATTTTCCACAAGGATAGAGTATCATTAAGAATCAGTCCTTCTTTCTTTCCTAAAATTCCATCACAGATTAATCTAAATCAACTTCCTCCTCTTTTAGTATTTTTCCCCAATCATTATACTAACAAGGAAGAATATCTTCTACACACACTGGATGTACACCAATAATTGGGTTTTTACCCTGACAAGACCAAAACCATAAGGGAAGATTCCCAGCTATTTGTAGCCTTTACTCTCTCAAGACTAGGTTGGAAAGTCTTCAAGATAACCCAGTTAATATGGCCATCGGACTGTATATCGTTTGCATGTTCTTCAAGAAATAAAACATGGCCTTTCAAACCAAAAGCTTATTCCATCAGATCAGTATCATCTTCTAGAGCATTCTTCAGAAATTCTTCCCTGGATAAAATTTGTGCTGCAAGAACATAGTCGACATTACATACACTTTATAATGTCTAGCAAAGGTATGTAATCTCTAGATCCAGAGCCTGTTTTGGAGTTAGTGTTTTAAAGGATATCCTGTTAGGATTTCACTTGGGAACTTGGGTAGCTTGGGATTCTGTCCTGTTATTTGAATTGAACAGACAGGATGAAATAAGATACAGGAGTTATATGCTTATTATAACATTGGAACCTTTTCATCCTTAGTCCATCCAATACAACATAATTTCTTCCTTTCCCTTTTCATATTGCCATGTCTTTTGATGTTGTTGACCAACTTGAAGCCTTCAGTCATTCATTCACTTTATCATGTTCCTTGTTATGTAGCTGACATACCCTTCAGGTCCTTGGTGTATAAACAACTAACTCAATCTGAGGAAAAAGTAAGGACAAGAGCATTATGGGAGTTTGAAGACATTTGAGCAAAGGAGCACTAGCTAAATGGCCGATTCAAATCTTCAGAGCAGCTTATTTCCCATCAGTCAAATCGGGTGGACTACAAATGTATTCTTCTGATTGTGGCCTTTGTCGCTGTGCTGCTCACTGGTTCATAAATAAGGCATGTTTATATGATCTCCTGTTTATTCTCATTGTTGGAACTGAACTCATAAGTACACATAAGTATCACTGATTTATCAACATGTTTTTATACACCAGTCTGCTTCTTACATACCACATCCCATATTTATGCATGTGGTTCCAAGTCTACTTCAAAAATGGACTTTTTACAGTAAAATTCTACAAAAACTTTTCCACACAAAAATAAGATGCAAAGGACTCCCTCGGGCAGCAGTCATTATAGACTTCTGTTCTTTAATTACTTAGCATCCAGTCTCCTGACAATATATGACACTCTGCTTATGATTGACATAGTTATCCTAGCTATTGATACTTCCCTAAATAATTTCCATGACAAAGCATTTTCAGTGGTGTGCACACAATCATGTGATGATAAAGTCATACAATACCAAGTACATTTTGAGTCACACACTTCAGAGTCATAAAAACTGCAAGGGATGTAAAAAATGCACAGAAAATAACTCTAGAGCAGGATCAGCATTTATGAACATTGGAAGCCAGGCTGCATTTCTAGGTCCAGTGTGTCTTTAAGTAGGGTAATGTCTAATGGCATCCTTCCATGACATTGTTAACCTGTATTTATTTTTGTTCTCACTATATGGTCATTTTACTGCTCTTTATTTTGTTGGCAGGATTCTGCTATATTGCCATCTCAAAGTGGTTATTACAGTTTTTTAACATATTCTGCATTCTGGAGTGCATCTGAGGGACTGTGCTGTTGCAGGGGAAAAAAGTCTTGTCTCCTGCCCTCCTTATAAATTGAAGTCTGATCAAGTGAGCTGTCATCCTCAGTTTATCTTTTTAAGTTGCGTGCCCAACAGTTGACAGTGGTGTACTAATCGCCACTGTCTACAGGAAACTGGACTTTTACATGTCAGGCAAAAACTGATGGGGAAATGTTTGCTGGTATTCAGCAAAACTTGATCTGACATACCTATCCAATTTAAATCAGCACTTTTCAAAAGTATTTCTAACTTATTCCATGGCTGTGCAACTTTGGAGTGTTAGTTAAAGGAATCCTTGGAGCCAAGCATGCTGTGTGAGGAGTGGGGAGCAGCTTTGCCCATATAATCAGGTTTGTTTGATAAGGTTTTGCTGAAAAGTAACTCTGTCTGATGACCCTTATTCCTTATAATGAATACTGGCTTTAGGTTAGCTAGTTCCTGCCTGAATGCTTGGAAAGTAACGTGTCATTGAGTGGTTCAAGTTCCTGATCAGAAATCCTGTGTGCAAGGCTAGCTCCAGTGGCGTAGACGGGTAAAGCCCTGATTATGGCCCAGGGAGCCCAGGTTAGATAGGTTGTTCAGGCTTCTTATAGAGTCGTCAGGAGAGGATGGACATGCCCATCCTTGGGGAGGAGGCTGGAGCCAACTTTACACTACTACATTTCACTGGGGGAGGGACAGGTGGGCATTAATCTTAACATGCCATCACTTGGTGGTAACTGTCAGTGTGGGTGTGTGGAAAAGTGCATTAGCATAGGGAATACATTATGGGCTTCATCAAGGCCATTGCAAATTCCCTTTGAGGAGATGCTGGTGGGAGCATAAAGAGAACATCATTGCTGTGGGAGCATAAAGAGAACATCATTGCTGTATGAATCACTGTCCCCTCTGGACAAATTGTGCTATGATCCTGGCTGAAATTCCAAGCTCAAGGAATGAGTAAGCCATGTTCATATGGGTGGGGGGGGGGGGCAAGAATTACAGGCAGTGTAATCACTATCACTTTTATTCAGAATTCTTTATTTTACCAGTATTTCTGATTACTTCCATTCTAAGTGAATAGAAATGTGACCTGGCAGGAGAGACTAGATAAATTAATCTCATTAGCTTCATGCGTGCAATGTACCATGGAGAAAAAGTATCTTTCCTAGAAAACAGGTGGTCTGCTGCCATGAGGGAACTCAGTAAAGTTAAAAGTTTAAATTATTAATGTATTGTCTACTGGCATTGTGTAGAGCTTCATGTCAAGATTAAAAAGTATAGGTGTGTGTGTACATATATATTTATTTATTTTATTTGATATTTGTTTACCGGGAAAGTCCACTGGGTCATAGAGAACCCATTTTCAGTGATGGCCTGGGGAGAAAAACTCCGTAAGACAAACAGTTTATATATAAACTATATGTAAACAATATTAGACAAATAGGTTTATTGTAGTAGTAGTATTAGCATAAGCATTCTCTTAACAGTGACTTGGATATACACCAAAACGGTAGTACAAATGTAATACATGGTATAGACATAGGTTAGTTGCAGTGTATTTTTGATTTAAAGTCTGTGCTAGTCACATTATATATTGGGGTAGTTGTTAGGAAGATGTAAAGTGGTTGAAATGGATGTTAATAGTAGGAACAGGGAAGGAGGGAGATAGAATAAGAGGGAATAGTAAGGTGGTCAAGGCAGATGGTCCAGAGTAGCAGTGAAGGGAGTTGGAGGTGTGATGATGTGGCTGGAGGAATCGTATATGTATGTGTATATATATCAAACACACAATTTCCCCCCTATGATGTACTGTTAATGGTCCTTGAATGTATTTAATAATGTAATATTGGAAGAAAAATAGATGTAAAGGACTAGGAATTATTGGCTATTAAATTTTGACACATTATGTGTGACAGTGGGAAAAGTGCAGAAGCAGTTCATATCAGTAAGCGTCATTTGTGGATGTTAAGCAGTTGAGATTCAGCAAGTCAGATTCTGCTTCTGTGCATTATTGTGCTGTTTCCAAATAGCTGCAAGTGAGCTGCCTCTCTATATGTGTGATTGGAGACTTAAATGCAGGATACCATGTGGTACGGATTTGATATTCAACTTGTGTGGTTTTTATAAAGTGATATTTTATATATGTGCAACTGTGACTGGAGACTCAAATATAGTATGCAATGTGTGAAGCACTTCTTGTATATCTGTTAGTAAGCGATGTTGTATCTTAGTTTTAGCTGATGTTTAGTTCTTTCATTTTCTCTTCTTCTGTATGTTGTAGTGCTACCCCCTTGTATGTCTGTTACTAAGTGATGTTGTATCTTAGTTTTAGCTGATCTTTAGTTTTCTTTCATTTTCTCTGCTTCTGTATGTTGTAGTGCTACCCCCCTTGTATGTTACTAAGCGATGTTATATTTTAGTTTTATCTGACATTTAGTTTTTTTATTTTCTCTCCCTACTGTATGTTGTAGTGCTGCCCCCCTTCAAGTTTCCCTCATGTATATGTTGTAGTGCTGCCCCCTTTAAGTTTCCTTCATTTGAATAATTGCCGAGAGGTGCCTTTGTGTGTGTATGCATGTAGACTCAAATGCAGTATACAGAGCCCTGCGGATCTAGTACTCAAATTGTGTGGCTGTTAGAGTGATATTTTTTGTGTGTGTAACTGAGTGGAGACTCAAGTACATTATACAGTGTGCTACATAACTTAATACAGCTTTTGTGGTTGTTACTGAGTATTATTTTATCACGCTTTTAGCTGCTGTAGTTTCTTTCATTATCTCTGCTTTTCTCTGTCTCTGTACTATTCCCAGTGTAGTTGCTGTTGCAGGTGGCTCCTGTGTAACTGTCAGTAGAGACTGAAGTGTACAGCATGCAGAGTGCAACAGATCTAATATTAAACATGTGTAACTAAACTGAGTAATATTTGACAGTGAGCGGAACCTATAGTACACAGAGTGTTGTGGGATCTAGTATTCAACTTGTGTGACTGTTGTTTTTATTTTTTCAGTCAGCATTTGGTTTTCTGAAAGATTTCTGTTTCACGTGAGTAAAGTAACATTGGCAACCTGGTTTAGGAAGCATAAAATCCAACTAAGCCGAGGTAGCAACAAGCTGCTGCTGCATTGGGTGGCATGAAGACATCCCTGGTGATGCTAATGGGTAATTCAGAGGTACTTCGCCCTCGTAGCTCCTTTTAAAACTAGGTAAGACTGAACGTAATTGCAGGCCAGGTGGTCACACTACAAGATACAGAAAATCACAAGCAACCACTTAAGTTAAATAAAAAAATAAATAAATAACCAGATACCTATAGATTTTTTTCCGAATTGCTCTATAACTTCAGAGCATAGAAGAATTGACCGTTGTGATAACTAATTTTGAAGAAGGTTCAGTGTGTAAATTAGTATAAATGAAGGAACTTGTCTAAAGTATTTATGGCTTTTTAAAATCATGGCAAGTGTCATTGCCACAACCGTAATGCTTATTTTAATTATTAATCTTATGCTTTATTGTATAAAATACCTAAGCAATCGCAGTATTGGTGGATACTATTAAGTCATATTTTGGTTGGTTAATGTACAAAGAAGGAGCATTCATAAAGTGTTCACAGCACTTCAAAGTTGTGCTAGCAGCCGTTGTGAATGGTAGTCACAACTTGAATTTGTAATCATTTTATTTCTTCCTTCTGTTTTATTATTTTTTTTATGTTTTGCTATTTCTTTAAGTAAAGCACGTAGGCAATTGTGGTATTACTGCATACTGCTTACACACACATTTAGATTTGTTAATATACATGGTCGCGGTGGTGAGCAATAGCGTTGTTGCCTCACAGCAAGAGGTTCTCCCGTTCGATTCTTGGCTGGAGCTCCTTTTATGTGGAGTCTGCATGTCCTCCCTGCGGTCGAGTGGCATTCGAAAGACATGCGTAGAATGGGCGTGCCTTCGTTGAAGGTTGGGCGTCGAGCTGGCACCTCGGCACCCGTAAAAATCTACTGCCAATTATTAGCAGACCAGAGTTCTGCTGTGGTGACCCCTAACCGAGAAAAGCTGAAAGAAGAACAACATGGAGTCACTAAAGAGTTATACATTCGATGATTTGGTTGAACTTAAATTTCTTCTGACATGTAAGGACTGCATGAATTGTTTTAAAACACTGAAGTCCTGTAACAGAATGTGTTTTTTATGTAAATGCCTTTATTAAATGATCACTTAAGACATAAACCTTATTAACATTTTTCCATTTGTATACGCACACATTATACACTGCATGTTTTCTTTCTTTACAAACAACTGTCTTTCTGTCCAACATTACATAAATTGCTCAGTTATTGCCTTCCCATAAACCTCACTCTTTCTCCTGAACATTGTACTGCATGTATTGTTTCCATAAATTCAATTTATTTGTATGTGTTGTTCCTTCCCTTTTCTAAAGATCCTTCTCTGTTCTTTAATAAATCTTTTACAATATTTAATATTTTAAATACAGTTGGTGTAGATATTGATTTCCCTTTTCTAATAACTACTTTTTTTGGCAGCCAAGAGAAGTAAACTTAATAAGGCCTTACTATGTCTAGGCAGCTTAGACACTGTGTTTCCGCTCAAAAGAATCATTTCCTTAGATGCAGCCATTTGCTCCCCCAATATTTCTGGCAGAGTACTCTGTAGGGAATTTTAAAAATCTGCCACCTCATTCTATTCCTAAAATACATGTTTCCAGTTACCTTTTTTCTTCCCTAACACACCTCCAGTATTTGCTGTCTCCCTGAGGAAACATTCTTTGAAGTCTGCTTGAGCTGTAAAAATATCTGCGCAAACACTTCCAAGCAATAATTGTGAACCTTCTGGACTTTGATGCATACTAAGGAGCCATACATATGTCCTGCCGTTGTTCCCTTGTAAACTGCTTTTCCATTCTCTCTCTCCCAGTGTTTTCTAAGGTCATCTAATTGATTTTTATAGTTATCATGCCCTTTTTAACAGCACCGTCTGTTCTAGATTAGACTAAAACTCTACCAGAGCAGGTCTTTCACGTAGGACTTCCCTATCCCCTTCTGTGTGCTTGTACCCTAATATCAGTCCCTGATAGGTAACAATGTATGCTTGTATTGTCTTAAATTAAGGGACTTTGAATGTGTAATGGAAAGTAAAGTAACTGTCATAAGAGAGTTTATAGATGATTGGTTTCCTGATCTACTACTTTTGAATAGTAAAAAACACGATGTGCCATAGAAATAACCACCTTAACCAAGATTCAATGACTACCAATAGTCCAAGGCTTGGATAAACATGGCAATGTGGGCAGTGTCTCTTTTGAATATCTTTGACACAGAACAAGTAAAGGATATGAAGATCACACTACAGGAGGCCTGACTAAATTCAGATTGAACTGAAAAAAAAAGTTGCTAGTAGAGCAAAAAGGTAATAAAAGAAAGTCATGTGGAACAAAGCCATAATAGAGAGGTGTAATAAGGGAAATAGTCTGAGTATGACATGGATAGATTACCAAAAAACATTTGACAGTATCCCATATTCATGGGTAATGGAATGGGGGACTATTCCAAGGTGATCATTTGTCACTGCTGCTGTTTTGTCTTGCCCTTAACCTCATTAAGGTGATTACTTAACAGATTATTTTATGCCTGCAGTTTACATCCCAGAAACCAGCCTTGATCAAAGACATCTCATCTACTTATTTGTGGATGTTATAAAATTGTATAGCTCATCAGATGAGGAGCTGAAACACAACTACAAATGGCTAAAAGTTTTTCAGATTATATGAGTGATATTTGGCCTTGAATGATAAATGTAACCTTTAAAAGGAAAGCTGCAGCACCAAGGAAATGTCAACTTGGGACAAGAATGTGATACAGAGATACTTGAGCAGGCGGGAGTGTGTAAATGTGTGTGTATATATATATATATATATATATATATATATATTTGTATATTTTGGAATATATGAAGATTTGGCAATAAAACATTAGCAAATGAAAATAAAGCTCTGTAAGGAATACTTCAGAAGACTATAGTGAAAACTGCAAGTTTAAGGTAATATTAAAAACCACCTTGACTTCTAGGAATAAAGTCCAAGCTATAAACCAATTTGCCCTTCTTGTTCTGATTGACCGGCTTCAAAAATTTTGAATCGATTGGGAAAGAAAATGAGAAAATGCTTCATGCTTATCAAATGATACACCAAAACAAGTGTATACCAAAATTATATAATCCTTGCTGTAAAGGAGGTATGGGCCTCCTTGAAATTGGTTAGGCATATAGATCTGCAGTTGTGAAACTGCATACGTATCTGCTAACCTCATCAGATCCAAACATAGTGAAAGTTGTAAAACATGAGGCAAAGAATTCTAAGATGACATCTCTGCTTAGTTTAGCAGAAGCATTTCTGAATAAAGCAAGAGTTGAAATAACACCAGAAGAAGAAGAAGACAAAAATCAGACAGTAACTGAAGGTGCCAAAAAAAAAAAAAAAAAAGAATGTAAGGAAAAGAGTCAGATGAGAAGGAAATCAAGATCTTCTGGAGCAACCTTGTTGACCAAGATTTGTTGCTGGAACAGTTAAGTAAAGGTGAATTGAAACCAAAAGATGAAAGGATAATGGTGGCCCGGGATAGTGGACTATGTACACATTAGTTTACAAACTCCAGTGAAAAAGTGGGAGAAACATATAAATGCAAATTCTGCAAAACAAAACTGGAAACAGTTGCACATCTCATTGTGTGGTGCTATCCTCTCATGCCAGTGGGGTCTGTGTACTGAAAGGCACAACAGTGTGGCAAGACTGTTGTATAAGGGATTGTGCTAATACTACAACATAGAAGTAGCTGAGAAGTATTGCAAACGTGAACCACAAATCATTGTAGAGAATGATGAAGTTTATTTAATTTAGGATCACCCATTGCCAACAGTTCATAAACAGATGCAAGAAAACTAGATATAATAGTCCATAAAAAACAGACAAAAGTAGTGTTGATCATTGAAAGTGCTGTACCCAGTGATTATACTGTATTGCATACAGAAACAGAGTACCTTGATTTCCAAGCAGAAATAAGAACAATGTGTAAGAAAGATAGCCAGACAATTCCAATAGTAGTAGGAGCGACAGGATTAATAACAAATAATTTACAGTTATACTTAAATATGTTAACAGTGCACATAATCCCATATGAACTACAGAATAAGGAAATTTTGCAGGGTGGGTGCTAAGAAGAGCATTGATCTGATGTCAGTTTTCATTGTATCCTCAACTGATGGGTTTGGATCCAGTCCCTTGGATCTGCCTCTGCCTTTGCTAAAGCTAGTGGCAACCAGGAACTCTAGAGCTTCTCCTTTACCCACAGTGCACCAACCCCAATTACCTCAGATCTCTTTTGTTACTTTCAGCGAAAGATGTGGTGCAAATACTCTTGAGTGATGTTGTGAGAAGTCTGATTAAAATGGTCTTGTTGCCTTATTTTTTCTTTAAATTCTAGAATAAGTATTCATTTTACCTATTGCATACTCTTTCCTGTATATTAACGCTTTTTCTATCTTTTCTACAGACTAATGCTTCCTTTCTTCCTAAGGTGTGGAGTCTGTATCTAATATCAATCAGTCCACTGATTTGCCAGTATTCTTTCCTAAATTTGCTAACAAGGGTGAATACATATTACATTTATTGGATGCCCATAGACAATTATGTTTCTACCTGTATAGAATGAAAGACGTCAGAAAATCTGACCAATTGTTTGTTTCACTGGAAGAAGTAAAATTGGGAAAACCAGTTGCCAAAATCACTTTATCTCAGTGGTTGACAGACTGTATTTCATTTGTTTATAACCAATTGGATATTACTCTACCAAAACTTGTGAGCCCATTCAACTAGATCCATGGCTACTTCCTCAGTGTTTCAATCAAGAATGTCCTTTGGTGATGTATGCTCAGCGGCAACCTGGGCTACTCCCCATACCTTTGTTACTCATTACAAATTGGATCTGGTCTCCAGGGGTAGAGTATCATTTGGCTGAATGGTGCTCAGGAATATCCTTCCTTGCATCCACCCTGGACTTTAGGTAGCTGGGGACTCTGTCCCATCATTTGAGGATAGAATAAAAATTGACATTAGATAAAGAAGTTATTTCCTCACTATAATGTTCCACCTGTGTTGTCCATTTTCATTATTCAGCTGCTCTCCCATCAACCCCCATCCTTAAAACTTCAGAAGAATGAGTGGTTGCAGGACATTTCTGCCCTTTATATTAAGCTCCAGATATAGCCTTCTCCATTTCCAAATACAAATATGCCTTTTCTGCTAAAGTCAGCAAAAAGGATCTGAGGTAATTGGGGCTGGTGCAATGTGGGTTTTAAGGGAGAAGCTCAAGAGTTTTTGATTGCCACCAGCTTTAGCATCTGCAAAGAGAGATCCGAAGGATTGGATCCAAACCCATCAGATGAGATAAAGTGAAAATGGACAACACAGATGGAACGTTATGGTGAGTACATAACTTCTTTTTTTACTAACCTCAAAGACTGAAACAGTACTAATTTCATTAACTCTAATCATACCCTAACTTAGGACTAGAGTTCATTCCTGTTATGGTATTAGAAACCCAAAACACTTGCAGAAATTAAACAGAGAGAGAGAGAGACCTAATTTTAAGCATTGGAGTCTGAGTGTGAGGTAAATCAATATAATGAAAGTGTGCACAGTACAACAGATAAAAGCAATGAATTCTGACAAGTAAGGAAAAGGTTCCAATTAAGAATTAAAAGCAACTAAACAAAGAATAGCACTTTGTTAGTAACTCTTGAAATCTGACAAGTTAGTTCACCTAAGTTAACAAAAAGTCATTCAGAATTTGTAAATGTGAAAAAGAAAAGATTACAGACAGGCATTAAATGCAGGGAAAAAATTAATAACATCAGAAGATATTCACAGATGCCTTAGAACATTCAGACCGCTGCTTTATTGGATGAATTTGAAGAGCAAAATCATTCTTCGGATGGATTTAGTGACATTGGTAATAGTGACACTATATGTAACATTGCCAAAGGAAAAGATAATGCAGGCATTGTTTACTTCCATAGGTATTAATTAAAAAGACTGGTCAGGCAAATGATATAAACAGGCTTCAGGTAGCTAAATGTGAGGAACTGTTCTCACATTTGATGATCCAAACAGAGTAGCAACACTTGATAATCAGATTTGAACAGGAGATGAATATTCAGTCATGAAATAAAGGACATATACAAGGAACAGAACACCTTTCCCTACAGATAGTTTAACAGTAGGGCAAAAAGAAAACAAATGGGTTGTATCTTCCTTGACAATGCAAATCATTTAAACAACATGTCGATAATGAATGAAGTAACAGAACAAGGTCATAATGATTGCAAAGTAGTAATCCATCCTGGAAAACATTAGAAAGAAAAGTCAAAAGTGATAATCAAGAAATGTATACTCTAAATATAGTCAATAACAGTACCACAAATTTTTAGTTGACAGCAGTAAAAGAATCATACATCAATCAAGGACACAGAAAGTGTTTGAAGAAAAGCATGAATATTCTTGTACTTGGATGCTTGCATATCAGATAAAGTCTTTAATCAGCTTAAAGAAAGAGTAACTGTTACATTTTTGTCAGTAATACTACTGAATGAAATACTTCTTGTGTTCCCAAAACTGACGATGTTATGTGATCCTATCTCGCCTACATTCTGACTGATGGGTTCGGAGCCGATCCCTCGGCTCTGACTCGGCACGCTTATGCCAAAGAGCGAAGTCTCTTATTGGCTGAGCTTACTATATCCCAGGATGCACCACTACCAGTCCCCCAGATCTCATTTGCCGCTAACAAGCAAAGACGTGGTCTCGAGCTGGCTGAGCTAAGTAGTGTTTTTCACGTCTTTTTCTGTCAGGAATTTCCTAATTCTTCAACAAAAAGCTGTTTTCACAGCTAACTAGTGGTTTTTGTGTATGAGTGGTTATATTTTTGTTAGAAATTGTGTGGTGATTGCGCGTTTTTCTGACCAGAAGCCCTTTGAGTTCAAGGGCCTTTCCCTGTCAGTTGATTGTCTTTCAAGTCCTTAGGGGTTCTTGGATCCCTTTACTTAATTTTTTCTGTTGTTGTGACAGTTTTTGTTAAAAAAAAAAAAGTAGAAGGAAAGTTTTTTTCTGTGATAGAGTTCACTGAGTTTATCATAATGTCACAGGCTCCTCGGCCTTCGGGCTTTAAGAAGTGCACTAAGTGCAGCTTTAAGATGTCAATCACAGATGACCATTCTCTCTGTGTGTATTGTTTGGGCACCAAACATTTACAGGAGTCCTGTAGCGTGTGCCACGCATTTTCCTCGAGGGTCCTCCAAGAGAGGAAAAATAAACTTATCTTAAAAGGCCTTATAAAACCCTCTTTTGAAGAGGCATTAGCTTCCTCTCCTTCTCCTGCTAAGAAGAAAGGCTCCGACCAGTCCGTCGGACCGACCGCCAAAAGACATAGGCAGGCTTCTCCTTCGGCTCCATGGACTTGGGCCGAGGGTGAACGGTCTGCCTCGATGCCTCCAGCCTCGACTCCTCTGGGTTGGAGCCAATGGCTGGGGCATCGAGGCGGGTCACCTTCATCGGCTCCACTGATCTCGAGCCGATGAAGGTTGTCCTCGGCGAAGTCCTCGGCACCGATGGAAATTGGTTTGGACACTCCTTGGCGCCGATAGTTATCGAGTCGCCGAGCCGGTCCCCTAGTCCCTTGGAGCTGTTGGAAAGACCTACCGGACCCATTCGGTCTCTTCCAGGTCATCAAGGATGTCAGATTCGACATAGACAGGGTGCTCCAAAGACTGTTCCAGTCCCCAGTCTTTCAGAAATTTGTTTCGCTCCGACCCAATTGGCTTGAGCCGATAGCCCTCCATTGCCATTCCTCCTCCGACCGCGCTCCGTCGAGCAGGTGCTGATGGAGCCAGTAGAGATCTAGGGTCGGCTCTGACCCTTACTCCAACCCTGGCCGGGTCCGAGTTTGCACACGGACTTCTTCGGCCGGACCGGGGGTGACGTTTTGGGACCAATGCTGTCGGTTCCGAGCCTCCCTCTCGGTGCGGGACTTCCGTCTGCTATCATGGCTCGGGACCGGACCCTCCCAGGATTCTGGGGTCCGGCTTTCAGAGCTATGAGGAGTGCCTTGGCCAAGTCTTCTTGCCATCTCTGCGGCTTTACCGGCACCTTCCTGGGCATGGAGACTGGGTCTTTGGCAGTTCCCCTGTCTCTAGGCAGCGGAGCCCGGGGCCTGAGGTTACCCCACGGGGTTCCCTCCTCCTGAGGGTTCTTCGAGTTGTCTTGGAGGAGCCCCAAGGAAGAGATCGTGCAAGAGGAAGCACGTGGACTCTCCCGAGTCTCTTACATCGGACACTGATCTTGATGATGCGGAGGGGTCCCCAAAGTCGTCCTCGGATGATGTCTCATTTGCAGACATTCTAGAGATCCTCAAGCAACGAGGCGGCTGGAATTCCAAACCCTCCGCTGATGAGTCGGTGTTTCTCAAGGCCTTGGGGCTCAGCCCTCCGCCTCCTGGGTGTCTCAGCCCTTGAGCTCCTGGATTTGGTTTGTCTGAGGGTGGGAACATCCAGATACTGTGGAACCAGTGCCTTCTCGCCCTAACAAATTTTTGTCTGCCCCACCCGAGAAGGAGTTCTTAACTAAAGGCGTGGCTGTAGATGCCATGGTGGTGGCATCTGCTACCCAGCAGGGCGTGGCAGAGGCTTCAACGTCCGTCCATCCTCCTAATAAGGAGTCTAGGAGCATGGACGATGCAGGGAAGCGCACCCTGACTTCAGCGGCCTTTACTCTGAGGTCCCTGAATTATTTGGCACATTTCACCAGACTACAGAGGGATCTGGTCAAGGAGCTCTCAGACTCCCTCTCAGGTAACCTACCTGAGCAGCTAGCCCAGTTGGTTAGCTCTCAGTTGGCTATCCTTAACTCGATTTCTAACTCATCCATGAGGCTCATTTCATATGCGGCCGAAGGCAGAGCAACAGGCACAGGCGTGGCTCTCGGAGACAAGCCTGGCTCCGTTGTGTCATTTCGCGGAGGCCTTCAAGTCTTCCTTTGCCGGCTCCCTTTGATGGGTCCTCTTTGTTTGGACCCAAGGTAAAAGACACTCTTACCCGCTGTGAGCAGGAGGGAAAGACTTTATCTGCCGTAGGAGCACGTTATTCCACTCCCTTTCTTGCCTTATCCCAAGGCTAAAAGAGGAGGGAAAATGTGGTTCCAAATCACAGAAATTCTTTCCCCAACAGCAGGAAGATTCCCCTTCCAGAGGCAGAGGACGGGGAAATTTTTCTGGGAGACGCCGTCTCAGAGGCGGCAGAGGCCCCCGCAACACTGGAGACCGCGAGTCCTTTCGTGGCTCTTCAGCCTCCCACACTTCATGAGGGATTGCCCGGCTGTGCTGCTCCGGAGCCAGTCGGGTGCCATTTTGCTGAGCACCTAAAAGCCTGGGAGTCTATTACTCAGGACAGATGGGTGCTTCGGATTATTGCCGGAGGTTACACCATTGCCTTCACACACTCACCCACCGTCCAAAAAAATCCCGGACCCACCACCCAGTCAAAGGGAAATTGCAGCCGTAGAAGCTTCAAAGCTGCTAGAAAAAGGAGTCACCCAACCGGTCCCCACAGACCAGATCGGATCCGGAAATTACTCAAGGTTCTTTTTAGTGCCAAAAAAGACAGGGGACCTGAGACCCATTTTGGATCTCAGCAAACTAAACCAGTCCGTCATGAAGTCCAAATTCCGAATGGTCACTTTACAATCCATTCTCCCATTATTGGAGAAAGATGTTTGGATGTGCTCCATAGATCTCAAGGACGCCTATTATCACATACCCCGGCGTCCAGGAGGTATCTGCGCTTCAGCCTGGGAGACAGTCATTTCCAATTTTGTGCACTGCCCTTTGGTCTCACCACAGCCCCCGGGTGTTCACCAAGTGTTTGGCAGTAGTGACTGCTCACCTGAGGAGTCTCAGATTCCAAGTGTTTCCCTATCTGGACGACTGGCTCCTGACTGCCACCACCAGGCATCTACTACTAGAGAACCTACAAGCCACCATCTCCCTGGGTGCTTCCCTGGGAATTACATTCAACTGGTCAAAGTCTGTCTTGCTGCCTTCTCAGCGCATAAGATTCATAGGAGCAGAGATAGACTCAAAATTAATGCGAATCTTCCTTCCTACCGAAAGGATACAAACATTACAAGGTCAAGCTCGAGCCCTGCTTCTAAGATCCAAAGCCCCAGCCAGGATGGTCCTGCAACTTTTAGGTTCAATGTCTGCCACGGTTCTCCTAGTTCCTCTGGCAAGATTGCACATGAGGATTCTTCAGTGGCTGTTATCGACACAATGGTCTTTTCAGGATCTCCCCCTCAATCATCACATACTGATTACAGAAGCGTGCAAGCGGGACCTCCGCTGGTGGCTTCTGCCATCCAATCTGAATCAGGGAAGACCTTTTGTTATACCCCTCCGGTGGCCACCTTGACAGCGGATGCCTCCCAGACGGGTGGGGGCATTGTCTGGGCAGGTCAGTTCAGGGTTCTTGGCTTCCACGAAACATTTCTCCATATCAATGTGTTGGAAATGAGGGCTGTACTTCTGTCCCTACAAGCCCTCCACAAGTTTCTCCCTCAAGGCATTATCGCTATCCACACAGACAACATGTCGGTGGTCTGGTATCTAAACAAACAAGGAGGGACCAGATCTTACCCCTTTGCAGAGAGGCCATGAGGGTGTGGGAATGGGCAGTGGCTACCAACCGCTTCCTGGTAGCGACCCACATTCCAGGAAAATCCAATGTATTGGCAGACAGACTGAGCAGGACTATTCTCTCTCCTCACGAGTGGTCCCTGAACGAAACAGTAGCAGCTCAGATTTTCAAAAGATGGGGGATTCCGTGCTGCGACCTGTTTGCAACACCACAAAACACGAAGTGCAAAGGTTCTTTTCCTTGACCCAGCGTCAGGGGGCAGCTCTGGATGCTCTAGTCCATCCTTGGCCAACAGGACTGCTTTATGCTTTCCTCCGGTTCCACTCCTCCCCAAAGTCATCCAGAAAGCTTCCCAATTGGGGTCCACAATGATTCTAATTGCTCCGTACTGGCCTCGTCAGGTATGGTTCCCCTACCTACAAAATATACTCTGGGCGGTCCTTGGTTTTGGATCTAACTCCGGACCTTCTGGTTCATCAGTCGGGACAACAGCACCAGTCCCTTCACACTTTGAAATTAACAGCTTGGCTCCTCCACTTCCGACTTTAGTCAGAAATCACACCTTGGACCCGGAAGTTATTCACATTTTATCTTCAGCCCACAAACCCACCACTAAGAAATTGTATCACAGTAAGTGGAAGAGGTTTGCTATCTGGGCTCAACTCAGAGGCTTAGACCCTATTACTGCCCGATACCAGAGGTCTTGAAATTTTAACATCCTTGTTTAATCAAGGATCTTCAGTCTCTACTATTAAAGTCCAACTAGCAGCTATCTCCAAATTTCACGAATCCATAGACCCACCGTTGATGAGCAGCAGATTATGTAAAACTTTCATGAAAGGTGCTGTGCTTTTAAGACCCCAGTTTTTCATCCTGCGCCTCCGTGGGATCTTGATTTGGTACGTGCCTTAACATCTTCCCCTTTTGAACCGGCTGCTACATGTGAGTTGAAATATCTGTCTTGGAAAACTGCCTTCTTAATTGCAATTACCTCTGCAAGAAGAGTTTCAGAACTTCAAGCCCTATCTATCAAACCACCGTACTTGATTTTCACAAGGATAGAGTATCACTTAGACCTAATCCATCTTTTGTTCCAAAAGTTTGTTCTAATCTATGTCTCCAACAATCTCTAGAGCTACCAGTTTTCTTTCCAAAATTTTCTAACAAAGCGGAATACACCTTGCATACATTGGATGTTCACAGGCAATTGCGCTTCTATCTAGACAGGACTCAACAAATTCAAAAACAGATCAATTGTTTGTGTCCTTTTCAGATAATAAACTGGGTAAAACCATCACTAAAGCTACTATTGCCAAATGGATTAGAGATTGCATAACTCAGGCTTATTCCTCTTCAAATAAGCAACTTACAACATCTGTCAAAGCTCACTCTACTAGAGCTATGGCTACCTCTATTGCATTTCATTCCAAGCTCGCTATTTCTGAGATTTGTGCTGCGGCTACTTGGTCCAACCGCACACTTTCATTTCCCACTATAAATTGGATGTGGCATCTAAAGGGCGAGCATCATTTGGTTCCACGGTACTCAGGAGTGTTTTCCAGTGAGCCACCCAGGATTTAGGTGCTAGGGGCTGTCCCATCAGTCAGAATGTAGGCGAGATAGGATCACACTAACATCTTTTAGTTATGTACTCACCATAACTTCAGATGTTTGGGATCCATCTCGCCTACATTCCTAATACCCACCCTCCTTCCCCCTGCCTTGGAGATCAGAAGAG
Source organism: Protopterus annectens (assembly GCF_019279795.1). Taxonomy (NCBI): domain Eukaryota; kingdom Metazoa; phylum Chordata; order Ceratodontiformes; family Protopteridae; genus Protopterus; species Protopterus annectens. The sequence continues at coordinate 329,789,506 of NC_056743.1, forward strand.
ATTGAACGGTTTGAGTTCTACTGTTTTTATCTTTTATCATCTGTCGATGTTATATAAGCAGTGCATGCGTGTGTGCATGTATGCGGACAAACTAGATCTGGGGGACTGGTAGTGGTGCATCCTGGGATATAGTAAGCTCAGCCAATAAGAGACTTCGCTCTTTGGTGTAAGCGTGCCGAGTCGGAGCCGAGGGATCGGCTCCGAACCCATCAGTCAGAATGTAGGCGAGATGGATCCCAAACATCTGAAGTTATGGTGAGTACATAACTAAAAGTTATTCTCCCTTACATGCACTTACTTCCATGGTTGTAGTAGAAAAGATTTCTGAATAACTTCTTTTAATCACGTGGAATATGTCATAGAAAAAAATGAATAAAAATTGTAATGAAAAAGCAGTTGAACCTGTTTTGTGAAATACCACATTGTCTAGGATTCATTTACTATCAATATTCCTAGGCTAAGATTTTCAATATTGTTTAAGACAACATGGATGTCAGCATGGTCTTTCTAGTAAAAATATGGGAGGAATATGTGAATGATAGCACTTTGTTGTGAAATAATCAAATTCACTTGAGTTAAGCAGGAAATTTTCTAGTAACTAAAATTTATAAAAAGATGATTTTTTTTTTTAGAAAATATACAAGTCCGTCAGTATCTGGACACATTAGATCTGATAATGTTATAAAATGCTATTATACCAGTGCACATAACTTGCATGATAAGATTGGGTGCTAGAACAAATCATTACAAACTATGCTTACAAGATGATAGCAATCACAGTAACATGGCATTCTTAGTACTTAATACTGAAAGTACAAAAATATGTACCACAACAGGTAGAGTGGAGGTGTTGCTTCTTTAATACATTACTCTGATTTATAAAGTTGACAAAGTCAAAGAAAAGGTAGAAATCTTGAGTATAAAATTTCATGACATATTATTGCTTTGGAGAACTATCAGGATTGTGTTGGCATAAAGAAGACCAAGTCTCAATGGTAAATAAGCATGCTTGAAGAACCTGTTGGATGATACTCCTACCATGATGATAGTAATTTATAATAATTCAACATTGATTGAGAAGGCTTCTATGCATATTCCTATTTTGCACAATAATTTATCGATGTGATAAGTTCCTTAGGTTTTCATCAATGATATACCACCTTGAGTTGATTCTGGGCTGGGCTTGTTACATCAGTAGTGAAGACCTCATCGAACATCTATGCATACAACCACCATTAGGAAGGTCCAGTTTTAATTTCTTAACATTTCTGATGAGAAGTTACAGTGCTAACAAAATGAGCATCACTTGGTGGGATTTAAACAAGGTAGCTAAGACCAAGGAAAATATCGTATATAGTATTATTGAATGGACTAAAGAGGTAGGTGATACTCACATCGTTAATGGGGTATACTCAAATATGTATATGTAATCAGCATTTTCACCGAATGTGCAAAGTAGGAACAATTAGGAGGAAAACTGTTTAAACAATTGTGGAATGAAAAACTGTTAAGAAAGAGAAGGGCATATAGGACATATGAACAAAATCCATCCAGTTAATATAAATGATTACTAAATTTATCAGCTAAAATTTAGACTCTGTTATCTGTAGTTAAGAGAAAATATGAATTTATTTTGGCAAACCGAAATGACAATGCAAAAGGTTTACAAGTATTTAAACGGTTTAAGAAAAGACATTGTACTGCACGATCCAGTCAAAACAAAAAGGAGGTTGACAACAACCTTAATACAAATGTCAAGTATATTCAGTGATTATACGTAAATCAAACAGGAGAAACCTCAGTCACTAAAACATGCAAATTACACCACAGACCGAGGACACTAACCACTCCAGTAGGTTTACAGCCCCAAAGTAGTATCAAACAAATGAAAAGGCAGGCACTTCCAATGTTTAACGCCATTTATTTATTTTGTATGTTTTCATGTAAAACACTTCTTCAGAAATGAACATCGGAAATGCAGTCAGTTCCCCATTTATATCTTCAATCAATTTACATAATTAATTGACCCAAAAAACTATTTACAACTTTTGAACAGCACATTTAAAGAGACAGAACAAATGATAAATTTAACTCCATCCAAGTAAAACACTACAATGATCTTTCACTTGTTTCTCATATAAAACAATATAAAACTGTGACCATAGAACGTCTAACCTAAGTAGACTTACAAAATTGTACTACACACACCGTTAAAGTAGTAAAAACATAAAAACACATACATATATTTATAAATTTATAAAACCTTTGTGTATGTATTGTACACTAACCTAGTATTGTTCAAATGTAATAAATTTAGCTTCTCTTGTACAATTACAATCTAGCTGCCCTTAACTTAAGGGCAGGCAGAAGGGAAATATTCTCATTTAATCCAGCTTTCCTATAGGCTTCAAGGATAACCTGCCAATATAATTCACAATACTCAATTTGTGTCTCCCCTTGACCACCCCTCACATCACAGGGAATTTCTTCAAGCACATAAAAGGAAAAGAGACTGATCACAAACCAGTGTAAGTTTATAAAGAGCATTCTCTATATACCAACCCCAAAGATTCACAAGAGGAATGAATGGTCGCAACTATTTGTCTATTACGTGCTTCCACTGACACTGCTTCACCTTTAGCAATCAGGGGACAATGGGGACATCTTCCGCACTTGCATGTCCCTAACTTATTATGATTAATTTTAAACGGAAAATTTCTTTCTACCAAGTTTTTAATATTAAGTCCCTTTCTAAAGGTGCAAATAAAGGGAGTGTCCTTAACTCCTTTTAAGTCTGACAACTGGGAGAATATAACCCATTCTTTAGGAAAAAGACATATTCCAACTCCTTCCTCAATTTTAAAAGTGCCCACCCCTTTAGCCAGAAAAAAGGCATAGTGAAGGGACAACTAGTGAGAGCAAAGCCTTATGACCTTTGAGGAATGTGATTTTGACTTGGAGATACAGAAGCTAAAAGAAATGTTCATTGAAAGAGGCTATCTCAATGGATTGATAGAACAGTTGGTCAGTTGGTCAAGGAAGTAAAGGAGGGCAGGCAAAGCAAATTTTGCCCTATATTAAGGATGGACAACCTGTTGATTGTAGGGACCACTGAGTCACCACCGGACATTGTATCTTTAAAAATGGACTTTGAATCTTCCTTTACCACTGACTTTAGTGGAGATGCCATTGTTATCAGGGACATTTTGAATAAATTGTGAATCTTTGGGGTTGGTATATATAGCTGAGTGTGGATCCTGTCCTGCCTTCTACATTGGTAAAACTGAGAGAATGCTGAAGAAAAGAATATATGAGCATACTAGGTACATTCATAATCATAATGTCAATAATCCCCTTTATAAACACACTGGTTTGTGATCAAGCTGTCTTTTCCTTTTATGTGCTTGAAGAAATTTCCATTGATATGAGGGGTGGTCAGTGGGCGACACAACTTGAGTACCATGAATTATATTGGCAGGTTATCCCTTGAAGCCTATAGGAAACCTGGATTAAATGAGAATGTTTCCTTGTACCTGTCCTTAAGTTAAGGGCAGCTAGATTGTAATTGTAAAGGGAAACTAAATTTATTACATTTAAACAATACTTGATTAGTGTGCAATACATACAAGAAGGTTTTATAAATTTATAGATAAGTATCTGTTTTTATGTTTTTACTACTTTAATGGTTTGTGTAGTAGAATTTTGTTAAGACTACTTAGGTTAGAAGTTTTATGGTCACAGTTTTATATGGTTTTATATGAGAAACAAGTGAAAGATCATTGTAGTGTTTTATTTGGATGTAGTTAAATTTATCATTTGCTCTGTCTCTTTAAATGTGCTATTCAAAAGTTGTAAATAGTTTTTGGGTTGATTAATTATTTAAATTAAGTGAAGATATAAATGGGGAACTGATTGCATTTCAGGTGTTCATTTCTGAAGTGTTTTAGACGAAAACGTAGAAAATAAATAAGTGGCATTAAACATTGGAAGTGCCTGCCTTTTCATTCATTTGATTCTACTGTGGGGCTGTAAACCTACTGGAGTGGTTAGTGTCCTCGGTCTGTGGTGTAATTTGTATATTCAGTGATTATTTTCTAAGCCTAAACGCTTGCTGCTAGAGTAAAATTAACTCGGCAGAGCAAAGAGAATCTCTCTACTGAGTTAATCAGGGGCCACAGATATATCTGGGGGAGAGTATGTAGCTTGTTTGACTGAATCAGATTGTCCACATGTATTAGAAGGATGTAAGTAAAGCAATTGCAAGAGTAAACTGATCATGCTGCAGGGGTCCAGATGGAATCCCTGAGGATTTAATTAAAGAACTGTCCAACGTCAAAATGCATCCATTTACATTAATATCCAACATTTCTTTACAGACGGGATATGTACTGAGAGACTGGGTGAGATGAATTGTGGCGTGTACATATAAAGGTGGAAACAAGCATGATGCAACTAATTGGTATGTTTTTCATGATTTTGCATCCACAACAGAGTTTTGATATTTTAAATATGTCACTGATTGCAGGATAGGGCCTTTGTTAAGACTATGGAAGACGTTCAGAATTTAAATAACTGTCTACAAAGAATTAATAACTAGACATCTAAAATAGGCCTATGCTTTAACATTAAAAAAGTAAATGTGTTACTTTCGGTAATATTGTAGACATCAAAGTTCAACAGGCAAACTTTAAAAATTGTACTGAGTATAAAAAGCTTGGCTATAATTGTGGGAAGAGTTCTGCTTTTCAAAGAATAAATCTCAGGAATAAAAGCTAAAGGACTGAGACAGATGTGGTTAATATTTAAGGTGATTGAAGCTGGGGAACCATGACTTGGATACAGAGGGGTACCTTCCACCTACACTAGTGCAAAGGAGAGAATTTCTGATTTCAGAAACATGGTAACACCATACAGAGGAGCTTCTCATTAACATCTCATTACCCTCTGTCTGAATTTAACACTGTGCTGTCAGACTTCATTTTGTTAGTTTTCTCTTTAGCAGCCCACACATTGTGGTAGCATAAGCACACCTACACACAACACACATATTTAGATACCCACACACACACACACACACACACACACATCTAGTCATCTACAAACAAGCCTGCAAACAATTACTGAGACACACAGAAACACTCACTTATAAACAAACACACACAAAGACTTGGTACCCCTACCTGGCTTCCTAAAGCAGTTGCTAAGACAGAGAGGGAGACAAGCACACATGCATTTAGCTTCATTCATACACCTACAGACACACAGTTATACAGCTCCACTGTATCTACCTCTACCCCGAGTACTCCCATACAAGTGAGTGGGTGAAAACCACTTGGCAAAGCAAATTGCTGTATTGAGTTAATAGGCATCTGTGTACATTTCTGGTGTAAAGCACGTGACTTATTAGTATTAGCCTCTCCTCTGGGGTGCTGTTAGCTTGCAGCTTCCCTAGTAGGATTGTTGTCCATGCTAAGGGCCCAGTGAGTGTAAATCTGTAGTAGTAGAATGGTCACTGAATCAGTAAAAGTTTACCTTGATGCAGTAATCTGAGGTAAGACTTCTGCTTAGTGGGTAAGCCTTTCTGAATCCCAGGGCATGTGTGTTATGTACATTATACAAGGTAATAGTTAGACCTGATATTGAATATAATTCTGTTTTTGAAATGTAAGGAGTGATGTTTGAACTAGTAGTAGTACAGTGAAGGTTTAGTAAAAAAAAAAAAAGAAACGTGGATTTGTTAATGTATAGTGAGTGGCCATAGAAGACAGTGTGTATATAGCACTGGTTATATCCCTAAATAAGCCAAGCACCTATTCATACCTTATACCTTCTTACTCTCCCTTCCTCACTTACTTTGTTACTTCAATCACTTTCTGTGTCCTGAGTCTCTTTATAAATATGTCGTAATCCTGTTTTCTCTCTCACTTCATATTACATTTCCTATGTGTACACTAACTTACCATTAATTTCCCTATAAACTGGCTACAGTTCTTTAAATGTTAAGTCATCATCATATAGGTTGTATGTATTCTTAACCAATGTTTTCACATTGCCTAATTTGATATAATTATTTAAACTGTAGATGTTTTGTATTATTTTTGAAGATTATAAAATTGTTCTTGAAATGTTTGCATAATACTTCGGAACTTTCCTCCATGGATCTCCACTGAAAATCAGCACCAACTCAGTCGGACTTTCCAAATATTCCAGTGTCAATAATTCAGTAAATGAAATAAATATAGTCGTATTGGTGGAAACATTATGCCTTACTCAGAGCGCTCTCTAATGTCAATCTTTTGGAAAGACTTTGGATTATTAATACCTATTCAGTATCCAAAGATATGCTGGAAGTTCCCTTTTCAAAATAACATTAAGTAGGATATATACATTTCACAAACACTACCATACTTGTCAAATAAATTAATCATACAAGCTGAAAACTCAGACTCTGCAAAATTGACTAAAAAAAAAAGCTAGATGATTTTATGGGTCTTATGAAATATACATCAGGATTAAGAGCATCTGTATTCTTAGGTAGTTCTCAGACCTAAATATAGCTAGCTATGCTGTATTAGTTTTCTGCATCAAAATACGTTGATAGGAAAGCTGTTTTCATACTGTATTTGGGCATTTATGAAGTTACAGGGAAAGTTAAGTGGGGTACTAATTTAGATGTAGATAGTCAAAAAGTGGTTGGTGAATAGGAAGTGGAGTGTAATAGTTTAAGGTGAAAGTTTGGCAGATAAGGTGGTTACAGGTTGCCCCGGGACCTGAGATAAAGTGGTTACAAGTTGCCCCTGTGACCTGTGTGGGTACTTCTCTTATTTAATATGTATTTGTTGGACATATTAGCATGATGTAGGAATAGTATTTGTTTTTGTTAATGGCATGAAGATTTGGGCTGGTATATGTGATAATGGAGTAATTATGAAGATAGTTTAGATAGTTTAAATTGTGTAGTTGATATGTAAAGCGGCATTTGGGGAGGGTTAATATTTCAAAATACAAGAATCTGATGATATACATTTCATTCTTCCTCACAGTAGGGTCATAGGATCCGATCCGGCCAAATCACTAGATCATGATTGAAGTTTCAAGCTCCTCCCTCTCCCATAATCGTTCTCTTCTGCACCAACCCCTCAGATCTCACTTGCCACCTTCAAGCACAGACGTGGTGTCTACTCTTCAAGCTGTTTCAGAGCCAAGTCTTTTCCATACTTTTTTTTATAGCATAGTATAGTCTTTTTTTTCCTGTCATTATACTCCCCCCCCCCCCCCTTAGTTTATCAAGATAAAGTCAGGCTTCTCTTGTTAATACTTGTGCCTTTGGCGCCCTTTTAATTTAAGCCTTTCAGTGTTTGCTCTGGTAGATAGTTAAGGTGAAGATTTCAGTTTATAGCTAAAACTTTTTTTCTGTGTGTGTTTTCACTGCGCTGAGGTTCTAAAAGGTTGATAAACAAACTGGATTCAAATGATGCACTTCTTGTGGGCACAAGATTCCCAGTTCTGATGCCCACAAAGAGTGCATCTACTGCCATGGGGCCTGGCACCTTAAAGTGGTTTGCTCCATCTGTGCAGCCTTCAATCCACGTACCCTGTCAGATGATTTTGAAAGGGCCTTTTCCCTCTTCTAGGGCTCAGACTCCTGCACGCCTTTCTAGTTCAATGGAACACAAGATAAGAGCCTCCTCTGTCTCTCTGGGGGGGGGGGGGGGCTTCTTCCTCTACTCTGGTTGGAAAAAGACCCAGACTGCTGGATCCTAGGACTCCAGATCTGAGAAAGTCCTTGGTAGCCTGGGATCCAAAGGGCTAGAATCCGAGCAGGCCTAAAGATGATTCATATCCAAAAGCCACGTTTCCGAGGGAGAACAAAGATACTTTGGAGCCTATGGTTTCTTTGGATCTGAAACAGGCTTCTGTTGTATTCATGGGTCCATCTGTTCTGATGGATCTGATCCCTCTCATTATAAACTCTCCTGTTCTAGGCAGACCTTTGTCAGATCCGAGACCCTGGAGCCATTCTTCAAGACCACATCATAGAAAGGCTTCTCCAGCTTTCTTCTACCATATTATCTCCAGCCTAGTTAGGGCACTCTTCCACTTCCTCGAGATCATCTCAGAACTTTCTCACTTCTGATATGAACAGGATGATGAGGATTTTCCTCAAGGCACAGAATAGAGATGATGATTCTGGCATGTTTCATCCTGGATCCGTGAGAGGCCCAACACCATTGCTGCCTATTCCTCTTCCAATTCAAGCCATCATTTTGGATTCACAGGATTTGGGTTTCTCAAGGGAGTCATCAACGGATCCAGGAAGTCTTTTCTCCTCGACTCCATCAGGGTCCCAGACCGGATCCGGTGCCTTGGGAGCAATGCAGATCTCAGACCCGAGACCAGGGGGCTAGCATCAGGTCCAACCTTGTTGGTGCCCCCCCCTGGGAGCCTCAGCCTGTGATAGCTTAGGTCCTACACTGTCAGGAGCTTTTGGATCCTGGGTAGATTCTACTCCTCCTCCTCTCCAGTTACCTTTGGCGCTGATGGAGAAGGGAGGGGGTCTCCTCGAGTCCATCAGCCTTCCAAACAGTAGCGCGAGCCTTCTCTAGATCTAGAGTTGCATCCCCTCATCCCTCGGATCCGTCCCAGCCCATATCTTTATCGAGCCCTGAACCCATATGTCCTGTCTAAGGTCAGCCCCCCAGTTTAGCCTTCAAACCACTACAACCCCTCCAGGGGGTCCCACATTTTTCTGAGTCCTCCTCTGAGCATTTCGTAGAGGAGCTACATTGGAAAAAGAAGTGCAAGAGTAGGCATTTAGACTTCCCACTGGAGTCCTTGACAGAGGATACTGACTTTGATGAGGAGAAGGATCCCCTAGATCTCCATCGGAAAACGTCTCATTTGGAGACATTTTTAAACAGAAAGGTGGAGGGTCCTCCCGACCTCTGTCTTCTGAGGAGTTGATGTTTCTGAAGGCCTTCAGGATGGGACTTTCTACATCTTGAGTGACATCACCCCCCCAGCCCCCGCGGACGAACTGATTGATCTAGTTTCCCGAAACTGTAGATCCCATTCCCAAAAGACTAGTATTTAAGTCCCCCATCTGATAGGCTGCACTGGAGTAAGAGCATCCCCATTGATGCCATCATGGTGACGGCAGTCACGAAGAGAGTATTGGCAGAATAGAGCACCATCGTCCATCTCTCAAACAGGGAGTCATGGGCTTTGGACAGGACAGGAAGCACGTCTACACCTCAGCTACCTTTGGGCTGAGAGCTTTGAACTACCTGGCACACATCACCTGCCTTCAAAGAGACGTGATACAGGAATTAACCAAGTCTGTTACAGATACCGTGACGGAGGAGGACCTCAAGAGGACATCTCCTCAGCTGGCTACTCTTTCTTGTGTAACAAATTCTTCAATGAGGTTGATCTCTAATGCTGCAGAAGGCAACTCTCGAGTGGCCGGAACAGGCATAGCCATAAGGAGACATGCCTGGATGAGGCTGTGCAGATTTGCAGAACCTTTCAAAGAGTTCCTTACTAACACCCCCTTCAATGGCTCCTCCCTGTTTGGACCGTCTGTCAAGGAAACACTGACCCACAGTGAGCAGGAAGAGAAAGACCTTGTTAGTTGTAAGGATAAAGTTTTCTACCCCGCAGTGGACCTTTGCAAGGAAAAATAGTGTGGTAGGAACCTTTGGTTCCAAAGGTCTCAAGGGTACTCTCCAGGATCCTCGGGATGACTCCTCTTCTAGGGGCAAGGGAAGAGGATTTAATGGCAGACACCACCCAAGAGTCAGAGGGGGTCTACAAAATCGGGGTTTAGAGAGCCTTTCTTTGGCAAGCCCCATCAGTGTTCCTGAAGCATTGCCCGACTGTCCTGCCCTGTCCTGGAGGCAGTCCGTGGGCCGTTTGTCATTGCACCTAAATGCCTGGACAAACATAACAAAAGATCAGTGGGTGCTAAACATTGTATCCAGGGGCTGTTTCATTCCTTTTTCCCTCCCAACTCCAAGTACCCAGAAAGATTCTCCCTGACGTTCCACCCAAAGGGAGCTCCCACTAAACGAAGTTTATAAACTTCTACAAAAAAGAGTTGTCCAAAAGGTCCCGACCGAACAAAAAGGGTCCTGAACTTATTTGTACTTTTTGGTACTAAAAACACAGGTGAGTTATGCCCAGTACTGGATCTAAACAAGTATCCACGGTGGTACAGCAGTAGCATTGTTGGCCTCATAGCAAGAGGGTCTCCCGTTCGATTCTCGGCTGGAGTGTGGGGAGTGCCTTCTGTGTGGAGTCTGCATGTCCTCCCCACAGTTGGGTGAGCGTTTGAAAGACATGCGTAAAAGGGTGTGCCTTTGTTGAAGGTTGAACGTCGAGCTGGCACCTCAGCATTTGTCAAAATCTACTGCCAATCATTAGCGGACTGGAGTTCCGCTGTGGCGACCCCTAACCGGGAAAAGCCGAAAGACAACAACTGGATCTAAGCAAGTTAAATCTGTATGTTGAGAAGTCAAAGTTCTGGATGATTATGGTGTCAAAATAGACAGATGGTTCAGGAGACATCTGTGCTTCTGGGTGAGAGCCAATCATTATCAATTTAGAGCCCTGCCTTTTGCCCTCACCACAGACCCCCGGTTGTTCAGCAAATTTAGGTCAGTGGTAGTGGCTCACTTGAGACTGCAAGGATTCCAAGTGTTTCCCTACCTAGACGATTAGCTTCTTATGGCACCCACGAGGCATCACCTCCTTTGGGCCAGGGAGTGTCTACTAAAGATGCTAAATCTGTTGGGCATCGCTATCAATGTTGCAAAATCAAAGATAACCCCTGTGCAAAATCTGGAGTTTATAGGAACGCAATTGAACATAGTCACAGAGATTGCAACATTACCTCCACAAAGAGTGACAATTTTAACGCAACAAGTTTGAGCCCTACTAGACACAACTCCTCCAGCAAAAATAGTCCTGAGCGTGCTAGCCTCCATGTCAGTAGCGATATTCTTGGTACCTTTGTCAAGGTTTTTCATGCGAGTGCTGCAGTGGACCCTTGCAGTTCAGTGGTCCATTATACATCACCCTTTATTGATTTATATCAAATTAACATCAGTTTGTGGACACATGTCCAGATGGTGGATTTTCTTGGACAATCTGTTCCTAGGTAGACCATATTCACCTCCTCCTCCCACAGCCACAGTGAGCATGGATGCTTCCCTGTTGGGGTGGGCGGGCATTATTGAGGGAGGATGGTCCAAGGCACATGGCCCCTGACAGAGACCAAGTTGCGCATAAACGTCCTAGAGAAAAAGAGCAGGTCTCCTGACATTGTAAGCCCTTCAGGATAGTCTACCTCTGAGGACAATTGCAATTCATACAGACAACATGTTAGTAGTGTGGTATATCAACAGATGGGGGGAACCCACTCATACCCCCCATGCAGAGAGGCCATGAGAGTGTGGGAGTGGGCAGTCTCTTCCAATCGCTTTCTCATTGCAACACACATACCCTGGGAGACCATTGTACTGCCGGACAGACTCAGTAGGTCCATTCTGAGTCCACATAATTGGTCCCTGAATGAGTCAGTAGCAAACCAGATTTTCAGCCTATGGGGCCAGCCTTGCTGCTGTCTGTTTGCTTCCCCCGAGCAACAAGTGCAGCAGGTACTTTGCTCTGATAACTCCAGAGGGGGAATCCTCGAGGGACGCTGTAGTCCACAATTTGCCTTCGGGTCTCCTATATGCATATCTCCCCATACCTCTGATTCCTCAAGGTCTTACAGAAAACCAGGAAACTGAAGAGCTGTCTTATTCTCATCGGCCCTTTCTGGCCTCATCAGTTATGGTTCTTCTTTCTATGGTCTCCTGTCAAATATCCTCCATGGATGCTGGATCTCAGTCAGGATCTGCTCTGTCATCCATCAGAACACCAGTGCTTCAGTCTTCAGTTCCTAAGGTTAACCGCTTGGCTTCTCCACTTCCAATGATCCTAAACAAGTCCAGGTCTCGTTTAACCAGTTCGAAAGATTATTGTTGCCTCCCAGAAACCTTCCACAAAAAAGGTTTACAGTAGTAAGTGGAAAAGGTTTTCCACTTGGGCCTGCAAGCAAAATATCAATCCCCTTTTTTTGCGTCTGTCAGATATTCTTATTTTTCTAGCTTTCCTTTACCAAGACGGGGCAGGTTTTTCCACTATAAGATTGCAACTGGCAGCAAGTTCATATTTTCATGTTGGAAAAGACTTCACCTTTACATCCAAATCATGTAAGGCATTTATGAAAGGAGTGATGTTCTTCATCTCACATTGCTGCAGTCCTTACACTTGGGTAGTCCGCTGTATCAAAGTATTAGGCTGGCGTCGGTCAAAAGCGCTAAGACTGACATCAGGGCGTCAGGGTACAAATCATGACCGGCGTCATATCCTCAGTCTTTTTGCCGCATGGTCTGATGCAGAAGCAGCGTTGCAAGTGCCGTTCGGCGTTCTGATTTTTTTGATTGGAGTTTCAGACCGAGTCAAAGTTGGTTTAGTTTTTCTTGCCTCAGTGGTTTGGATGTCAGAAAAAGTGAATAACTGTATTTCTTGTAAACAGATAGATTATCATACTTTGTGTATTCCTTGTTTGGGGCCTGTTGTTGTTGGTCTTGAGGCGCGTGCATTACAATATGCCGTCAGATGCTCTCCCGGCGCTTCAAGAAAGAAAAGAAAAAAGAAGAAAACCTAAAGGGGGAAGGGTCGAAGAGTCGTCGCCCCGGTTCTTGGTTCGTCAGTGGAATCTCTGGAGTCCCAGGGGAGACTTTGATATTGCAGGATGTGGCCTCTCAGGAGGCAGGTCAGGCTGAAGGGGCTTCTCAGGTTACTGTACTCCCTCCCTTCCTAGGGTGGTTAGGCCCTCTCCTTCTGTTTCCAAGGCTTCTCCCAGAGTTTAGCTTCTGTTGGTGTCACTCCTAGTTCTTCAGGATCTGTGCCCAAGAAGCACATGCTCAAAATGGCAGAAGATTTAATTACTTTGATTAGAGGTTCTTTGCCCCTCCTGATAAGAGGCCTAGGGTGGAACCAGAGTTGGGGAGTTTTGAGTAGGTTCGGGATGTTTCAGTCTTTCGGCTGAAGACTTGCAGGAGTATTCTCCTTATTCTGATTCTGATGTGGATGATTCTACTCCTTCTGCTTCTCCTCCAGAGGATTTTTCTTTTCAGAGACTCTTCATTCCATGATTCTCTGACCAGCATAGGCCTTTGGCTATACCACCTGTTCTGGATGTTGTGGAAGATGTGTTTGCAGAGGCTTCAGACAGGTATTACAAAACAGTTAGTCAGGGACCTAAGGGTGTCAAGGCCTCTGTAGTAAAAAATCCGGTTCCTCCAGATAAAGAGGCCAGAGCTTTGGATAGATGGGGAAAGAAAGTCTATACTTCTTCCACCTTAGCTATGAGGGCTTTGAATTGCCCGTTTCACATGTTGAAATATCAAAACTATCTTCTTTCTCAATTGAAGTCTAAGGTAGATGCTCTAAGGCATTGAGTGTAAAGAATTACAAGATTTGGTACATGTTTCTGAACAGGTGGGTAAGCATTCTTTACAATGTGGATTTGATGCTGTACAGGCCTCGTCTAGGGTGGCTGCCACTGGGTCAGTTCTTGCCTGGCTGAGGGATCTGAACTTATCTGACCATGTTAAGACAAGGATTTTAGATGCTCCTTTACAGTCTGATGTATTGTTTGGTTCACCTGTGGAGGCAGTTTTAAAGAAAATGGAAGACAAGGCTAAGTCTATGCAGACTGTTAAAGATTTTTGCAAGTTCAGCCTCCAAGTTTAGTAGGAATTGGCCTGCTAAGGGGTGGATGTACCCTTCTTATGATTCACAGTCTAGGGAAGATCTAGGCGTGGTAGGGGTAGAGCTCAGGGCTCTTTCAGACCTAGAACAGGGAGTTCACCTGCACAGTCTTGGTGAGGGCAGGGGCCAGTCCTTTCGTAAACAGGCCCAATGACCTTTTCAGCTGCCAGAGCCTTCTTGTCTGGCAGCACCTTTGGGAGGAAGGTTGGCACTCTTCAAAGAAAATTGGAGTTTAATTACCCAGGACAGATGGGTATTGGATATTATACACCAAGGTTACAGGTTTTATTTCCATACCTTGCCTCCTTTCAAAGGCATGCCAGACGTTCCTCCTCAGCAAAGAATAGAGGCTCACAAACAAATTTCTCTGCTGCTGCAAATAGGGGCCATACAGCCGGTCCCTCTGCCAGAAGTAGGCCTAGGATTTTATTCTCGCCTGTTCCTAGTACCAAAGAAGAACACGTGGAGACCAATTTTGGATTTATCTATCCTCAACACTTATCTGGACATTCCCAAGTTCAAAATGTTGACGTTACAACAGCTTTTACCTCTGCTGGGCAAAGATCACTGGATGGTGACTCTGGATCTCAAGGAGGCTCACCTTCATGTTCCTATCAGGCTAAGTTGCAGGAAGTATCTGCGTTTTCGAGCTGGGACTTCTCATTATCAGTTCTCTGCATTGCCCTTTGGCTTATCTACTCAGAGTGTTCACAAAGGTTCTGGCTCCAGTGATAGCTTTCTTCAGGCTAAAAGGAATACAGATCTATCCTTATTTGGACGATTGCCTGATTCTGGCCAAAGGAAGGGACGAGCTTCTTCATCATTTGCAATATGTGATAGCAGTGCTAAGATGCCTGGGGTATTCTGTGAACGAAATAAAGTCCAGTCTAGTACCCTCTCAGGACATGTGCTTTCTGGGTGTGAGACTGAATACAGCGTCCCAGATGGCCTTTTTGACCCCGGACAAACAAAAGAATCTTTCCCTTTACTTCCATCATTTGTCTCATCAGTCCAGGCTGACTGCAAGGACAGTCCTTCAAGCCTTGGTTCATGGCATCTTGTATTCTGGTGCTTCCCAATGCCAAACTGCATATGAGGAAGCTACAATGGTATCTCAAAATGTATGGACACAGCACTGCCAAGATATGGACACTGTCATTCAGATAATACCTTGCATTCAAAAGGAATTTTGTGGTGGGCTCAGGAATGTCACCTAAACAAGGGACTCTCTGTGACCCGGCCAGAGGCGAGTCAGATTCTAACGACAGATGCCTAAGACAAAGCTTGGGAGCTCATCTAAATGGAAAGTGGATACAAGACACTACAACATCTACATATCAACTTGAAGGAGATGTTAGCAGTCCAATTTGCATTAATAGCTTTCAAGGATTTACTTCTTCCAGGGCAGGTGTTGGTTCTAACAGACAACACAACTGTCATGTGGTACATCAACAAGCAAGGGAACACATTCTTATCCTCTATGCAGACAAGCAATGATTTTGTGGGAGACTGCTCTCGGTTTACAGCTCAATCTTCAGGCAAGGTTTCTGCCAGCACAGAACTCCTTAGCAGATGTGTTGAGATTATGGATCCCCACAGTGGAAATTGGATCCTCATGTATTTCAGAAATTGACAGTGTCATGGGGAACTCCAGACATAGATCTGTTTCTCCACTAAACTACCAGCTGCCAAAGTTTTGCACAAAAAGGTTTCATCCCACAGCTTGGAAAGTGGATGCTCTTTCTTTCAATTGGAACAATCTTCATTTGTATGCCTTTCCACCTCTGCCTCTCCTCCCAAAGGTACTCCTAAAGGTCAGACAGGACAAGCCAAAGATGATTCTAATAGCTCCAGATTGGCCTCGACAGCACTGGTACCCATTACTGAGAAGTCTGGTTGGGAGCCTCCATGGCCCACCTGCTGTCTCAAGAGAACAGTCATTTACTCAATGCCAAACTTCACTCTCTTCACCTAACAGCCTGGCATATTCTGTTTTAAACCCTGGAGGGTCTCAGCTTCCACAGCAAGTTTTGAATGTTATTTTGGAGGCCAGAAGGCCTAGTACAAGGAAAGTATACGTATCAGATAAATGGAAGAGATTTTTATTTTGGAGTGCAGCAAAGGAATTTGATGTTGCTAAGCCTAATTTAAGTGTGGCTCTTCAATATCTTGCTGAGTTACTGGACAAAGGTTTGTCCTTCTCTTCTATTAAGATTCATGCTGCAGCAATTTCTGCTCACTATGACTGTGACCCACCATTGTTTTCTCATCCTTTGTTTAAGCAATTCCTTAGAGGGGCAAAGAATATAAGACCCACGTAGAGCTCCTACTCCTGCTTGGGATCTCAATTTTGTGTTGGAGAAACTCACTCTACAACCTTTTGAGCCTGCAGCTACTGCCGAGTTGAAATATTTATCATGGAAGACTGCTTTTGTTGGGAAGGGTTTCTGAATTACAGGCCCTTATGGCAGTTGAGCCTTTCTTGATTTTCCATAAGGATAGGGTATCTTTACTAATCCTTCCTTTATGCCTAAAGTGGTTTCTAGTGTGGCTTTAAACCAAACTATTCATTTTTTTTATGCAAAACCCCAAAATAAAGGGGAAAAGATTTTGCACACCTTGGATATACACAGGCAGTTGCGATATTATTTGAGCAGAACTAAAGGGTTCAGGCAGTCTCAGCAGTTGTTTGTTTCTTTTGCTTTGGGTTCTCAGGGCAAGCCTGTGTCAAAACAAACTATTTCTAAGTGGATTGGGTTTTGTATTGCTTTCTGTTATTCCCATCATGGTAAGGAGATTCCAGCTGGGATTAGGCCTCATTCCACTAGAGCTACTGCCACTTCTACAGCTTTTTAAGGGGTGGCAACTAAAGATATTTTGGAGGCACTTGGAGTTCAGTGCATACTTTCTCTAAGCATTATCACCTTCCACTTTACTCTAAATCTAGGGCTGGGTTTGCCACTGCTATTTTACAGGGCATTTTGGCAGCTCCTACTACTTTATAGTTTTGCCATCCTCCCTTACCTCTGCTTTGGGATTCTACCCAAGTGTAAGGACTGCAGCAATGTGAGATGAAGAACATAGTACAGTTTTGTACCTACCATAAATGTAGATGTTCAAGATCCACATTGTATCATTACCTCCTTCCCCTCTGTTGTTAGAGGCGGTTGTGTGGTTTGGGTTGTAAATATTGTGGATATTGTATATATTGTTCATTTGATTAGTGCAAGGGTGGTTGGTTGTTTTTTGCTGTCTTTTGGTTTTGACCTTTCTGTTTAGGGTCTTCTGACATCTGGGGCAAGAAAAGACTGAGGATATGTTGTACCCTGGCGTCCTGATGTCAGTCTTAAGCGCCTTGACCGACGTCAGCCTAATACTTTGATATTGACTCCCAGTAAGGACTGCAGCAATGTGGATCTTCGAACATCTACATTTATGGTAGGTACAAAACTGTACTTTCTTAACTCAGATCACCAATCAAAGATCCCTCTCCTCCGTGGGACCTGACTATTGTTCTTCAGGGCTTTAGTCAAAGACCGTTCGAACCAGCCAAATCTTGCGATGTCAAGTTCTTGCCTTGGAAAACATTTTTTCTTGTAGCTATAACTTCTGCAAAGAGAGAGAATCTCATCTGCAAGCCCTATCTTCCAAATCGCCATACATTACTTTCCTAAGGATAGGGTATCTTTGAGGACCACGCCTTCCTTCGTATCCAAAGCAGCTACAGAGTCAAATATTAATCAGACTATCCAACTCCTGGTCTTCTTCCTGAATCATTCAAACAAGGAGGAATATATGTTGCAGCTTCTTGATGTGCATAGACAATTGCGTTTCTGTTTCTACAGGACAGTCATTTCATAAATCAGAACAATTAATGTTCATCGTGTTTCACTGTTGCAGTCATGACTGTAGGGTTCTCCCCTGCCGGCAGGCAGTCCTCGGTTGGCCAGAATCCCAAAGTCTGGCTCCGGCGTCGGCTGTTCAGCCATGCTCCCTAACGTCAGAGCTCCAGGAGTACAAAGCTGACAGCCGACACCATGTTCCCCAGTCTTTCTTGCCGTGCGGTGATAGCAGTTTGCAAGTGTCGGTCGGCTGACTCCTGACAATTTTTTCTGATCAAACTTCAGTCCGAAGACTTTCTTCTCCTACTCAAAGCTAAGTACCCGTTGAAACTTTTTCTTGCTCCAGTCCGATGTCAGAAAAAGTTAATAATTGTATTTCATGTGGGAAGCAAATACCTCATAAGGATTTTCATTCTTACTGTATTCCTTGCTTAGGCCCTGACCACGACGTAGCTAGTTGTCGGTTTTGTGCTAGATTCAATCAGCGTACTATTAAACGAAGGTACGATTTTGCTTTTCATTACTTCGGTAGGCGTTTTAATTATAAAATGTCGTCGGATACGGTTCCGGCTACCGGAGTTCACAAATGACGCAAGGACAAAGACAGGCCCCCGAGGTCCAAATCAGACGATATCGCACAAGCGGAGCCAGCTTCAGTTTCAGCCGTCGTCAGTGAGGCGCTTTTGCAGCCCCTGTCGTCGGCCATTTCGGAACCGATAGCCGAAACGGACTCCCACAAGGAGCCAACTAGGCCTTTGAATATTTCAGTTGGACCTTCGGACAATGCTCCTTTGGATGGGTCCGGAGCCGCTGTGCAGGTACCGGCTTCCGAAGGGGTTTTCAGGCCTACTCAGCTTCTTATAAAGGCAAAGCCAAAGACTCCTTCCAAATTAAAGACTGCAACCCAGGCCTCTTCTGATCCGGCTCCCAAGTCTCAGAAACAGTTACTTAAAATGGTGGAGGACTTACTATGATTAGGGGTTCACATCCCCCTCCAGATAAAAGGCCAAGGCAGGAAGTTTATTATGACTCCTCTGATCAGGCTTCTGTTTCTTCTGTTTCTTCTTCTGACCAGGAAT
This sequence comes from Protopterus annectens, assembly GCF_019279795.1. Taxonomy (NCBI): domain Eukaryota; kingdom Metazoa; phylum Chordata; order Ceratodontiformes; family Protopteridae; genus Protopterus; species Protopterus annectens. The sequence continues at coordinate 329,808,254 of NC_056743.1, forward strand.
ATTCTTTTCCTCCTTATGAGGATTCTGATGCTGAGGAATCCATTCCTTCAGTTTCTCCCCCTGAGGATTTTTCTTTTGGGGAAACTTTGCATGAAATGAGGGAACATTTCCACTGGGAAGGACAGGAGTACTCTGAATCTAAGAAAAGACTAAGGGATTTTCTTCTTCTTCCCCAACATAGGCCCCTGGCTATTCCTCCTATTTTGGATATTGTGGATGATGCTTTTTCGGAGGCTAACTTAACTCCTGACTCTTTTCCTCTAGCTCCTGTTAAGCCAGACAGATACTATAGGGTTCCTGATTCCCACCAGTTTTTATTCAAGAATCCTACTGCTGACCCTGAAACCATTTCTCAGGGTCCTAAGGGCGTTAAGGCCGCTTCTGCTAAAAACCCCATTCCCACTGAGAAGGATTCTAGATCTTTAGAAAGATGGGGCAAGAAGGTGTACACTTCTGCTACTTTATCTATTAGGGCTTTAAACTGTTAGTTTCATATGCTGAAATACCAGCAATTTCTCCTGTCTGTTTTAAAGCAAAAGCTTACTTCCATTTCTGCCTGTGCAGAGGATAAGGAACTACATGACTTACTGCATGCCACTGAACAAGTTGGGAAGCATGGTTTACACCGTGGATTTGATGCCTTGGAGGCTTCTTGTAGGGCTGCTGCCTCCAGCACAGTAATTAGAAGGCATTCATGGTTAAAGGAACAAAATTTACCAGATCAGGTAAAGGCTAAATTATTGGATGCTCCTGTTCAGCATAATGTTTTATTTGGATCTAAAGCTGAAGACATGATTTAAAAGATGGAGGACAAGGCAAAGTCCATGCAAACAGTTAAAGATTTCTTACAAGTACAGCCACCCAGATTTAGCAGGAATTGGCCTACAAAAAATTGGTCCTTTCCCAATTCAGGGAGGCCTCAGAGGGGTAGATATAGATGCCCCCGAGGTAGGCCTCAAACGCAAGCCTCTTATAGACCAAGACAGTGGACTGCTTCCACCCCTAGGGGAGGAGAAGACAGGTCTCAAGCTCATAGAAAACAGACTCAATGACTCCCTCTGTTGGGCTGCAGGAACTTCTTGCCTGGAAGCCCCTCTCGGAGGAAAACTTTCTCTTTTTCATCTAAATTGGACTCGTATAACCCAAGACAAGTGGGTTCTGGATGTGGTTTCAAGAGGTTACAAATTCCATTTTCATACCCCACCAAGGCCAAGCGGATGGCCAGATCTTCCAAGACATCAATGGTCAGAGGCATTAAACCAGGTGGAAGCTCTCTTGGCTATGAAAGCCATAGAACTAGTTCCACTTTCAGAGATGGGACAAGGTTTTTATTCAAGTCTCTTTCTAGTCCCCAGAAAGCAAAATTCATGGAGACCCATTCTGGATCTGTCAGTCTTGAACACTTCCTGGAGATACCAAAATTCAAGATGCTTACTCTAGAGCAGCTACTGCCAATGCTGACCAAAAATGCATGGATGGTAACTTTGGATTTAAAAGAAGCATATTTACACATTCCCATCAGACAGGAACGCAGAAAATACCTCAGGTTCAAGGTAGGATCGAGGCACTACCAATTCTCTGTGCTGCCCTTTGGATTGTCTACTGCGCCCAGGGTCTTAACCAAGTGCCTGGCTCCAGTAGTAGCTTATTGCAGACTCAAGGGAATTCAAATTTACCCTTATCTGGACGACTGTCTTATTCAGGCAGACAGCAAGGATGTCTTACTCCAGCATCTACAGTTTGTTCAGAATCTTCTCAAGTTCCTGGGATACACTGTAAACATAAAAAAGTCAAATTTGACACCCTCACAACAGATAATTTTTCTGGGCGCTTCTCTAAACACAACAACCCAGATGGCATTTCTGACATACGAAAAACAGTTACAGCTGGCTTCAACTTTCAAAACCTTGGCAACTACAACTCAGCTATCTGCAAGGAGATTCCTGCAGGCTCTGGGTTACATGGCCTCCTGCATCCTTCTAGTACCATATGCAAGACTACATATGAGGAAAATACAGTGGTACCTAAAAAGTGTATGGTCTCAACATTGTCACAGTCTAAACATACTGATCCCCATCCTGCCTTGTCTTCAAAAGGAATTCCTTTGGTGGTCCAAGGCATGTACTCTAAACAAAGGAAAACCCTTCTGTCTGCCTCCTGCCACTCGGATTCTAACCACGGACGCCTCAGATTATGCTTGGGGAGCCCATTTTCGGGGCAACTGTCTGCAGGGCCTATGGACAAAGGATCAGAAGCACCTGCATATCAATTTAAAGGAAATGTTAGCCGTTCAGAAAGCTCTATTGGCCTTCAGGAATCTTCTACAACCAGGACAACTACTGATACGGACAGACAACACCACAGTTATGTGGTACATAAACAAGCAAGGAGGATCTCATTCCTATCCCCTTTGCAGACTAGCCATGGGTCTTTGGAACACAGCTCTAGCTTGCAATCTGGACCTTCAAGCACAGTTTCTACCAGGGAAGCAAAACTTCCAGGCAGACAGTCTGAGCAGAAACCTTTCGGATCCACACGAATGGATGTTGGACTCCAAAATATTCAAGATGATTACAGCAGTCTGGGGATGCCCTCACATAGACCTCTTTGCATCCCACCTCAATCATCAACTACAAATTTTTTGCACCAGGACCTTCCACGATCTAGCTTGGAAAGTGGATGCTCTATCGTTCAGTTGGAGAAACCTCTCGGGATATGCCTTTCCGCCTCTTCCTCTTCTTCCACGGGTATTACTAAAGATCAAGCAGGACAAGCCCAAGATGATAATCTTGCTGGCCCCAAATTGGCCTCGACAGTTTTGGTACCCAACACTGAGAAACCTTTGTCTAGAGCCACCCTGGGTTTTACCACAGATTCCGAACCTTCTATCCCAACACCAGGGTCAGATTCTACACTCCCATGTCAAACCTCTCAGCCTGGCGGCCTGGTTAATCCAAGATCTTTGATTCATTCTCTCCTACCCAAGCAGGTTATGGATGTCATTTTAGAAGCCAGACGTCCTAGCACTAGAAAATCTTATGCAGGAAAATGGAAAAGATTTTGTTCATGGATGCAGGCTCAGGATTCTGATCCTCTTATTCCTAGCATTCCTCAGATTTTCAAAGAAAGAACAAACTAGCCACTGAATAAAGTACTCACTGAGTAAGCAATCCAAAAATCACGAAACAAAACCAAAGTGGTACACCAGGCAGATGAAATAATCCTCAGATTTTACTTTACCTGTCAGACCTCTTAAATAAGGGTCTCTCTTTCTCTTCCATAAAGATACACGCCTCTGCTATTTCTGCTCATTATAATACAGACCCTCCTATCTTTTCCCATCAGCTCATGAGACAATTTCTCAGAGGAGCTAAGAAATTAAGGCCCCCTAGATCTCCTCCCATTCCTGCTTGGGATCTCAACTATGTTTTGGAAAAGCTCACCTTACCTCCTTTTGAGCCTGCTGCCACATCTGACATCAAGTTTTTATCTTGGAAGACAGCCATCCTGTTAGCTCTGACCTCTGCCAGGAGGGTTTCAGAGTTGCAAGCTCTTATGGCTGTGGAACCTTATATTATTTTTCATCAAGACAGGGTGTCTTTAAGGACTAATCCTACTTTCATGCCTAAGGTGGTTTCCAAAGTGGCTTTAAATCAAACTATTCACTTGCCAACTTTTTCCCCACTCCTCAAAATAAAGGGGAAAGGATCTTACATTCCTTGGATGTACACAGACAACTACGTTGTACCTGGGCAGAACCAAGGACATCAGGAAATCAGAGCAATTGTTTGTTTCTTATGCTTCAAGTTCCCAAGGTAAAGCCATTTCAAAACAGACCATTTCTAAATGGATTGCTCATGGAATCAGATTTTGCTATTCACACCATGGAAAGCAAATCCCAGGGAGTATAAGGACTCACTCTACCAGAGCTGCTGCCACGTCAGCTGCCTTCCTCAGGGGAGTTCCTACCAAAGACATTTTGGAGGCTGCAACTTGGAGTTCAGTGCATACTTTTTCCAAGCACTACAATCTACCTCTCTACTCTAAGTCTAGGGCAGGCTTTGCTTCTGCAGTCTTGCAGGGCCTTATAGCCGCCCCCTCTACTTTATGACCACCTCCCTTTCTTTCTGCTTTGGTATTCTACCCTACAGTCATGACTGCAACAGTGAAACACGATGAACATAGTACAGTTGTGTACACTTACCATAAATGTAGATGTTAGAGTGTCTTCACTGTTGCAGTCTGGGTTTCTCTCCCTCCTGTCCCCTCTTATTTTTTCTTTTGTGTGGTTCCTTTTTTCACCCTTCTTCTGAGGTGTATTTGCAAAAGGTATGGGACCTTACTCATTTTGGAACTTCTGACATCTGTGGCAAGAAAAACTGGAGAACATACGTCGGCTGTCAGCTTTGTACTCCTGGTACTCTGACGTCAGGGAGCATGGCTGAACAGCCGACGCCGGACCCAGACTTTGGGATTATGGCCGACCGAGGACTGCCTGCTGGCAGGGGAGAACCCTACAGTCATGACTGCAACAGTGAAGACACTCGAACATCTACATTTGTGGTAAGTGTACATAACTGTACTATGTACTTAGTGTTTCACTGTTGCAGTCATCACACTTGGGTTATCTGCCTGCAGGTAGCCCTCAATCGGCCCGAATACCAGAGTCTTGGTATTTCTGCATCGGATGCTATCGCTTCTTCCATGACGTCAGGTCATCGGGGGGGGGGGGTATAAAACGGGCAGCTGACGCCATCACACCAGTCCTTCTTGCCGAGGAGCCCGAGACAGAAGCAGTTCAGAAGTGCCGGTCGGCCGTTACCTGAAATTTTCGTTTTTCGAGTTTCAAACCTGAAATCTTCTAAAGCCAAGTACCCCATTGGAGATCCTTTTTTCTTGCTTTAACCGATGTCCGAAAAAGTTAACAATTGTCTTGCCCGTGGAAAGCAAATACCTCACAGAGGTTTTCATTCTTACTGCATCACCTATCAGGCGCAGGCCACGATGTCCCCCACTGTTGGTTTTATGCCTTGTCTAATGCCCGAACCATTCATCGTTGGGCTATCTTTGTCGCTAAATTCTTTTGCTCTCATTCTCTGTATTCTGAAATGGCTTTGATAAGCCATCCGACTACCTATCTTCCGAAAAAAGATAAAGACAAAGACCGCATAGGTCCAAAACTACCGTAGACGCTTCCGTTAAGCTAGTCGCCAGTCCGCCAGTACTCAGTGAGGTGCCTTTGCAGCCCCTGATGCCCACTTCTTCAGATTCGCCAGCCTCTGCTGAGACCCATTCTGAGTCCGGTGTGCCGCGAGATGCTTCTTCAACTATGGAACCTGCGGATGTCTCTACCTTGGATGGGTCCGGAGCCACTGTTCAGGCACTGGCTTCTGAGGGTGTTTTCCGACCTGCTGCTGATCGAATTAAACCGATGAATTCATTTTTAGGTAAAACTACCGAGTTTCTTAGGCCCAGAGTACACACTACGCCTAAAAAACCGAAGACCAAAGCGCATGCTCAAGCAGGGTCCCTGATTCTCATAAATTCTTATATAAAAACCCCACTGCTGACCCAGAAACTATATCGCAGGGTCCCAAAGGGGTTAAAGCTTCCTCTGCAAAAAACCCTGTCCCCTCTGATAGGGATTAAAGGGCTCTAGACAGATGGGGGAAAAAAGTTTACACTTCTGCTACATTGGCTGTTTGTTTGTGTCTTTCGGCTTTTCCCGGTTAGGGGTCGCCACAGCGGAACTCCGGTCCACTAATGATTGGCAGTAGAGTTTTACGTACATTGGCTGTAACGGCTTTAAATTGTCAGTTTCATATGCTTAAATATCAGCAATATTTAATGTCACTGCTTAAACAGAAATTGTTGACAAATACTGAATGTTCTGAGAACAAGGAAATGCAGGATTTATTGCATGCAGCTGAACAAGTGGGAAAGCATACTTTGCAATGTGGCTAGGATTCACTGGAGGCCTCTTGCAGGGCCGCTGTTACAGGTTCTGTTATTAGAAGGCATGTTTGGTTAAAGGAACAGAATCTGCCTGATCATGTTAAAGCAAAATTATTAGATGCTCCATTACAGCATGGTACTTCGTTTGGTACTAAAGCAGAAGAGGTGTTGAAAAAAAATGGAGGATAAAGCAAAATCCATGCAGACAGTCAAGGATTTCTTACAGGTACAGTCACCCAGGTTTAGCAGGAACTAGCCTTCAAAAAACTGGTCCTTTCCAGTGTCAGACAGACCACAAAGAGGCAGATACAGGCGTCCCAGAGGCAGATCTCAGCCCCAAGGCTCATACAGGCCTAAACAATGGGGTGCTCCTACCTCCAAAAGCAGAGAAGACAAATCTCAACCTTACAGGAAACAGTCCCAATGACTTTCCTCTGCCAGATCCCAGCACATTTCTTTTGGCAGCCCCCTTAGGGGGAAAACTAGCACTTTTTCCATCAAATTGGCAAATGGTTACCCAAGACAAATGGGTCCTGAACATAGTGTCCCAAGGCTACAGGTTCCATTTTCACGCCCTACCCAGGTCAAAAGGTATGCCAGACCTGCCACACAATCAATGGGCAGAGGCACAAAAACAAATTACAGCCCTCATGGACATGATGGCCATTCAACAAGTACCACAACAAGAGCAGGGGCAAGGATTTTACTCCAGACTCTTCCTAGTGCCCAGAAAGGACAAAACCTGGAGACCAATACTGGACCTGTCTATACTAAATACATTTCTGGAAGTTCCAAAAATTCAAAATGTTGACCCTACAGCAGCTACTGCTCATGCTGGGCAAGAAGGCTTGGCTCGTAACTTTGGAGCTAAAAGAGGCATACCTGCATGTCCCAATCAGACAATCTTGCAGAAGATACCTCAGATTCATAGCTGGCTCAATGCACTACTAATTCTCTGCACTGCCCTTTGGCTTATCTACTGCTCCCAGGGTCTTCACAAAAAACGGTAATTGCATTTTGCAGACAAAGAGGAATTCAAATATATCCCTACTTGGACGACTGCCTAATTCAAGCAGAGAACAAAGACATTCTTCTACAGCATCTGGCGTTTGTAAAAAGATTACTAATTGGCCTAGGGTACACAGTAAACGAAAAGAAATCAAAACTAGTGCCCTCTCAAGAGATAATATTCCTGGGTGCAAGCTTAAATACAACTGCCCAGATGGCTTATCTCACGCCAAACAAACTAAAGCAACTGACTTCTTACTTCAAGAAATTGGCAACAAAAACCCACTTATCTGCAAGGAAAATCCTGCAGGCCTTGGGTTTCATGGCATCCTGCATTCTACTAATTCCATAGGCCAGACTGCATATGAGGAAACTACAATGGTATCTAAAAAGTGATTGGACTCAGCATTGCCACAGCCTGGAGACAGTAATTGCACTCATTCCCTGCCTGCAACAGAAGATTCTATGGTGGGCACAGGCCTGTCACCACAACAAGGGTCTGCCATTCAGTTTACCCACAGCCAGACAGACTCTGACAACGGATGCATCAGATTATGCCTGGGGGGCCCATATGGCAGGAAAATGTATTCAGGGCACATGGCCCACAAACCAGATGCATCTTCACATCAATCAAAAAGAGATGCTAGCTGTTCAAAATGCCCTGACAGCTTTCAAGGACCTACTTCATCCAGGACAGCTACTGATAAAGACAGACAATACTACAGTCATGTGGTACATAAACAAGCAGGGAGGTACACATTCCTACCCCCTCTGCAGACAAGCAATGACCTTATGGAACACAGCATTGACTTTTAAAGTTCATCTGCAAGCACAATTCCTGCCAGGAAAAACAAATACTCTGGCAGACTAACTAAGCAGAATCCTCATGGATCCCCACGAATGGAAACTGGAGCCACAAGTCTTCAGCATGATAACAAGGAAATGGGGATGCCCAGACATAGATCTATTTGCCTCCCCTCGCAACTGCCAATTGCAGAGATTTTGCACAAGGATTTATCACAAGCAAGTATGGAAAGTGGACGCCCTATCCTTCAGCTGGAAAAATCTAACAATATATGCCTTTCCTTCACTGCCTCTCCTTCCCAGGTTACTCCTAAAGGTCAGACAAGAGAAGCCAAAAATGATACTGATTGCACCAGACTGGCCATGCCAGCACTGGTACCCAATCCTAAAGAGCTTGTCTCAAGGTCCAGCATGGGTATTGCCTCAAACTTCTCACTTGCTGACCCAACAAAACATTTGGATTCTGCACAGCCAACTCAGGACCTTAAATCTGGCAGCATGGCAGATAATGTAGCCATTTAGAACACTCCTCTTTCAAAAGCTGTTATGGATGTTTTCTTGGAGGCCAGGAGGACCAGTACCAGAAAATCTTATGCAGAAAAATGGGAGAGATTCTGTGCTTGGAACCAGGAACAAGGCATTGACACGTGCGTACCAAATATCCTTCAGATTTACAATACCTAACTGAGATGCTGAACAAAGGCCTTTCCTTCTCATCAATTAAGATTCATGCCCCTGCCATTTCAGCCCATTACGATACGGAACCACCTATCTTTTCTTATCCTTTAATAAGGCAGCAAGTACCTCAGAGGGGCCAGAAACATTAGGCCTCCAAGGAGAGCACCAGTTCCGGCCTGGGACCTCAATTTTGTTTTGGAAAAACTCACACTGCCTCCCTTCGAGTCAGCATCAACAGCGGATATAAAATTCTTATCCTGGAAAACAGCTCTGCTCCTAGCAATAACCTCTGCAAGATGAGTCTCAGAGTTATAAGCACTCATGGCTGTGGAACCTTTTATCATTTTTCAAACAGACAGGGTTTCTCTGAGGACAAACCCAACATTTATGCCTAAGGTGGTGTCCAATGTGGCCCTCAACCAAACCATTCACTTGCCTACATTTTATCCAAATCCACAGAACAAGGGTGAGAAAATTCTGCATTCTTTGGATGTACACAGGCAGTTATGCTTCTACTTGGACAGAACTAAAGCTTTCAGAAAGACTGAACAACTTTTAGTGTCATATGCTGCAGGATCACAAGGAAATGCTATCACAAAACAGACTATTTCTAAATGGATAGGCCATTGCATCTGTTTCTGCTATTTTCAACATGGCAAATCAGTGCCTAAGGGCATTAGGCCTCATTCCACCAGAGCAGCAGCCACTCCAGCAGCCTTCCTCAGAGGAGTACCAACCATAGATATCTTAGAGGCTGCAACTTGGAGATCAGTGCACACTTTCACAAAGCACTACCACTTACCTCTTTACTAAGTCCAGAGCGGGCTTTGCCACTGCAGTTCTGCAGGGCCTCATAGCCTCTCCTAATCCTATTTAGCCCAGCCACCCATCCTCAGCTTTGGGATTCAACCCGAGAGTAATGACTGCAACAGTGAAACACGATGAACATAGTACAGTTGTGTACCTACCATAAATGTAGATGTTCGAGTGTATTCACTGTTGCAGTCCAGGTTACCCACTATCCCCCTTTTCTTTGCTGGGACTTATCTGCACTTCTCTATCCTATACAACCTATGTGGTGTATTTGCTTGTAGATGAAGGAAATGTTATTTTTGTGCATGCATATTTATTGACATATTTTTTCAGCCTACCAATTTGGGGGCACCTGACATCTGGGGCAAGAAAAACTGAAGAAAATTGCGTCTGCTGCATCTTTTATACCCCCCCACTGACGTCAGGGAAGAGGCAACAGCAACCGACGCCGGACTTAGACTTTGGAATTCTGGCCGACTGAGGGTAGCCTGCCAGCAGGATATCCCAAGAGTAATGACTGCAACAGTGAATACACTCGAACATCTACATTTATGGTAGGTACACAACTGTACTGTAGTCACTCTAGACTTAAAAGAAGCTTATCTGCACATCCCCATAAGGGAGTCATGCAGGAAATATGTACGTTTCGGGGTACTCTCTCTGCACTTCCCTTTGGCTTATCTACTGCGCCCAGAGTATTCAAAAAGTGCCTGGCTCCAGTCATTGCATATTGCAGGCAGAGAAATCTCCAAATTTTCCCATACTTGGACAGTTGCCTGATTCAAGTGGACAATCAGGAATTGCTACTTCAGCACCTGCCATTTGTAAAAAGCCTTCTCATTTCATTGGGGTACACCATCAACGAAAAGAAATCACAACCGGTGCCCAGTCAAAAGATTGTATTCCTGGGAGCAAGCTTGGACACAACTTCCCAGATGGCATTTCTCACTCCAGAAAAACAGGTCTATCTAACCAACTACTTCAAACAAATGGCCACCAGAACCCTGCTATCTGCAAGGAAAATACTGCAACCCCTGGGGTTCATAGCCTCATGTATTCTGCTAATTCCATATGCAAGACTGCATATGAGGAAACTTCAATGGTACTTAAAAAGCCTTTGGTGCGAACATTCTCAGGACCTGGAAACAATCATTCCAATCATACCTTGTCTAAGGGCAGAGTTCCTTTGGTGGGCAGAAGCATGCAACCACAAGGGACTGCCTTTCACTCAACCCCTCGCCATCCAAACCCTGACAACAGACACATCAGACTGTGCATGGGGGGTGCACGTGGCAGGCATATGCATTCAGGGCCACTGGAGCCCAGGCAAATTCTCCTGCACATCAATCAAAAAGAGATGTTAGCTGTACAGAATCCTCTGACAGCCTTCAAATACCTAATCCTTCCAGGACAGCTGCTGATAAAAACAGACAACACCACAGTTATGTAACAAGCGGGGGGAACCCATTCCTACCCACTCTGCAGGCACACAGCCTTGAGCAACCAAGTGCATCTAAAAGCTCAATTCCTGCCAGGGAAACAAAATTCACTGGCAGACAACTTGAGCAGAAATCTCCTAGACCCACACGAGTGGAAATTGGAGCCCAGTACCTTCAACCTTCTAATCCAAAGGTGGGGGATACCAGAGGTGGACCTCTTTGCCTCCCCAGAGAACCACCAGTTCATAGTTCATAGGTTGGTACTAGGCTATCGGCCCTAAGGCCTATGCAAGCCTAGCCATAACAATTCCCTGGAAATTGTTTCCCACAATATTTACTTCTCTGGGCCCCTGTCTAGCAGGAACCCTCACAGCAGGGCCTGGAAGGTGGATGCTTTATCCTTCCAATGGGAAAACCTCTCAATTTATGGCTTCCCCCCTGCCCCTCCTCTCAAAAGTACTACTCAAGATCAAACAGGACAGGCCAAGGGCAGTTCTTATTGCCCCAGAATCGCCACGTCAACACTGGTACCCACTCTTACGCAGTCTGACAACAGTGCCACCCTGGCACCTTCACCAGACTCCTAACCTGCTGTCTCAGCTGGAGGGACAGAATTTGCATCCACAGTTGTAAACCCTAAATCTTGCAGCCTGGCTTATCCCCTGAATACACCATCAGCAACCCTCAGCAAACAGGTGCTGGACGTCATTCTTGAAGCCAGAAGGCCTAGTACTAGGAAATCCTATGCTGAAAAGTGGAAAAGATATTGTTCTTGGAATCAGTCTCAAGGAAAGGACATAGAAGTGTTCTCCTTACCTCTAATCTTGGATTACCTAGCAGAGCTACTCCACAGAGGCCTATCCTCCTCCTCCATTAAGATTCATGCCTCTGCCATCTCAGCTCATTATAATACTGAGCCACCTTTATTTTCTCACCCTCTCATCAAACAGATGTTCTTCGTGTTTCACTGTTGCAGTCATAACTGTAGGGTGCTCCTGCCGGCAGGCAGCCCGAGTTCGGCCAGAATCCCAAAGTCTGGGTCCGGCGTCGGCTGTATAAGCTAGTATCCTGACGTCAGGACGCCTTGGTACATAGCCCTCAGCCGACGCCATCTTCTCCAGTCTTTCTTGCCGTGTGGTGGAAAGCAGCTCGCAAAACGTTGGTTGGCGATTTTCGAACAGCGTATTTGGTTGTTGTCGGTCCGAAGTTGTTACTTCTCTTCTCAAAGCTAAGTACCCCGTTGGGGAATCTTTTTCTTGTTCCTCCGATGTCAGAAAAAGTTAATAATTGTATAGCGTGTGGGAAACAAATACCTCATAAAGATTTCCACTCTTACTGTCTACCTTGCTTAGGCCCTGACCACGACGTTTCTTGTCGGTTCTGTGCCAGGTTCAACTCTCGTACTATCAAGCGCAGGTACGATTGGGCTTTAAATTATTTTGGCAGACGCTTCAATTATAGAATGTCGTCGGACACTACCGGAGTTCAAAAGAAGCGCAAAGACAGGCCTCCGAGGTCCAAACAGGACTCGTTGCAGCTGGAGCCAGCGTCCGGTTCGGCTGTCGTCAGTGAGGTGCTTTTGCAGCCCCTGTCATCCGCCACTTCTGAACCGATGGCCGATACGGACTCCCATGGGGAGCCATCGAGGCCCACTATTTTAACTGCTGCAGGACCTTCGGACATCGCTCCTTCAGATGGGTCCGGAACCGCTGTGCAGGTACCGGCTTTTGAGGGGGTTTTCAGGCCTACTCACATCACTATTTCAAAGGCAAAGGCAAAGACAAAGACTCCTACTAAGTCTAAAGTTCCAGCACAAGCTGCTTCTGAATCCACTCCCAAGACACAAAAACAGTTATTGAGGATGGCTGAAGATTTGCTTACAATGATTAGGGGTTCTCACCCCCCTCCTGAAAAAAGGCCTCGACAGGATGTTACTCTGGATTCCTCTGACCAGGCTTCTGTATCTTCTGTTTCTTCGTCTGATCAGGACTATTCCTTTCCCCCTTATGAGGATTCGGATGCTGAGGATTCTTTGCCCTCGGCCTCTCCGCCTGAGGATTTTTCTTTTGGGGAAACCTTGCATGAGATGAGGGAACATTTTCATTGGGAAGGACAGGAATATTCTGCTTCCAAAAGAGGCTTAGAGAATTTCTTCTTCTTCCTCAGCATAGGCCTTTAGCTATCCCTCCTGTCTTGGACATTGTAGATGATGCTTTTCTGAGGCTAATTTGAATCCTGATTCCATGCCTCCTGCTCCTTCTAAGCCTGATAGATTTTATAGGGTTCCTGACTCTCATTTATTTTTATTTAGAAACCCTTCTGCAGATCCTGAAACTATTTCTCAGGGCTCTAAGGCTGCTAAGGTTGCTACTTCTAAAAATCCTATTCCCTCTGAGAAGGATTCTCGTGCTTTAGACAGGTGGGGAAAAAAGGTATATACTTCTGCTACCCTGTCTGTAAGGGCTTTAAATTGCCAGTTTCATATGTTTAAATATCAGCAATTTCTTTTGTCTGTTTTAAAGCAAAAGCTTGCTTCCCTTCCTGCTTGTGCAGAGGATAAGGAACTTCAAGATGTTTTGCATGCTACTGAACAGGTTAACAAGCATAGCTTACATTGTGGTTTTGATGCTTTGGATGCTTCCTGCAGGACTGCTGCCTCTGGTACTGTGATTAGGAGACATGCCTGGCTTTGTGAACAAAGTTTACCTGAACAGGTTAAGGCTAAGTTATTAGATGCCCCTGTTCAACAGGATGTTCTTTTTGGTTCTAAGGCTGAGGAAGTTATTAAAAAGATGGAAGAAAAGGCAAAGTCCATGCAGACTGTAAAAGATTTCTTGCAGGTTCAGCCTCCTAGATTTTCCAGGAATTGGCCCTCTAAAAATTGGTCCTTTCCCACGTCTGACAGGCCTCAAAGGGAAGATATAGACGCTCCAGAGGTCGTGGTCAAGGCCAGACCTCTTACAGATCTAGACAATGGACTGCTTCTTCACCTAGGAGGGGAGAAGACAGATCCCAATCTCAAAGAAAGCAAACTCAATGACTCTCTCGGTTGGGCTTCAGGACCCCTTTACCTGGACGCCCCTCTCGGAGGAAAACTGTCTCTTTTACAGAAATTGGACTCATATTACCCAGGACAGATGGGTATTGGGCGTGATTTTAAAAGGTTACAAGTTCCACTTTCACACTTTGCCAAGGACTCACGGTTGGCCAGATCTGCCAAAACTTCAATGGTCAGAGGCCTTAACTCAAGTGGATGCTCTTCTGGCCATGAGAGCCATAGAGCCTGTTCCACTCTCGGAAATGGGAAAAGGGTTTTATTCAAGGCTGTTTCTGGTTCCCAGAAAACAAAACTCATGGAGACCTATTCTGGACCTTTCTGTGTTAAACACCTTTTTGGAAATTCCAAAGTTCAAGATGCTTACTCTGCAACAGCTAATTCCAATGCTCTCTCAGGACGCCTGGATGGTGACATTGGACTTAAAGGAAGAGCCTATTTGCATATCCCTATCAGACAAGAACGCAGGAAATTCCTCAGGTTCAAGGCAGGTTCGAGGCACTTTCAATTCTCTGTTCTGCCCTTTGGTTTATCTACTGCGCCCAGAGTCTTCACCAAGTGCCTGGCACCAGTAGTGGCTTACTGCAGACTTCAGGGGATCCAGATTTACCCCTATTTGGACGACTGCCTTATTCAGGCAGACAGCAAAGATCTTCTGCTTCAACATCTGGACTTTGTTCAACGTCTTCTCCTACTACTGGGATTCTCAGTGAACATAAAAAAAGTCACATTTGATCCCTTCTCAACAAATGGTATTCTTGGGAGCCCTCTTAAATACAACCTTACAAAGAGCCTACCTCACTCCAGAAAAACAAATTCAGCTGGCTTCTACTTTCAACACCTTGACAACTCTATCTCAGCTCACTGCAAGGAAATTCCTGCAGGCTCTGGGCTACATGGCTTCCTGCATTCTGTTGATTCCAAACGCAAGGCTTCACATGAGAAAGCTTCAATGGTATCTGAAAAGTGTATGGTCACAGCACTACCACGATCTGGATATTCTGATTCCCTGCCTCCAGAAGGAGTTCCTCTGGTGGTCCAGGGCATGCACGTTAAACGAAGGAAAACCTTTTCGTCTCCCTCAGCCTACTCAAATCCTAACCACGGACGCCTCGGATTATGCTTGGGGAGCACACTTTCTAGACAGTTGCCAGCAGGGAACCTGGACAAAGGACCATCTTCACTGGCACATCAATCTGAAGGAAATGTTGGCAGTTCAAAATGCCCTTTTAGCCTTCAAAAACCTTTTACAACCAGGGCCTCTGCTAATTCGCACAGACAACACCACGGTCATGTGGTACATCAACAAGCAGGGGGGTTCTCATTCATACCCCCTTTGCAGACTAGCTATGGGTTTATGGGACACAGCTCTAAATTTGAATCTGCATCTCCAGGCTCAATTCATTCCAGGGAAACAGAATCTCTTAGCAGACAGCCTGAGCAGAAACATTTCAGATCCTCACGAATGGATGCTAGACACCAACTTGTTCAACAGGATTACTGCAGTTTGGGGATGTCCCCAGATAGATCTGTTTGCATCCCATCTCAATCATCAGCTGCCTCGCTTTTGCACCAGGTCCTTCCACAAAACAGCATGGAGAGTGGATGCCCTGTCCTTCAGCTGGAGAAGCCTGTCAGCATATGCCTTCCCTCCTCTTCCTCTACTGCCTCGGGTACTACTGAAGATAAAGCAGGACAAGCCCAAGTTCCTCATCTTGATTGCTCCAAATTGGCCTCGACAGTTTTGGTATCCAACCTTAAAGCTCCTGTTCTCGGGGCCTCCTTGGATTCTTCCACTGAACCCTTCGCTTCTGTCCCAGCATCAGGGTCAGTTACTACATTCCAATCTCAAGACCCTTTGCTTGGCAGCTTGGCTCTTCAAAGGAATTTGATTTCCTCTAGTTTTCCCAAACAAGTTTTGGATGTTCTTTTGGAAGCTAGACGGCCTAGCACTAGGAAATCTTATGCCTCTAAATGGCTCTGATCCTCAGGTTCCTGATCTCTCCTCTATTTTGCTTTACCTTTCGGAACTTTTATCTAAAGGACTTTCCTTTTCTTCCATTAAGATTCATGCTTCTGCTATCTCTGCGCATTTCAGTTCTGATCCTCCTGTTTTTTCACATCCTTTGGTGAAGCAGTTCTTGAGAGGGGCAAAAAATTTGCGGCCTCCAAGGACCCCCTCCTGTCCCTGCCTGGGATCTTAATTATGTTTTAGAAAAACTTACTTTGCCTCCTTTTGAGCCTGCTGCATCTTCAGATATTAAGTTTCTATCCTGGAAGACTGTTCTTTTGTTAGCATTGACCTCTGCCAGAAGGGTCTCAGAGTTGCAAGCTCTCATGGCTGTGGAACCATACCTTATTTTCCATCAGGACAGAGTATCCTTGAGGACCAATCCTACTTTCATGCCTAAGGTGATTTCGAAAGTGGCTTTGAATCAGACAATTCACCTTCCTACTTTCTTTCCAAATCCTCAAAATAAAGGGGAAAGGATTTTGCATTCATTGGATGTGCACAGACAGTTACGATTTTACTTGGACAAGACTAAAGATTTCAGAAAGTCTAACCAATTGTTTGTTTCCTTTGCTTCCAGTTCTCTTGGAAAACCTATTTCTAAACAAACTATTTCCAAATGGATTGCTTATGGAATCAGATTTTGTTACACTCATCATGGGAAACAGTTTCCAGGAACCATTAGAAGTCATTCTACTAGAGCAGCTGCTACTTCTACTGCTTTCTTCAGAGGAGTTCCTACCAAGGATATCTTGGAAGCTGCCACTTGGAGTTCTGTGCATACTTTTTCCAAGCACTACAATCTCCCCTTGTTTTCTAAGTCTAGGGCAGGCTTTGCCTCTGCTGTCTTGCAGGGTATTCTTGCCTCCCCTTCTTCTATCTAAAGCCTCCTCCCTCTCTACACTGCTTTGGGATTCCACCCTACAGTTATGACTGCAACAGTGAAACACGAAGAACATAGTACAGTTGTGTACACCTACCATAAATGTAGATGTTCGAGTGTCTTCACTGTTGCAGTCGGGGTTTCCCTCCCTCCTATCCCCTCTTTCTCTCATATTTGTGGTGTATTTGTGTTTCCTTGTTGGATTCATTTTTGATTTGTTGGGGACTTCTGACATCTGGGGCAAGAAAGGCTGGAGAAGATGGCGTCGGCTGAGGGCTATGTACCAAGGCGTCCTGACGTCAGGATACTAGCTTATACAGCCGACGCCGGACCCAGACTTTGGGATTCTGGCCGACCTCGGGCTGCCTGCCGGCAGGAGCACCCTACAGTTATGACTGCAACAGTGAAGACACTCGAACATCTACATTTATGGTAGGTGTACACAACTGTACTTTCCTGAGAGAGGCTAACAACTTAAGGCCCCCTAGGAGAGCACCCACCCTTGCCTGGGACCTTAACTTTGTACTGGAAAAGCTCACCCTCTCATCAAACAGTTCCTGAGAGGGGCTAACAACTTAAGGCCTCCTAGGAGAGCACCCACCCCTGCCTGGGACCTTAACTTTGTACTGGAAAAGCTCATGTTTCCCCCTTTTGAACCTTCTGCTTCAGCAGAGTTAAAATTCCTCTCTTGGAAAACAGCCTTGCTTTTAGCCATAACTTCAGCAAGAAGAGTGTCTGAGTTACAGGTGCTAATGGCTGTGGAACCCTTCATTATTTTCCATGCTGACCGGGTTTCCCTCAGGACTAACCCGTCCTTTATGCCTAAGGTGGTGTCCAGTGTGGCTGTAAACCAATCCATCCATTTGTCAACCTTCTTCCCTAATCCTCAGAATAAAGGGGAAGGGATCCTGCACTTCTTGGACATGCACAGACAACTCGGGTTTTACCTTGACAAGACTAAACCCTTCAGAAAATCTGACCAGTTGCTAGTCAGCTTTGCTACAGGTTCAGAGGGCAAGGCCATTTCAAAACAAACCATTTCCAGATGGATAGCGCACCGCATCCATTTCTGCTACAAGCACCATGGAAAACCTACCCTACAGGGGATCAGACCACATTCTACTAGGGCTACTTCCACCTCTACAGCATTTCTCAGGGGAGTCCCTACCAGGGACATTTTAGAAGCTGTAACCTGGAGTTCTGTACACACCTTCACCAAGCATTACCACTTATCTATTTTTTCTAAATCCAGAGCTGGATTTGCTACAGCAGTATTGCAAGGCCTGCTAGCCAGCCCTCTCACTTCTTGACTGCCTCCACCCTTCCTCAGCTTTGGGAATCAACCCAAGTGTGATGACTGCAACAGTGAAACACGAAGAATATCGTACAGTTGTGTACACTTATCATAAATGTAGATGTTCAAATGTATTCACTGTTGCAGTCCTGGTTTCCTTCCCTCCAGCCCCCTGGTTTTCTCTATCCTTTCTACCTCTCCTCTCTATGGCAATTTTTACTGGCAGTGGTATTTACTTTTTTACTGATGGTGTTCCCCACCATATACTAGCTTCCTATTTGGGGGCTCCTGACATTTGGGGCAAGAAAACTGATGTAATGGCATCGGCTGCCTGTTTTATATCCCTGATGACATGGAAGAAACAACAGCATCCGATGCAGAAATCTCAAGGCTGTGATATTCAGGCCGACTGAGGGCTACCTGCAGGCAGATAACCCAAGTGTGATGACTGCAACAGTGAATACAATCGAACATCTACATTTATGGTAAGTGTACACAACTGTACTTTCATAGTCTTTTTGTCAAATTGACTAGGCCAAGCAGTGTCAAAAATAACGATTTCCAAATGAATTACAAGCTGCATTTCTGCCATTTATTCCCCAAAATGTTTGCAGTTACCTCATTCACCAAAAGCACATTCAACCAGGTCTATGGCCACTTCATCTGCTTTTTCGGCCAGAACGTAAGTTGATGAAGTTTGTGCTGCAGCGACTTGAGCCAAACCTCATACATTTGTGTCACTATAAGTTGGACATTGTGTCCAGAAGCAGAGCATCCTTTGACTCCACAGTGCTATGGCATGCCCTTCCATGAAAGCCACACAGAAAAGTGTGTAGCTGGGGACTCCGACCCTGCCGTGAGGAAGAATGAAATATACATCAAATTTAGAAGTTATGTGCTTACCATAACTTGGCACCTGTGTTATCCAGTTTCATTCTTCCTCTCATCCCTCCCACCATCCCCCAACCTTTTGGCTTAGAGATGTCTAGAGGAAGCAGGAACACATAGGTTCCTAGTCTGAGCTCCAGTTTATGGCTTTGTCTTATCCTTGTATATTTGTTAGAATATTCAAATGCAGCATACTCGATCTGAGGGGTTGGGGCAGAAGACGGGGATTATCAGAGAGAGAGGAGCTTCAGGCTTTGATCATGATCTAGTGATTTGGCTGGGTCGGCTCCAATGTTGGATCCTCCAGCCCTACCATAAGGAAGAATGAAATTGGACAACACAGATGCCAAGTTATGGTAAGTACATAACTTCTAATTATATATTTTGGGAAGAAATAAATAATTAAGAAGGAAGTATGAATAAGAGTGGTGCTGAATAAATTTACACAATACAAAAGACCAAAAACTTTTTAAAATAATAACATTGGTTGAGTGATTCATTTGTTCACTTTAGAACATAATCACCTCAAATTGATTACTGTTCCAAAATGAGTTATGCAAAGCAGCATGGAATGGTTGTTCCCAAACCCAGTAGAGTCCTAGAATGCATGTCAGTGTGTGAATTCAGTGTTAATTTGCTAAGTATCATTTATTCCTTATGGTAAGATCACATTTAAAGTGTTATCTTCAGTTTGTAGGAACTTACAGAAAAGAGTTAGAAATGCTGGATCAAGTGTGAAAAAATAGTGACAATATGGGAGGGAATGGAAGAGGTTGCTTTTGAATGAGTTTTAAAACAACATGCACTAGTTAGATGAAAGAAGGGTATTGACTCAGAATACGTTTTTATGAAAAATGTAAAGACTAGAAAAATATGTCTTTGGCAACAGTGTGTACACTTATGGGAAATAAGAACATGGTTTTATGTCTAGTTTTTGATTGATAAATTTGGCCTGTTCTGGAAAAGTTTATGTAGAGAATGGCTCTTAGTACTGTTTTGCTCAGGTAATGCCTTAGGTGGACTGGACACTCTAAATTGGACATAGGTGTGAGTGTGCATGCAGGTGTGTGGTGTAGATGAACTACTGTAGCAGGGTTGGCCTACCTGGTGATGAAAACCTTGGCTCTAGATGATTGTCACAGTTGAAATGACACTCCGACCCCATGTGCAAATTTGGGGCGAAAAGGGGTTGTGGATGGATGTTAGAAAACAAATAGACAAATTAAACTTAAAAGTAGACAGTATAAAAGAAGATACCACACAAACAAATAACCTTATTAAATGAAGTCCTTAAACATCAAACTGCCCAGATTGCTGCTTTGGAAGATCCTGTAACCGATATAGACTGCAGGTTAACAGAGAGAAAAACATAGACTTTCTTCAAGAAAACACCAGACTCCTTGAAAAGATAGACGACACTGAGAATAGAACCAGGAGAAACATTATAAGAATCTATGGCATCCCGGAGCAGATGGAGGGGGATAATATGATTAATTTCCTGACTTCTTGGATTCCTAAAATCCTAAACCTACCCCTGAAAAAGGGCACACAAGTCTTTTAACTACAATTTCTGTATCCAGTAAAAACAGCCATCCAAGCTCTGTTAGTGTAAAATTTCTCTCCACTCAAAACAAAGACCTTGTTTCAAGAAGTGCCTGGTTCCTTGCTCCATTAAAAATTGGTGACCAAACTATCAGGTTTGATAGTGACTTTTCACCCCTTCTAATGTCTAAAAGAAGAGCATGTGTCCCTCTAATAAAATCAGTAAACATGGAAGGAATGAAAGCACAACTCGTACTCACAGCAAGAATAAGACTATCCCTGCCAGAAGGAAAGAACATTTTTGACTCTCTTGAAGAAGCATCCACATTTGTCCATAAAAAAACCTTTTAAGCCAACCTGAACCCATGGATTCTTCAATGAACTTAAAAAGACAAGCTTCAAAAAATGAGTGGACTATTAAAGAAAAAAAGAAACCCAGAGACAAGTGATTATACATAACTTCACATTCATGCAAGATTTTTTTCTCCCTTCTAAATAATGTGGAATCATAAACAGAGGGTAATGTAACTTTTTTCTCTGCTATTATCTTCTCCTCAACAATGCTAACTTTAGAAATATATAGTACTCAAAATTCAAGTAAATCAAAATCTTATCCAACTGCAACTATTTTATACTTTTATCTCTTTACAAACATGGCATAGCACTAGTGAAATGCTATAAAATCACTTACTCATTTCATATATGTATATATATTTATTTTATATTCTATACTCATTTCTTCATGTATGTGCCTTTCTGTTCTGTTTTAGTCCTAATGTCATAGTATTTAATGACTGCAGGAGAGAGAAATGCTTACTGTGTTACTTTTAAGTATTTAAATGAAAGTGGTGACATTTTATTATTATATATACGGTGGTACGGCAGTAGTGTTGTTACCTCACAGCAAGAAGTTCTCCCATTTGATTCTCGGCGTGGCTTGGGAGTGCCTTCTTTGTGGAGTCTGCATGTCCTCCCCGCGGTTGGGTAGCATTCAAAAGACATGTGTGCGTAAATGGGAGTGCCTTCGTTGAAGGTTGGGCATCGAGCTAGCACCTCAGCGTTTTGTAAAAATCTACTGCCAATCATTAGCGGACCTGAGTTCTGCTGTGGCGACCCCTTACCGGGAAAAAGCCGAAAAGACAAACAACAACATTTACTTAACTGAACATCTGTAATGTGCTCCATTTAGCTAATATATCTTATAGCTGTGCATGGTTGGTAATTTGGAGCCTTTATTTTAAATATTTATCATTTTACAAGTTATACTTAAAAGTTTCACTTCACTAGAAAATTCACACCTACTTACTTTTTTGATGGAATTTTGACAACTTTTGTGAAAGATTGAGCTTCTAAAGGCTTCAGTTAGCTCCCAGACTCTGTGCTGTCTTTCAAGAAGTAGACTTGACCTCTGAACCCATTTCTCTTCACTGAACTCTAACAGCCAATCAGATTCAAGAATAATCATTTGAACTGTATTTTCATTCATTTAGCAATTATTTTTATCTAAAAAGTCATATAAGCATATGTTTTACTGTAAATAATGATTTATTTAATTTGAATTACATTTATATTTAAATAAGTATTACAAATATGTTTCGGACAGTGACAGTTTTAAATGCATCCCTTTTCCTGTCTGCTTTAATGACATTGTAGTTCTGTATTTACTCATAGTAACAAATAATTGTTAAGATTAATCAATTTGTCTTGGTCTATTTAGATAAAAAACATTTAAGAAATTGTATACTTCATGTTCTTAGTTCATACATACATAGTATATTAAATCAAATGTTTCATTTTGTGTGCTTTTATTGTAGATGCAGTTCCCCTTCTGTTCACTATTAACCTGCAGTAGTTAGGAATTCCCACTAGATGTCATGAGAGGGTTAGTTTGTGGCTTCTATGAGAGAAGAGAGTAAGACTGGATTTAGTTTATCCATGCAGAAGGCTGTTAAAAGTATACAGTTTTATTGTTTTTAAATTGTCCATAACAGTTTTTAAAAAAATGTACTTGCCATAATAAATCAAGGAAAGCACTTTTTAGTTGTACTTATAATAGCCGTCTCAATCAAATGACAATATTTAACATTATATCTATTAATGTCAATGAGTTGAACAACCCCATTAAAAGGAGTAGTGTCAACAAATATTTAATGCTACAAAAAGCAGAGTTTGCATTCATTCAGGAATCTCAGTAACAGAAGCTCTAAACAAATTAACATTTAAGGATTATAAGATTTTGATAAGTTCAGACTACAACCGCAAGAGAGGACGTGTCATAATTTTACACAGAAAATCAAAGAGAATTCCAGAAATAGTTGACCCATACTCAAGCAATGATGGTATACTTGCTTTAGTCATATTAAAACTAGATAAAAAAAGATGTACACTTTTGCAAACACCTACTGGATACCGGGTAGTGGGATTAAAACTGAAAAAAACATTTAGACACCATAACATTAAAGTCTAAAGGTGAATTACTATTAGGTGCTTTTAATTGCATCTTGTCCTCCACTGATACTACAAGCTCTGAGCTCTTCAAGATGTCCCCGTTTGCCAAGCACTTGAACAACTATATAAAAGACAGAAACCTAATTGACATTATTGGTTTAAAAATATTATCCTCCCTAAAATATTCTTACTACTCTTACAGATTTGGCACGCAGACCAGCGTAGACAAAGTCTTTGTAACCAGTTATTTACTGGCCAAAGTTGATAATGTAGTGTTGACATCATACCCTATGTCTGACCACAGTGCTATCACCTTCAATGCAACCCTTAATACTGACCCCTTAAACTTGTGCCAAAGACTACCTGTTTATCTAGTAACAGTACAAGGATTTAAAGAATGTTTTGTAGATGAAATAAAGCATTACCTAGACATCCATAATAACGGTGAGGTTTCAGATATTATCCTATAGAACACTTTAAAGGTAGTCTTACATGTTAAAGTCAAAAGTTGGTATATAAATAAAAGGAAAGAGTGGGATAAAAAAAACTGGTAGTCCTACAAAAAGAAACTGATGAACTAAAACTTACAGGAAATGACAAATCTGCATTAGCTGACATATGTAAACTGAACAAGGAATATCAGGATATCATGCAGCATAAAATATCAATAAATCTGGAAAAAATCAGATTACAATCCTACTCAATCTCAGGAATATGCACATGATTGCAATTAGATCTAAACATTTAAATGAAAAAAGTCATATAAAAGTAATATAGACTATCAAAAGTTACAGATCTAAAAATATATTATTATGTTTTAAAAACCATTACAAGAATATTAATAATAATAACTCTTCTACAAGTGATAAAAGTATAGACAACTTTCTTGCTAATAATATTCAAAAGAAGCTATCCAAACACAATATTATTAACATAGATAAACCATTTTCCTTTAAAGAATTAAAGGAACAAATAAAAAATCTTAAGACAAAAAAGGCACCAGGGCTGGATGGTCTAATTCCAGAATTTTACAAACTCTTACCTGATAACACCTTGAAAATTTTACACAGTGCATTCCATGAAGTTAAAACTGCTGCAAGCATCCCTCCCTTGTGGAAATATTCTGTCATCTCTCTCATCTTAAAACCAAATAAAGAGCCCAACCTTTGCACATCATACAGGCCAATTTCTTTGGTTAACATTGATTACAAGATATTCCTGTCTATCTTAGCAGACAGGTTAAATATTCTTTCAGTATTAAATCATGAAGACCAAACCGGGTTTATCAAATGTAATGTAATTAGATTACTGTTCGTAATAAATTTAGCAAACAAGGAAAAAATGAGCTTTCTATTTTAAGCCTTGATATAGATAAAGATTTTGACTCCCTAAGTTGGCCATATCTGTTAAAGCTCTGCAAAAATACAGTTTCTCCCCAAATTTCATAGGATTAAGTAAAAAAACTATATGAAAACTCCATATCCTATGTAAAGATTGGATCTTATCCATCTAGGCCATTTGAAATATTAAGAGATACTGAACAGGGGTGCCCCCACTCCCCATTATTCTTTGCCCTGGCTAATGAGCCTCTTGCAAATTATGTTAGAAATAATGACAGTGTTAAAGGATATAAAGTGTCAAATTATCTCCCAAGATACAGCTGTTTGCTGATGACCTACTAAAACTTCTAATGATACTGAAAATTCAGTAGATCACCTATTACATAATCTATAGACTTCTTTGCAAACATCTCTGGTCTAAAATTCAATCACAACAAAACTCAGGCACTTCTATTGAATAAAAATGTTACTATGAAACTTAAATCAAGAAGAGACATAAACTGGGAGGGCACGCATATTAAATATCTAGGTATTGAATCTAATTATAAAAATCACTCGCATCTAATTATCAACAACTTATAAATTCAATTACAAGTCTAATTGACAGTTGGAACAGACTACTCTTCACATTTGAAGGCAGGCTAACTTTAATCAAAATTATACCGTTACCTAAAATCTTATTCATTGGTCAAGCTCTAATAATTCACCTCAACTGTCAAAATTAAACAGAAACTCAATAACTTATTACTCATCTTCCTTTGGTATCCCAAAAAAACAAGAATTTGTCTTCTGTGACACACCATAAGCTGGGATGAAGGAGGTATAGGGTTTCCAAATGCTGAGTTTTATTTAAACTCTGTATTTATTAACATAGTGTTACTTTGGAATAATAGTTCTTATACATCATATTGGAAATCAATACATGAAACCTTACTTCTTAATAGTAATAGGACATCGCTTGAACCATATACGGAAATACATACAAACATCTTTATATGGATTTTAAAAATATGCATTCAAAGTGAAAGGTCAAAACTTGTTCTTACACCTCTTGCAAACCAAATATTGCTGTTGTTTAAAAAGCTTATGATGTTAAGTTGTCTGTCTCGCCTTCGTTCTTGCTGGTTGGGATTGGAGCCGATCCTCGGCCATCTTTTATAGCTCGAGAGCTGTTTACTGGCTCAAGGCTACCCCTTACCCCATGATGCCTAGCGCTAGCTACCCAGATCTCATTTGCCGCTTCAGCTGCGAGGTGTAATTTTTCTGGTTCAGGCTCTTATAAAGTTTCTTTATAGAACTTTTTTTACTAGAAATAGTCTTTTTCCTAGGTGTTTTTGTTAGTTTTTAGTCTTATATTTATTGTGTTAGCTAAGTGTGTATTCTTCCTTCCCTTCCCTTTAGAACTCGTTTAATTTAGAAAGTCCCCCCCTTATTCCTGTCAGGTTAGCCGTTTAAGTTAGAGGCTTTCCTTCTACCTTCTTTATAGGTTAGCCGTTTGAGTTAGAGGCTTTCCTATCAAAAAAAAAAAAAACTTTAGCTTTAGTCTGTAGTGTACTGTGTTTTTCTCTTTAGACTGTATTTTGATTGGTTAGCTATTGTTGTATTTTTGTTACAGGATGTCCAAAGAATCCAAGGTGTCTGGGTTCAAGAAGTGTGACTCATGCTGTCAGAAAATGTCTCTGACAGATGGTCACACTTCTTGCGTCTGTTGTTTAGGTGCTGTGCACCTGCAGGACTCTTGTTCTATCTGCCATGCATTTAATCCAAGAGTTCTGCAGGAGCATAAGAATAAGCTTATTCTTAGGGGCCTTTTAAAGCCCCAGGATTCATCGGCCAAGACTCAGCCTCTGAAATCCCCTAAATCTACCAAATCGTGGGCTCCAAGTTCGGAGCCGTCTTTTGTTCAGACGCTACCTGCTACTTCGGTTCCGGCTGGAACCGATAAGACTTATCTCCCCATCGGCTCCATCAGAAACTTCGGAGCCTTTGCAGAGCCACAAGAGGCTGAGGTCCCCTTCTCTGGAATCGATACATTCGGTTCCTCGGTCTCCCCTGCTGCAAAGCGAGCGCAGTCACAGATCTTCTCATTCCTCTCGATCCTCTGGGCTCTCTGATCACGACGTGGAGAGAGTGGTCAGTAGGTTGCTAAAGTCGCAGGAACTTGCCAAGATGTTGTCCAGCCCTCCTTAACAGGTGTCAGCTCCGTCCACTTCTATCGATGTTCCTCCTCCGACTCCATTGAGCTCGGAGCCGGAGTTCATTGGGGTTCGAGTAGTGGAACCGTCAGCTCCGATAACTTTATCTCCTTCGGTTCCATCGTCTGCTCCGATTCCCTCGATAGTGCCGTCCATTGAGGGATCTGGGCGTCGGGGCTCCCTCGTCGGCTCCGAGGGGGCGAGTGGCATCGGACCCTTGTCCGACCCCGTTCTCCCTCTCGGAGCTTCAGCGCAGGTGAGCTCGGCTCCTACATCGGCCTCGGAGCCGTCTCCCTCGGTGCAGAGAAAGATTCAGATTTCCTCGGAACCGGAGCTTTCTCTGCATCGTGGCAGGGACGCCTTCGATGTCATGAGGAGTGTGCTGGACACTGAGTCAGCTCCACTATCGTCCCCATCGGCTCCGTCCCCTGTAGTGCCTGTGCCAACCTCTGCTCCTCCTCCAGAGCCCAAGTTTGAGGAACCAGCGCTCCAGGGCACCCCATTGGGTGTTTCCTCTTCTTCCGAGGCATCCCCTGATCATTCAGAGGAGCCCCCTCGTAAGAAGTGCAAGAGGAAGCACATCGACTCCCCTGAGTCTGTCACTTCTGATACAGACTTAGATGATTCGGAAGGGTCCCCGAGATCCCCCTCTGAAGATTTCCTTTTCAGACATCCTCAAAATGCTTAAGCAGAGGGGGAACTGGAATCCCCTAGCCCCTACCGAGGATGAGTCTGTATTCCTGGATGCGTTCGGTTCCCGACCTTCCACCTCCTGGGTTTCTCCGCCTTTCGATCCACTTATGTGTGTGGTGGCTCGAAAGGCTTGGTCAACCCCGGATACAGTGGAACCAACTCCGAGGAGACCTGGCAAGTTCATCACAGCACCCCATGATAAGCAGTTCCTTACCAAAGGTGTTCCTGTTGATGCCATGGTGGTAGCAGCAGCCACCAAAAAAGAGTTAGCGGAAACCTCTTCATCTGTCCATCCTCCTAACAAGGAGTCTAGGACCATGGACAGATACAGGAAGCGAATGTTTGCTTCAGCGACCTTTTCTATTTGGTCACTGAACTACTTATGCCATTTTACCCGGCTTCAGAGGGATCTCCATAAAGAGCTTGGAGATGCCCTATAAGATCCATCAGCTGAGGGGGCTCAAGCTAAAATGGCTTCCCAGCTGGCGACCCTTAATTCTGTAGTCAACTCCTCCATGAGGCTCATTTGTTATGCAGCCAATGGTGCGAGTAGAGCCGCAGGTACGGGCGTGGCCCTTAGGAGACATGCATGGATGCGGCTGTGTAACTTTGCAGAACCCTTTAGAGCGTCATTCACCAACACCCCCTTTGATGGTTCCTTTCTTTTTGGACCACAGGTGAAAGACACTTTGACTAGGTGTGAGCAAGAAGGCAAGACTCCCTCTGCCGTGTGAGTCCATTTTTCCACTCCTTCCAGACCATACCCCAAAGGTCAGTAGAGTGGTAAAATGTGATTCTGAAAATCCCAGGGAGCCTCGCCTGACACACGTAGCGATTTTTCCTCCAGGGGCAGAGGGGGAAACAACAACAATAGATGCCGCCCTCGTGGCAGAGAGGGTCCGCAGAACCAGGGCAACAGAGAATCCTTCTCTGAGAAGCCCTTTCAGCATCCCTGAAGGGTTGCCTGGCTGCCCGCCTCTGGAGGCAGTCGTGGGAAGACTTTCACTGTACCCAAAAGCCTGGCAAAATTTAATGCAAGACAAATGGGTACGGTCAGTTATATTCAAAGGTTACAAAATTCCCTTCTCTCAACCCCCCTTACCATCGAGCAAATCCCTTCCAGATATTCCACCCAATCTGAGGGACCAAGCAGTCATAGAAGTTTCAAGACTGCTAGAAAAAATCCAGGAAGTCCCAGCAGACCAACATGGATCCGGAACTTACTCAAGGTTCTTTTTGGTACCAAAAAAGACAGGGGACTGGAGACCGCTTCTGGATCTCTGCAGACTAAACAAGTCTGTTCAAAGAACAAAGTTTCGGATGGTCACGCTACAGTCCATTCTACCCTTTTTGGGTTAGGACAATTGGATGTGCTCCATAGATCTTCAGGATACGTACTACCACATCAAAATGGACAGGCGCTCCAGGAGATTCCTTCGCTTCCGTCTGGGAGCCAGTCATTACCAGTTCAGAGCTCTGCCCTTTGGTCTCACCACAGCCCCCAGGGTGTTCACCAAATGAATGGCAGTGGTCATGGCTCACCTGAGACATCGAGGATACAATGGTGTTTCCATATCTAGACGACTGGCTCCTCATTGCTACTACCAGGCATCAACTTCTGCAAGCCAGGGACTACACTATCACAATCTGCTCCCAGCTAGGCATTACAATAAACTTCGAAAAATCTGCCTTGTTGCCCTGTCAATCTATCACCTATATAGGAGCAGACTTAGACGCAAAGAACATGTCCGCAAGGCTACCGCCAGAAAGGGTGTCTACAGCTGGCCAGCAAGTGCAAATTCTAATGGAGAGCAAAAGGATCCAAGTCAGGTTCGTCGTTCAAACTCTGAGTTCCATGGCAGTGGCAATTCTTCTAATCCCACTGGCCCGCTTTCACATGAGGATCCTTCAGTGGCTTCTGTTCACACAGTGGTCTTTCCAACAGCTGCCCATGTCTCACATGATCATGATTACAGACGCATGCAAAAGGCATCTTTCCTGGTGGATGGTCTCCCCACTAGTGACACAGGGCAGACACTTCATTCAGCCCCCTGCAGTTGCCACGGTGACCACAGACGCCTCCCTAATAGGGTGGGGGGACATTATCAGGGCAGGACAGTCCAAAGCACTTGGCAGCCTCACGAGTACCACCTACATATAAACGTCCTAGAAATGAGAGCTGTGCTCCTAGTGTTGCAAGCTCTTTAAGACTCTCTCCCTTTTGGGACCATTGCAATTCAAACGGACAACATGTCAGTGGTCTGGTACATCAACAAGCATGGCGGAACCAAGTCCTACCCCCTATGTCGAGAAGCACTCAGACTCTGGCAGTGGGCGATTTCTTCCCAACTATTTCTAATTGCGATGCACATCCCTGGGAGGTCCAACATCAAAGCGGACAGGCTCAGCAGAGCTATTCTCATTCCTAACGAGTGGTCTCTGAATCAGGTAGTTGCGGATCTGATCTTCCACAAATGGAGACAGCCTTGCTGCAATCTTTTTGCGACCCCCTTCAACAGCAACTTCTTCTCCCTTCTTCCGCTTCCAGGTCACACACCCAGAGATGCTCTAGTCCATGATTGGCCTCAGGGACGTCTTTATGCCTTCCCTCCATTTCCCCTGATACCAAAACTCATCCAGAAAGCAATTTTGTTGGGTTGCAGAATGATCCTCATTGCCCCCTACTGGCCTCGACAGATATGGTTTCCGTTCCTGCACCATTACCTTCTCGATCAGCCCTGGACTCTGGATCCGATTCCAGACCTACTGATTCATCAATCAGGCGGGCTGCATCAATCCTTCCAAACACTCCAGCTCACAGCTTGGTTGCTCCACTTCCAACCTTAGCCAGGCTTTCCAGCATTTCCCTGGCCATGCGTGAGATTACTGTCTCCTCTCACAAGTCCACAACTAGAAAGACTTATGCTAGTAAATGGAAATGTTTTTCTTGTTGGGCAGAGGCTAGGAACGTAGATCCTTTTTCAGCCCCAGTCCACGAAATTTTGGAGTTCCTAGCACAACTTTTTCATTCTGGGTCTGCTTCTGCTACAATCAGGGTTCAATTGGCGGCCATTTCTAACTTTCATGTTGGGTTGTCTAATTCAAACATTATGTCTCATAAGCTCTGTAAAGCCTTTTTAAGAGGGACTACTCTCCTTAAACCTCCAGTGAGAGATCCCCCTCCTCCTTGGGACCTTAATTTGGTACTAACCTCCTTAATTATGCCCCCCTTTGAACCTGCAGCATCCTGCTCCATTAAGTTTCTATCTTGGAAAACACTTTTTCTGGTAGCTATTACTTCAGCCAGACGTGTCTCTGAACTTCAGGTACTGTGTGTTCATTCTCCATACTTGGTTTTTCATAAGGACAGGGTTGCTCTGAGGACTAATCCCTCGTTCCTTCTGAAAGTCTGCTCAGAAAACAATTTAAACCAATCTATAGACCTTCCTGTGTTTTTCCCTAGCCACACCAACAAGGCAGAATACAAATTACACCAATTGGACGTTCATAGACGATTGTGTTTTTACTTGCATAGGACTAAGGATATAAGGAAGTTGGACCAACTGTTCCTTTCCTACGCCCTAGGCAAACAAGGTCTCCCAGTTTCCAAAGTGACCTTATCCAGGTGGTTGTCTCACATTATTACTTTAATTTATCAATTGAGAAACAAAGAGTTGCCTATCAAACCAAAAGGTCATTCTACTAGGGCTTTGGCCACCTCTGTAGCCTTCCATTCCAGGTTGCCCATGGATTCTATCTGTGCAGCTGCTACCTGGGCAAATCCTCATACCTTTATTTCTCATTACAAACAAGATATGGTCGCCGGGAGCAGAGCTGACTTTAGTTCCAAGAGTCTGTTCCAATGAGCCACCCAGGATTGTAGGTGCTAGGGACGCTGTCCCAACCAGCAAGAATGAAGGCGAGATAGACAACTTAACATAAAGAAGTTATGTACCTACCATAACGTTCCATGTTAGTTGTCTTCATCTCACCTTCTTTCTTGCATCCCACCCTCTGTCCCCCTGTCCTATTGGATCGAGAGGAGTTTTGGTTTGACTGGCTAAGTGTTCTCTGGTTTGTTTCCTCTACTGACTTGGAGAGTATGACAGGTATGCTCAACCTGTTTGTTCCGACAGGTTGATTCTCTGGCTATGTCTGGGATTAGCTATTACAAACGAGATCTGGGTAGCTAGTGCTAGGCATCATGGGATAAGCGGTAGCCTTGAGCCAGTAAACAGCTCTCGAGCTATAGAAGATGGCTGAGTCGGAGCCGAGGATTGGCTCCGATCCCAACCAGCAAGAAAGAAGGCGAGATGAAGACAACTGACATGGAACATTATGGTAGGTACATAACTTCTTTTTTCTAATCACTTAATTAAGACTTTAATTGTTTCCTATTGCCTACACAAATGAATGTTTCATATCTTTTGATACTCAGAAAATGTTAGAATTTAAGAAGGGTGACCTACTATATTGGAATCAATTTCTCTGAGCTAATAAAATAATTTCTGCAGACTATTTGATCAGCAGATATAGTTTGCTAAATCGCAATTAGCTGGACACCCAAACTTGATTTTATACATACTAAGCCCGTACCTTCATTAGGGGCATACAATAAGAGTAACTTAAAAGTCTTGGATTTTATCTCAACAATTATTAATAGCTCATCCAAGAACATTTCATACATATCTGTTATTTATAACATTCTCAGACATGATTTTAGCAAAACAGATGTTTATTTTTGGAATTATTCAATTGAAATTAATAAGTATTCTCAGAAAAAGGTAAACTTTGTTACAGTCAATGAAGGAATCCACATCTTCCCTCTTCCGGCGTGTATGCACATCGACATTTTTACATAGATGTTTTTCACCCCACATAGACTATCAATAATGTACAAGAAAGGTGAAATGAAATGATGGAGATGTGGACACCCTAATGCTGGCTGGATATATATGGTTGTTAATTGCAAAATAATTTCTCCATTTTGGTTAGACTTAAAATACCTTTGTAAAGCTCTGCGGAATGACAGCTGTATAATTTTGACTGCCTTATCCTTTTCAATGTTCCTGTTCCTGAAGTCATTCCTAAAAAGCAAACATTTTTACTATGGTCTATCCTCTCTATAGCAAGGAAAATTGCTAGTAAAAATTGGAAATCCCAGTCTACTCCTGTATTTAAAGTTGAGTTTAATCATCTTGTGAAATACATTTGTAAGAATAAGATTGCTACTATAAAAGCAAGGACTAACAACATAACTCATTTAATTGCGTGGACAGATTTGTCTTTTCTGTTAGAGAAATATTAAGTGTTCTATGTATATTGCTTTTTTAATTGTTATGGCCATTGTATTTTTTCTTGTTACTATACTGTTAAGTTATTGTGTTGTAAAATGATTAAAAACATTTTGAAAAAAAAAAAAGAAAAATTAAATTATTAAATTAAATGGTTTATATGTTGCAGCACCATATCAGTTAAATAATTTACTGTTGGGAAGTGGGTCATATATTACTTCTTTCTAGTTTATGATTTATTTTTTTATTTACAATGGCTAATTTTACATTAGAACATCAAAGTGGTTTGCTTTTAAG
This sequence comes from Protopterus annectens, assembly GCF_019279795.1. NCBI lineage: Eukaryota > Metazoa > Chordata > Ceratodontiformes > Protopteridae > Protopterus > Protopterus annectens. The sequence continues at coordinate 329,840,891 of NC_056743.1, forward strand.
CATTTTGTTTCCATATGAGTGTTCTGACTTGCAGGCTTTATAGTCTGAATGCATCCATGAAGACTTGTGTAAACATACATGACCACCAAGACATTGTTGTAGAAGCCTGTATTCTGTTTCTGTTGCAACACAGTTTTTGCTAAGTGCATAATTAATACATTCTGTTATTAATGGTTAGGTGGCACATGTAACACTGTGTCTCATTTGCTGCATAACAAATGATATCCATGAATAACAAATGATATCCATGCATTTATAAGCAAACAAGGATGGGAATGAAATTTAACTAAACATTTTTTGTTTTAGAGGAACTGAAGAGGCAGAATGCTGTAGTGCATGCTGTCCAAGAAGAGGCAGACCGATTAAAGGCTGAGCTTGTGGAAGCTCGTGCAGAGATAGAGAACATTAAAGCTGTTGCTACTGTATCTGAAAACACCAAGCAAGAAGCTATTGATGAAGTGAAGAGACAATGGCAGGAAGAAGTGGTATCTCTACAAGCTATCATGAAAGGTAAGCAATGTAGTTTGGATCTCCTCAAGTCCCTGCAGTCATGTCATCCTCTGAAAATAAGAGTCGAAGCACGGCGAGTAGAAGGATCCTAAAGGTGGTAATAGTGGAAGTATATGCCAGTATAAGATGTAGATTAATGAAATGAACAGCAGTGGGAGAGGAGGCTGCAATGGTCGCTGCATACTGGGATAAATCTGGTAGCTTGAATTGTATACAGTTCCTTGGGGACTCCAAATGTTTATACATTAAATGAAGTGCACAGTCTGAAACTTGGGTAAACCGTGTCTGAGACAGATAATCAGGTCATTAGTTTGTCACTCTGTCCAACGTTCTGAGACTTGCCACCACTAGTTCCTGCATTTCACCCTCTTCAGCTATGGCTCTGTTATTGGCCTTTCATGTCTCATTGGAGCCACTGCCTTTACATTTTTCTTTGAGGAATTCACAGCCAAGTGTATCATAAATTTACATTTGTAGTTTGATGCACTGAAGTTACCTGCACGTATCAGAAAATCCTTCAAAGTGACAATACTCTTCTTTCTCCCACTCAGCAGGCATTGATGGGTTTGCTAAGCAATGCTGTTTTGCCTAAATTGTTCTGTGGTACTTGGTCCATGGTTAAAATTCAATTTGTTCTGTTTTGGAATCTGGCTTGTGTTGTAATAGGTGGCAGTAGAGCAACAGCCCCTTCTACCAGTCTGCGGTAGTATATGGGAATGGTTACTAATGCAGAGTAAGTTTTATTTGGGAGGTTGTTCTTCCGAGCTGCTCATTTGCAAGAATGACGTAGGGTGGGAAGTCTCACAATACAAAAAAATTAAATTTTTTTTATATAGCCAGCCAATCCAAATAGCATGCGCTTAGGAGGTAAAAATAAACAGCGTGCCAGGAGAAGACGCATGCAGACTCTTGGAGAACATGCATAGTCCACCCAGGTAGCCAGGGACTTGGATCAAACCTTGGAGATGAAAGGCATAAACACTGAACATTACATCACTTCTTGCATCACAGCCTGGATGTCAGTAGTGCATTTTTAGTTGCTGGTATTGTAATTTTGTATTTGGCATGATGAGGATTAAGGGTGTTTTGAGGAGATGTTAAGATCATCATAGTCCTCGTATATCTGATGCCAGAAGTCTAGCAAGGGAGTTTGATACCTGAGGTGACGTACCCATTTTGCATCCTTCCTAGCCCCTTTCCTCAGCTCTAGTGATAAGGCTTATACTGGAGTGTATTTCTCTGACTGGGGTTTTGACAAGGTGGTGAGGCGAGGGTTGAATCCATCCATACTAGAGCTGTAATATTTTGCACTGCACATTGTAACAAAGTAGCATACAGTACTGCAACTTTTCTGACTGGAGTTAATTAATCATTCATTCATTTTTTTGTTAGTCAAGTAGTGGGTTCGGTCTTGAACACTTTTCAGCAATAACCTGAAGACAGTGACAGAAAAATTATAAAGTAGTTATAAATTGCAGTACATAATTTAGTGACAGGTGTATAACACAGCAGTATAGAGAAAGTAATGCAGTCTAATTTCATGCATTACAGACAGGACAATATACAATACTTGCAAGTTCCCTTTATAAGGCATGCAGTTTTGTAACTGTAGACCAGTTTGCTTTGATTTACATAATTACATATTTACCATAAAGCAATAAAATATGTATAGAAGGATTTCGGCTTTTGTCAGTAATTGTAGAAGTTGGCAAGCTTGGCAAAGTAAGTGATGTAAGTTAGGTATATGTGGGTTAGCCATTGTGTGAATATTATAGGGAAGGTGATCCCATCTGGCCACAATGGAGTTTAGGGAAACTCTTTCCACCAGTAGCTTGAATGTAGAGGGTCTTTGTGGGGACACTTTTTGTCTTGTGTCCTTACCATGCAAGAGGATAATTGAAGTATTAGATTTTGTTAAAGGGTTGAGTAGTATGCATTAAAAATCAGTTTATATGTGAAAGTTGAGAGAAGCGGTGAGGAGGTGGCACTTGTTATGAAGGAGATAGTTTGTTTTGTTGAGGGAAACATGGTGATGTTGTAGTCCTGGGGAATGGTTAATGAGTCTGCATGTACTATCAATAGTGTTGTGAATGTTATGGATATGTGTGACTAATGTAAAGAGACTATGAGACGGACATATTGTAGTCTAGGTATGCATATATCTTTTTTTACAAGACAGCTTCTGGTTGAGAAATAAGGTGTCTAGATGTAGCATAAGAGGTCCTAAGGTGTGCATTGACGTTATTAGTAATCAGTTCAGTGTGCTGTTTGAATGTCAGGGATAGGTCATAAGCCAGTTCAGGGTCACTTGCAGGTGATGACTTGTTTAAGTTATGAGCTGTCTTAAGTGAATAGGGAGTTTGCCTTTAAGCTCTTGAGAAATGTCAAAATGCATAGTGGCCGTTTTGCAAGATTTATGTTGAGTTGATAATATTTCAGCTACCAGCTGAGTTAATTATAGAGGTATTTTTCAGGGTTGTTTGAATTGCTGTAGACAGCTTGCAGTTTATAGGGTAGATGGAAGTAGTTATATCATTAATGAAAACTGAAGACAAAACTGGACCTAGAACAGAGCCCTATGACACACTTGAGTAGAAAATACTTTCTTCTAACATTGTGTTACCTAAATGAATTTTGATGGTTCTTTTAGAAATGTAGCTTTCAGACCATAAAACAGAGGTTTGTCCAAACCAAAGAGATTTATTTTTTGTAGGAGGAGATGATCTTACACTTTCAGGGATTCTGCTTACATGTGCAAAAATAATTCCAGTGACTCTCTGCTTTTCCATTGAGGCATACATTTTGTCAGTAACAGTATGTAAGGCAGCAAGGGTGTCTGAGATGGAAGCTGCAGTGGGAATCAACAGTCTGTACTTGTTAAGATGTTCATCTATCTGATTGTTTACTATTCTTTCAAAAGATTCTTTTATAGGGCATAGGATGCATATGGTCTTGTGTTCAAGTGGGAGTTAAGGGTGAACTTTTTTTGGGTATGAGAAATCATTAGAAATTGTTTGAACTGTTGAGATAATGTTGGTATTTAGTCATAGGTTAAAAGTATGTGTAGGTGTTTTGGAGAGGGTTGGGCTGCCATTTTAAGGAAGCTGAGGGTGTAGATGTGGTAATGGAAGTCTTGAATTGTAATAGTTCTGTATTGCTCATTGGATGGTTGCTGGAGTCATTTATATTATTATTGGACTGTATAATGTCTTTTTCAAGAATGGCCTGGGAATAGAGGGGAAAGCATTTAGTTTAGCCCAAAGGTGTGTACATTTAGATTTTTTGGTAGTAGGGTTACATTTCTTTAATTGAGAAGGTCAAGGATTACCTGTTGCTTTTCATTGTTTCCATTCTTTGCTTGTGATATTTTATAATTGTTTTTATGTGGGATTACTTCATGGACTTTGCTGTCCATATACTCTAATATGAGTTAGGAGAAGGTGTTTGTCGGGTAAAGTTTAGTGATTTTGTTAGTGTTCAGATGTCATGTTTTTTGCTAATAAGGCTGAGAATCAGTCTGTTTGGAGGAGATCAGTCAAAATTTTGTCATGCTTTTGAATCCAAAATATGATGAGTTACAGTTATTTTAGGGGGGGTAATTTTAGTGTTTTAAAGGTAAGGTTTGCAAAGATAATAGTCACTTGTAAAACTGGAGCGAATATTAATGCTTGATATAGAAGGGATTTATGATAAATAGATTTTATTTATTTATTATACATTTGTTGACCAGGAAAATCCGACTGGATGCATGTCCATTTTCAGCGGAGGCCCGGGGAGAAAAGCTCCGCAGTTAAATTTTAAGCAAAATATAAGGTGTATACAGAAGCTTTCAAATTTACATATATAGTACCAAACGTAACATTGACTAGTAACCTAGCAAATTAAGAATTAAAATTAATAATTTGTAAATAGATGAAGTAGTGAGTTGTGCCCAGAGCTTGAGATTTGTCTAGATGGGCTTGTGAGTATTTAAGATAAGTTGTTTTGTAGAAATGTGTATGAACTATGCTGTTGCTTTTGTACAATCAAGTCTATGTTGAAGTTACCAAATATGGTCATTTTTGTTTTGTATAAATTGCTTACAATAGTATTCACAAAGATAAATGTGCAAGTTTGATGGTGTGAGATGTAGACAGAAGCTATGTAGAGTCTTCTGTGTCCACTGGTTAAGAAAGAATCTAGGATCCAGTTGGAAGAATTTCCTTCACTGGATTTGTTGTAGTCAAATAATTTGGGAGAGAATTTTTAAGTTTTTTTTTTTTTTTAAATAAGTAGCATAGTTCTGCCTCATTGCTTGATACCTTCATTTTTATGAGCAAAACAAAACCTTTAAGAACAAAGCTCATAACCTACATGCTCTACTATCCCACTGTTCCCCTCATATAGTTACAGTAACAAAAACATGACTAAAACCAGATGTCAGTAGTAATGAAATCACTGGCCCAGGCAGTTACGTAAAGATAGAATAAATGAAAAGGGGGGAGGTGTGGCTATCTTATTTAAAGACCACGTAACACTTGACCTCCTTGACTCCACCATCCCAGACACTGCAAATGCTGAATTAATTCTAGCTAAACTAACCATTAAACCCCAACAAACATTGGTATATTATAGGTGGAAACATCCCACTAGTCAGCAACACTGCCACATTGAAAACCTGCTACAATGGTGTTCCACATCTCTCCCTCAAGAGACCATCCTGATGGGGGACTTTAATATTGATTGGCTCCTTTGCTCCTCACCAATTCCAACCATGCACATTAACCTATACAGCTTTACCCAGGTCATCAAACCTCCAACCAGGACCGATAAAAACCTCTAAGCACCAATTCATACTCAATTGGATTCTAATTAACCCCCCCCAGCCTAGCATCCCACTCAAGCTGCCTCCCTGACCATTTGAGCGACCACTGCCCAACTTTCCTCCTAAGAGACCGCATGCATCCAACACATCAAACTTCCTACCATACAATTAGAAAAAAATAAAACATCCAATCCCAGTAACTTTACCTCTGCCCTAAAAAACTGTAGTATTGGGAACACCTCAAACAGCTGCCCTTGGATGAAGCGGTACTCTCCTTTAACAGCACCTTCCTTGATATACTCAACACCCATGCACCACCTAGAAACATTAGAGTCAAAGCCAGGTACGCATCCTGGTTAACCAAAGAAGCCAGATCACTACTCAAAACCAGAAACAAGGGCTGGTTACAGTTCCATAAGAACAAAACCACCACTACTAAACAAAATTTCTGTGAACTTCGTAATAATGCAAAAAAACTAATTAAAATTGACAAATGCAATTACTGCCACAGTATCCAAACCAAACATCAGAAGAATCCTCAAAAGTTCTGGGCGGCAGTTAATAACTTATTACTACCAGGTAAAACTACTACTCCCACTCCAAAAACAACTAACAACTATGAAAATGTGGCTACCCAATTCAATAATTACGTCACTGAATCCATTCAAACTCTAGCAAACAACGAGACTAGAACCAGTCCTACCCCCCTAAAGCAAACCACAGTATACTCCTGCAGAACACCACCAACCAGTTTAAGTTAAATCCAGTCCCTGTCCATTACATCAAAAAACTACTGAAAAAACTAAAACCTACCACTCTAGCTGCAGATAATCTCCCTGCAGACTACCTACAAATTGCAGTAGAAGCAATCTCCTACCCAATAACCATACTCATAAACAGATCAATAACAGAAGCATATGTTCCCACTATCTGGAAGGTCGCTTACATTATCCCACTACACAAAGGAGGTAGCTCCTTTGAACTTACTGTCACCATATTGCCATTCTTTTGCCCCTGACTAAAATTCTTGAAAGAGTTGTATATACCCAACTCATGGAATACCTCCTGTGTCACAATCTCCTATCGCATACCAAACACAGTTTTCGACCTGCACACAGTACCACAACAGCCCTATTGTCCTTGACAAACAACGTTAACCATCACAGAAACAATTCCCAATTTGTATCAGCCACATTCCTTGACCTGCCAAAGACCTTTGACATGGTCAACCGCAGCAAACTCATCAGTGTCCTTTCCTTCCTTAACCTCAGCCACACTGCTGTTGACTGGCTTCAAGGCTACTTAGCAGGCTGCCAACAAGCTGTCCACTGTCATTCAGTACGCTGATGACTCCACTTTGATCTCCATTGCCCCTTCCCTCAATGACCATCAGACCATCACCCAAGGCTCCTTGTCCATAGAATCATGGTTAACCAGCTCCCAGCTTATGCTAAATCCCAATAAAACTAAACTTCTACTCTTTTACCCCTCTAGGAATACCTCTCCCTCCGTAGACTTCCACATCCTTTCTAACAATAAAACTGTGATCACTCCCACTGCTCAAACCAAAAATGCTAAGGGTTATAATTGACAGTAACCTGAAATTTGATCTCCATATAGATCAAACCATCAAAAAAGTTCACAAGAAACTTGGCCTACTATATACAAATAATTAATTTCTAACAAGTAGTGCAGCAGTCACAATTGAAGATGCAAAAACCAAACGGCTGCAGGTACACTGAGGTGCCCAAAACACACAACAGCAGCAAAAGTAAATTAAGGCACCAAAGTTACACACTGGAAATCAGTCACTGTACTTTACTGCAGAAGACAAACGGTAAGCGCTTTCACAACTTAATGTTGCTTCATCAGACCACATCACTACAACTGATGCTTGGTTAAATACTAGGACAATTAGTATGACATCACAATTTAAAGAGATATTACTCCACTAACATAAGAACATATATCGATATCCATAAGAAAAATGCATAAAATATATAGAATGGTGTGTATTTACACACAATAATATTTAAAAAAGGGGGAATATCATCCCTGATGGTTATTAATATATATATATATATATATATATATGTATACACACACACACACACACACACACACACACATTTTGTGCACATATAACCATAATAGTACAATAAAAAATATATAAAAAACTCATATTTAGTGTTTAAGGTGCCTTGCCTTAAGGTAAGGAACTAATGAGGTGCAGCCATTCAAACCAGGATATCTATCTGCTTGTAATTTAGTGATCCATTGTTGTTCTAATTCTTCAGTGTGGTTTTCTACATCACCACATCTGTTTGTCCTTACTATTTGTTGTAAGATTAAAAATTTAAAACAATGACTACTGTCTGTATTCAGGACATGGTTAGCTAGAGCATTTGATTGCTTCTGGTTCCGTATGTCCCTTATATGTTCTAACATTCTTTCTTTAAAACTCCTATTTGTTTTGCCTACATAATAGGCATGGCATGCTTGGCAAAAACAAAAATAAACAACATCGACACTTTTACAATCATAGTTATTCTTCGTATAAAGTTTAAAACATTTCACAGGATGGATGTACTCATTTTTAGTGTAGACATGCTGACAAGCAGCACACTTCCTGCACGGGAAGGTGCCCTGTCTGTTTGAGAGATTTTTTCTAAAAGACTGATGTTCTCTATTACAGAGCTGCTGCTTTAAAGACACATTATTTCTAAAACTGAAGTTTGGGGTGTCACCAACTGTGGAAACCAGACCTGGTATTTCATGTAATAAGTGCCAATTCTTTTTAATAATTTCCGTATACTTATTGATGTCACTTGCAAATCTAAACACTATTCTAAACTTATTTCTATCAATACTTGTATCATAAGGTATACTTGTGTCAGCACTATAAGAGCTCATGTATGGTTTACATCTTGTAGATCTCAATTTCCATGCATCTGCTATCACTCTAGTGATTTCTGAGCTAGAATAGCCTCTTGTTTGAAATTAGTCTTGTAACTTATTTAAAGCAACTACTGCCTCTTCATCATTATTATGTAGGCGTAGGGTTCTATAGACTTGTCCTTTGAGGACTTTTCTAGGTATGTGTCTCGGGTGCATGCTTGACCTGTGAAGACAGGCATTAGTTCTTGTGGGTTTGTGATAAATACTGGTTCTTATCTGCTTTAAATCAGTAAGGGTGACACTCACATCCAAGAAATCAACACATGTATCAGAAAAAGTAAAAGTAAACTTCAACAAGTCTGTAGTACTATGCAGGTAATCAATGAAATTACTGATATTTTCACCATGCCCTTTCCACAAGACAAAAACATCATCCACGAAACGGACGTACCAGAGAATGTAGCCAAAAATGGGTTAACATCTGTCAAAACTTATTGTTCTTCCCATCGTACTAGTGATAGATTGGCGTAGCTATTTGCACCGAAGTGCCATAGACGCCAATCTTCTGTAGAAAAATTGATCCTGAAAAGTTACAATGTTATTTTCAAGTATAATCTCCAATAGTGCACAGACTAGCATAATCTTATTAGTAGTCAGCTTCTTAATCATATCGAGGAATTCTCTTATTCTATCAATACCCCAAACATTTGGAATACTAGTAAAAAGAGATTCAATGTCCATGGTAAGGAATACAAATTCTTCATCATTATCAATGGTTTCCATTCTATTTTGCAACCGCTGTAAAAACATTTTTGTGTCTCTAAGAACTGTATAACAACTATCCAAGAACTCATGTAAAATGCCTTCTACATAAATAGATAGAGGCTCAGTGCACCATCCTGCTCCTGATACGATGGGGCATAAGGGAGGAACCGTGGGATGTTTATGGATTTTAGGGAGTCCATAAATCCTAGGAACTAGAGGTTTTTGTACTGAAAAGTAATTGAATAAGGATTCATCAATTAATCCTGTAATCAGTAAATCAAACACTAAAAAAGACACTTTATCAGTGATAGCAATTACAGCTGTTTTTGTTAGCATTTGATAGGTACAAGTATCTAATAGCAAAACCTTCATTTGGTTAACATATAAATCTTTCTCCATTAATACAATTTTACCACCTTTATCTGCTTGTTTAATAATAAGAGAATGTAAATCCTGCAATTCATGTAGAGCCCTATATTCTTCTGTATTTAAATTATGAAAGGTGCAGCCTTGCGTACCAGGAGTATAAGCTTCATTAAAAGAATTTTCACAGATATCTAAAAATCTTTGTATGCCTGAAGGGGTGGGAGGTACAAAAGTACTAGGTTTCTTGTATATATTTACATTGACATTTTCATTATTACGAAACATGCATTTTAATGATAAATTCCTACCAAGCAATTTCAAGTCTGTTAGCATTTCAGTTAAATCTGCCTTCTTGGCAGGTATAAAAGACAAACCCTTATTAAGCAAACTGTTTTGTTCATTAGTTAGAGTAAAGGAAGAAATGTTAACAATAAGTTCAGTTTCTACATCCTCCTTTTCTTTGAAAAGTGTGCAGTTCTGTCCATTTGATATTCCCTTGCTGTCTTTCCCATATTGGGATTGCTTTTGGCTCGAGCTCTGAAAGGAAGATCTGCTTTCAAAGTGAATTCTCCCACTTTCAAATTCTCTAAAAAAACACTAGTATCTGTAGCATTTGCTTGTGAAGTGTCTATTGGAGTCTTACCTATAGTGTTTGCATTCCTTCGTTCTTCTGACTTCGAATTTTTATCCATATTCGATGTAGATGTATTCCCATTCACTATAGAAGCAAAAGATGCAACTTGGAGAGTAGAAACACTAGAATTTACATGTTCTTGGTCAATTTGTTGTAGTGTCATGCTTTCCCTCATCTCAGTAGCTTTAAAACAGAAAGTGGAAGCCTGTGTTTCAGTATTTAGTGTCCTACTAGTTCCTCTGTTCACTGTAGCAGGATTATACAAAGGGGTTCTATTTATAGGGTCTCTCGGCCATGAGAAGACATTATTGTTGCTAAAATCAGTTTTATCTTTGTTTAATTTATTTAATTTAACATTTTGAAGCTTTTTCTCATAGGCACTAATGCTTTCATGCAACTGGCCCATTTTATTAAGGGTAATAGTAGCAGGAAAGGTTACAGATATCTGGATGTCCTTCAAGGATGCATCTGCAGTCATAACATATGGGTTGTCCTGCCTCAGGCAGCCCTTCGGTCGGCCTCAGTTTTATCTTTGTTTAATTTATTTAATTTAACATTTTGAAGCTTTTTCTCATAGGCACTAATGCTTTCATGCAACTGGCCCATTTTATTAAGGGTAATAGTAGCAGGAAAGGTTACAGATATCTGGTTTTCTAGTGTCACAATTTCAGTTTTCAGCTCAGTTTCAAGAGGTGTAAAAAACTCTATAAGGAGCTCCATATACTTGGAGCTAAAAGATAAATTCAGTTCTTGCCACTTACGTAAGAGTTCAGGATATGTATTCCCATAAGTTGGCATATTTAAGATACGTAGACCTCGAGGTATTACTTTAGCTTCCAATGAAGCTTGTAGGTGAGTCTTTGCCATTGTAGTCGTTTCTACTTGTATAGAAGGTTTTCTAGCCCCCTATATTGTGCCTGAAACTCAAGCATTTTTTCCATCTCTGAACCAATATCCACTGTATTTGCCTGTACGTCAGCGTTTAATAATGGATTCACTGGTACTTCAAGAAGCTTTAAAAATCGACGATGCTCATTAGATGATTTTTGGTTGGTATCCATGTCCATATTATATCCACGTGCAGTGTGTCCTTAGCCGAATAAAAAATAGGAACTGAAGATACAAACTCAAATGGCTGCAGGTACACTGAGGTGCCCAAAACACACAACAACAGCAAAAGTAAATTAAGGCACCAAAGTTACACACTGGAAATCAGTCACTGTACTTTATTGCAGAAGACAAACGGTTAGCGCTTTCACAACTTAATGTTGCTTCATCAGACCACATCACTACAACTGATGCTTGGTTAAATACTAGGACAATTAGTATGACATCACAATTTAAAGAGATATTACTCCACTAACATAAGAACATATATCGATATCCATGAAAAATGCATAAAATATATAGAATGGTGTGTATTTACACACAATAATATTAAAAAGAATATCATCCCTGATGGTTATTAATATATATATATATATATATATATATATATATATATATATATATATATATATACATACATATATATACACACACATTTTGTGCACATATAACCATAATAGTACAATAAAAAATATATAAAAAACTCATATTTAGTGTTTAAGGCGCCTTGCCTTAAGGTAAGGAACTAATGAGGTGCAGCCATTCAAAGCAGGATATCTATCTGCTTGTAATTTAGTGATCCATTGTTGTTCTAATTCTTCAGTGTGGTTTTCTACATCACCACCTCTGTTTGTCCTTACTATTTGTTGTAAGATTAAAAATTTTAAACTAAAAATTTAAAACAATGATTACTGTCTGTATTCAGGACATGATTAGCTAGAGCATTTGATTGCTTCTGGTTCCAAATGTCCCTTATATGTTCTAACATTCTTTCTTTAAAACTCCTATTTGTTTTGCTACATAATAGGCATGGCATGCTTGGCAAAAACAAAAATAAACAACATCGACACTTTTACAATCATAGTAATTCTTCGTATAAAGTTTAAAACATTTCACAGGATGGATGTACTCATTTTTAGTGTAGACATGCTGACAAGCAGCACAGTTCCTGCACGGGAAGGTGCCCTGTCTGTTTGAGAGATTTTTTCTAAAAGACTGATGTTCTCTATTACAGAGCTGCTGCTTTAAAGATACATTATTTCTAAAACTGAAGTTTGGGGTGTCACCAACTGTGGAAACCAGACCTGGTATTTCATGTAATAAGTGCCAATTCTTTTTAATAATTTCCGTATACTTATTGATGTCACTTGCAAATCTAAACACTATTCTAAACTTATTTCTATCAATACTGGTTCTTGCTAAAATCAGTTTTATCTCTGTTTAATTTATTTAATTTAACATTTTGAAGCTTTTTCTCATAGGCACTAATGCTTTCATGCAACTGGCCCATTTTATTAAGGGTAATAGTAGCAAGAACCAGTATTTATCACAAACCCACAAGAACTAATGCCTGTCTTCACAGGTCAAGCATGCACCCGAGACACATACCTAGAAATGTCCTCAAAGGACAAGTCTATAGAACCCTACGCCTACATAATAATGATGAAGAGGCAGTAGTTGCTTTAAATAAGTTACAAGATGAATTTCAAACAAGAGGCTATTCTAGCTCAGAAATCACTAGAGTGATAGCAGATGCATGGAAATTGAGATCTACAAGATGTAAACAATACATGAGCTCTTATAGTGCTGATGCAAGTATACCTTATGATACAAGTATTGATAGAAATAAGTTTAGAATAGTGTTTAGATTTGCAAGTGACATCAATAAGTATATGGAAATTATTAAAAAGAATTGGCACTTATTTCATGAAATACCAGGTCTGGTTTCCACAGTTGGTGACACCCCAAACTTCAGTTTTAGAAATAATGTGTCTTTAAAGCAGCAGCTCTGTAATAGAGAACATCAGTCTTTTAGAAAAAATCTTTCAAACAGACAGGGCACCTTCCCGTGCAGGAATTGTGCTGCTTGTCAGCATGTCTACACTAAAAATGAGTACATCCATCCTGTGAAATGTTTTAAACTTTATACGAAGAATTACTATGATTGTAAAAGTGTCGATGTTTATTTTTGTTTTTGCCAAGCACGCCATGCCTATTATGTTGGCAAAACAAATAGGAGTTTTAAAGAAAGAATGTTAGAACATATAAGGGACATACGGAACCAGAAGCAATCAAATGCTCTAGCTAATCATGTCCTGAATACAGACAGTAGTCATTGTTTTAAATTTTTAATCTTACAACAAATAGTAAGGACAAACAGAGGTGGTGATGTAGAAAACCACACTGAAGAATTAGAACAACAATGGATCACTAAATTACAAGCAGATAGATATCCTGGTTTGAATGGCTGCACCTCATTAGTTCCTTAAGGCAAGGCGCCTTAAACACTAAATATGAGTTTTTTATATATTTTTTATTGTTCTATTATGGTTATAGGTGCACAAAATGTGTGTGTATATGTACATATATATATATATTTTAATAACCATCAGGGGTGGTATTCCCCCTTTTTTAAATATTATTGTGTGTAAATACACACCTTTCTATATATTTTATGCATTTTTCTTATGGATATCGATATATGTTCTTATGTTAGTGGAGTAATATCTCTTTAAATTGTGATGTCATACTAATTGTCCTAGTATTTAACCAAGCATCAGTTGTAGTGATGTGGTCTGATGAAGCAACATTAAGTTGTGAAAGCGCTTACCGTTTGTCTTCTGCAATAAAGTACAGTGACTGATTTCCAGTGTGTAACTTTGGTGCCTTAATTTACTTTTGCAGCAGTCACAATTGCCAGGACAAACCTCTATACTGTACATGAAATACGCAGCTGTTTTAATTGCTTTTGCATGTATTATGTTTCCTGCTGCCTACTCCTGAACTGTTTAGGCGCAAAGACCCTACAATTAAAGAGTCCTATGTTTTTTTCCTTATTAACGAACCTTAAAGGTTCTTTTTTCCCTTCCAGTTACAAGATTAGGGGGCCAATAGTACCTAAGAGGAACGGAAGCGTTACTCTTCTTTTGCATGCCCAAATAGAAATTGGCGCCAATTTCTAAGACGCTTCTGCAAGTGGGCTGTTGTCCATAATTCCCTCTGTGATGGTTATTTCTATGGAAACCCTCTGGCAATTTGTAGATTTTAACTATACAAGGCATTTTTTAACTTGTAATCTGTTTGAAAAGCTCATACACTGTACTATTGACAAAATTATTTAAGTGTGATCTACAGCTAAGATATTATGTACTGTGATTTCTTGTTTTACCAAATGTAAAGTTGTCTTCTGTGTCTTTGAGAATTGAACTGTGCATGCATTGGCTGTGTGTATTCCTAAGCTTATTGTTGACCTGGATATTCCCAGTTCCCTTCCTACTTTTATAGAAGGTGAATTAGGAACTACATTCTTGTTTGAGCTCTGTATGCTATAGTTCTTCATTTGATTTCTTTGCCATTGCAAACCAATTTTTTTTCACTTGTCCGTAAGCTTATCCTCTCTCTTTCTTTCTTTGTATATAACCCCTCCTTTTGGCTCCTTTTCTTCTTCCTTTCTCTCTCATCCTCATATCTACTTTACTGTATTGCTGATAATCTCTCACCATGTCACTTTTACTATCTCTCTATTGTCTAGTACTTCATGGTCTTTTCCCATAATTTCCCCTTTTTCCTCCCACTCTCATACCTACAATGTGCTAACTCAGTGTTCTCTTTTTCCTCTCTTTTAGTAAAGTGATCCGGGTGCACCCTCCCTGCCATAAACCTAAAGGATATTTCCTCTTACTAAATCTGAACACACCCCTGAAGTTGTTTGCTTGCAAGGCTTTTTAAAGAGTAAACTCCAAAAGAAGCATTGTTTCATGTATGTTGCAATTTACCTACTTTATCATCAGTACCTGTACTGACTATACTTATTTGGTAACCCTTCTATGAGAGATCTAGCAGCCAAACGCAGACCCCCCTACCCACTGCCTCTACCTAGTCTTTTTTTTACCATACCTCCTTACTTTGGAATTAAGACCCCTGCTTTTACCTCTCCCAGTTGCCTTCTTTTTCGCTGACCACTAGATGGCAGCATTCTACCATAGCTTTTAAATATCTAGCCTAGAAGTCCTAATCCTTTTTGTAGTGACTATTGCTGTCCTAATCCCCTTGCTAAAAGATTTAAATTTGAATATCACCTTCATAATCTTTTTGCTAAATTTTTGTATTGTCAACAGTTTGCTTTATCTTTATTCTCCCCGTTATTTCAACAGTTTAAAGACAAAATGCTAAAGATAGCTGATACTTTTTTCTGTTGTACTTGCCTCCCAGCTCTACCCACTCAGTTCGCCCTGCAGGCTCACTCCGCTCCCCTACCCTACCCCCAAATCTCACCCACCCCTACTGCAGCTAACCTTATACTTCATTAAACCACACCCCCTTCAGTCATTATCCACTAACCTAGCTAACCTCATTACATACTTATCAAGCCACTCCCTCCTTTCCTCTTTATCTTTTCTAATCCTTTAACATAGTCCCACCCCTAATCCCTTATACTCATCCCTTACTACACAGACCCTCCCCATTACTGCCCCACTGTTCTCACTTCATTCTCCCTGAATTCACACTTGGTGCATACCAACTCTCCCTGTATCTCCTACCACACTCCACTCACTATATCCATCTCTAACTTTAAAACACGCTCCAAAATGCTCCTCTTATCTGCAATACTTTGCCATCTGCTTCTGTCCTATAAGCTCACTTGCTATGAATCCCGACATCTAACTGAAATTCCTGCCCCCTTAAAACAAACTACCCCTCTCACCCTTTATACTTCAAAATCCCATTGTAACATTACATCCTCATCAGCCTACATTCAACCTCAATTTCATAGAACAATCCATTTTAGATATTTGCATACCAAAATAACTATCCCTATTCTAGATAAACTACTGAAACTGTCTGTTATACCACAACAGTACCTACTATTACATGGCGACATTCATCCTATCCCAGGCCCAAATTCTCATATCCCTTATTCCCAATCCCCCCATCTAGACACCTCCTGCACCCCCTCTCTTAGCAAAATCTCTCTCCATATAGCCCACCTAAACATCCGTAGTTTAAATAATAAACTTAGCCACCTACATGCCCTGTTAGACTTACACTCCTTTGATATCCTATACCTAACTGAAACCTGGCTCAAACCAACCACCAAGGACAATGATATTATTCCCCCCAGGCTATAACATAATTAGATTAGACCACCCTAACAAAAAAGGAGGTGGGGTTGCAATATTATATAAATATGAGCTGCAACTCTATGCCCTAGATATTACTCATCCTTTACCTAGCAGTGCCGAAATAATAATGGCCAAACTTCTAATTAATGCTAATAAATCAATTTATATTATCTGCTCCTACATCCCCCCAGGTAATAACATTAATACTACTGAAAAACATCCTATGTTGGCTCTCCTCAAATTTCCCCCAAGAAAAAACGTACTCTTTGGCAATCTCAACATTGACTGGAAAAGTTGCACTGCCAATAATCCTACTACCCTCATTAACCTTCATGGCTTTTATCAAACCATCACCCACCCTACAAGAACTCACAAACCTAGCAATAAACAAACCACTTTAGATTGGATACTAGTTAACAGTTTTATAAAACAGGCATACTTCCCGATGATATCAGTGACCACTCTCTTACCTTTATAACAAAGCTAAAAACCTCAATACCCAATCAAGTAAACTTCAGAACCACCTGAAATACAAAAAATCTAAACCCAGTTAACTTTCAAGCTGAGCTTAAAGCTTGCAATTGGACCTCCTTAAAACACTTGCCTCTAGAGGAAGCTGTCTCATACTTTAACAGTAAATTTTTACAAATACTAGACCACCATGCCCCTTCTCGATTGATCTGAATTAAGAACAAACCAGCTCCCTGGCTCACAAAAGAGACTAGGCAAAAAATGCAACTTAGAAATAAAATCTGGATTAAATGGAGACATACAAAAAGGCAAACTGATCACTTAAACTTTTGTCAACTGAGAAATGCCACTACGAAAGCCATATTCCTTGACAAAAAAATATTACCTACAATTTCAACAAACCCAATATCGAAACTCACAAAAATTCTAGTCAGGAATAAATAAATTACTTCATCCTGGCCACTCTAAAACTCCCACCCCTCTAATTTGACTCAACATTCTTCTAACGAAAATGCTGACACTTTCAACAATTTTTTCTCTGAAACTGTCCAATCTCTAGCCAATTCTTTACCAGTAGTGTCCATATCTAACTCACCTGTGCTGAGTAGTTCATTACCCCTATTTCAACTACAACCCATTCCCACATCTCAAATACACAACCTACTGCTGAAACTCAAACCTTGTGCCCCATCAGCTGATCTCCTTCCAGCTGAATATTTGAAATTAGCAGCTGGAGTACTTGCCTTCCCCATGTCTGTTTTAATTAACAGAACCATTACAGAATGTTTCATCCCTAACATCTGGAAAGTTTCACATATTATCCCTCTCCACAAGGGAGGTAACTCAAGTGAACTTTCAAACTTCCGCCCAATAGCCCTACTCTCACCGATAGCAAAAATTATGGAGAGATGTATTCATCGCCAACTTCTTACTCATCTCCTCCAAAATCACCTTCTAATAGACTGCCAACATGGTTTTAGACCACATCATAGCACCACCACAGCTCTCCTGTCCTTTACAGACTGTATAAATAAAATCAAATAACAATCTCCTATCCTCTGCCATGTTTATTGACCTCTCCTAAGCATTTGACATGGTGAATCACGAACTATTGATAGATGCACTTAAATCTCTCTCATTAGATACACTAACAGTCAAATGGTTTCAATATTTCTTAAAAAACAGACAGCAAGCAGTCCTCTGGGACAATGAACTGTCCTCTCTGCTCCCTATTACTCTCGAGTCCCACAAGGATCAATTTTGGGACTGCCCCTCCTTACTATATTCATTAACAATCTGTCAGCCACCCTTTCTCAAACCACCTGTATACAATATGCTGATGGCTCATCCTTAATCTGTGCCGCCTCCTCGCCCTCCCAACTTCAAGCCACAACCCAAAAAATATTTACCTTAGTAGAAAACTGGTTCCAGCAATGCTGTCTCCTCCTTAAACCTAAAAGAAATTAATTACTGTTGTTCACTCCCATTCAGAAATCCCCTACCATAAACTTCACAGTCATCTCTAAAAATGGTACATTAATAGCTCCTGACACAACCACCAAACTTTTAGGGGTAACAATTGTTCACAATCTTAATTTTGACACTCATATCAATCTAACTATCAAATCGGTTAATAGAAAACTGGGCTCCCTGTACAAAATTAAATCCTTTCTTACCTTCAGCCAAATCCCTTTCTTACTCCTTCAGCCAGGACTACTATTGGCCAAACACACCTAATCTCTACCTTCCTTTATGCCTCACCAATCTATACAAACCTCTCCAAAAGCAATATAAATAAGTTGGCAACATCTTATAGCAACATAGCCAGATTGGTCACTGATGCTCCATTTCATACCCACCACTGCAAAATCTCAAACTTCTCGGATGGTTAGAACTGCATAGTCGGTTTCTTTTTCAGCAACTTATAGTCATTCACAAGATCCTGCATCATCCCTCAAATACTCCCATACTCAGAAACCTTATTAGCCTCTATCAAAATCTTTTAACCTTACGATCTGCTAACAGAGTACTTGTCTCTACCCTAAAACCCAATAACAAATCTGGGGACTGCCTATTTACTAAGTCGATTGGTATCCCGTGGAACAAACTTCCAAGAGAACTAACATCCCTGACATCCACTCCTCTTTTCAAACAACTTAAAACCTTCCTAAAATCACAATGGCTATGTCCATGCTCAAATCCTAACTGACCCTGTCTCCCTTTTGCTTCTCATTTTTAAGTCTATTGGTACTGGATTCCTCTTGTTTTGATTATTTCTCTTTTTTAGATTCCTCTTGTTTTGATTATTTCTCTTTTTTTAACTATTCCTAAAGAAGGTTTGTTTAGCTATGTAATAACTCTCTGTGTTATGTTATTCTCTATGACTGTACTGTATATTGATTATGTTTAAAGTTTAAGTTCCGTCTTAGTAGTCAAAAATCCTTTTTAACTATGTTTTCAAAATTCCATTACTGTATTTGGAGCTTTTCTCCCTGGGCCTCCGCTGAAAATGGACATATATCCAGTCGGACTTTTCCCGTCAACAAGTGTAAAATAAAATAAAATAAAAACCTATCAACACTCCTATATGCTCCCCCAATCCTAACCAACCTCCATAAAACTGACCGTGCCAAACTTGAAGTTTGTTATAATAACATCTCCAAATTTGCCACCAAAACATCTTACAAGTCACGTCATTGTTCATCTCTCAAACAGCTCCATTGGCTTGAACTCCCCAACTCCTTCACTTTAATCAACTAACACTAGCTCATAAAATTCACCACCACCCTAAAAATACCCCAGCCCTCAAAGATATCATTCAACCCTACTCTGCTTCCAGCTCCTGCCACTCTAAAAATAAACTTCTCCAAGTCACTAAAGCAAAGAACTCAGCAGGTGAATCCCTTTTCTCCACTTACACTTCCCAGATTTGTAACAGCCTACCAAACTCACTAGTGTCTATCCCCTCAACAGTACAGTTTAAAAAGCTCCTAAAAAACCACCTTGCAAAGACCTGGCTCTGTTCCTGAAGCTCCCTGGGATAGGACACTCCCCTGTCCCACTCTGCTCATCACCCTTCCTCCTATTCCCCCTGCCTAATTATATAGAACTACTTTGTTAAGCAATTATGCTGACTCCACTAAACTCCTTGTAAACTGTCATGATCATCACTACATCCGCTGTGTGGAAACTTAGCTATCGCCTCTGTTTTTTTTTTTCTGAAACCTTAAATGTAACTATAAATACTCTGAATGTATTGTATTTAGAATGTTGTTATGTTACCTACTGCTTGTATTATGTTGTATTTTATTATTACTTTTTGTTACTATGCTAATTTATAGTTGGAGCTTTTCTTCCCGGGCCTCCACTGAAATTATGTCCAGCTGGAATTTCCCGGTAAACAAATGTAAAATAAATAAATAATAAATAAGATGTTGCAGGTATTGGTAAAAAAAGATGTCCTAGCCTCGTGTTGCAGGGAACTTTTAATTGCTTTTGCATGTATTATGTTTCCTGCTGCCTACTCCTGAACTGTTTAGGCGCAAAGACCCTACAATTAAAGAGTCCTATGTTTTTTTCCTTATTAACGAACCTTAAAGGTTCTTTTTTCCCTTCCAGTTACAAGATTAGGGGGCCAATAGTACCTAAGAGGAACGGAAGCGTTACTCTTCTTTTGCATGCCCAAATAGAAATTGGCGCCAATTTCTAAGACGCTTCTGCAAGTGGGCTGTTGTCCATAATTCCCTCTGTGATGGTTATTTCTATGGAAACCCTCTGGCGATTTGTAGATTTTAACTATACAAGGCATTTTTTAACTTGTAATCTGTTTGAAAAGCTCATACACTGTACTATTGACAAAATTATTTAAGTGTGATCTACAGCTAAGATATTATGTACTGTGATTTCTTGTTTTACCAAATGTAAAGTTGTCTTCTGTGTCTTTGCGAAATTGAACTGTGCATGCATTGGCTGTGTGTATTCCTAAGCTTATTGTTGACCTGGATATTCCCAGTTCCCTTCCTACTTTTATAGAAGGTGAATTAGGAACTACATTCTTGTTTGAGCTCTGTATGCTATAGTTCTTCATTTGATTTCTTTGCCATTGCAAACCAATTTTTTTTTTCACTTGTCCGCCAAGCTTATCCTCTCTCTTTCTTTCTTTGTATATAACCCCTCCTTTTGGCTCCTTTTCTTCTTCCTTTCTCTCTCATCCTCATATCTACTTTACTGTATTGCTGATAATCTCTCACCATGTCACTTTTACTATCTCTCTATTGTCTAGTACTTCATGGTCTTTTCCCATAATTTCCCCTTTTTCCTCCCACTCTCATACCTACAATGTGCTAACTCAGTGTTCTCTTTTTCCTCTCTTTTAGTAAAGTGATCCGGGTGCACCCTGCCTGCCATAAACCTAAAGGATATTTCCTCTTACTAAATCTGAACACACCCCTGAAGTTGTTTGCTTGCAAGGCTTTTTAAAGAGTAAACTCCAAAAGAAGCATTGTTTCATGTATGTTGCAATTTACCTACTTTATCATCAGTACCTGTACTGACTATACTTATTTGGTAACCCTTCTATGAGAGATCTAGCAGCCAAACGCAGACCCCCCTACCCACTGCCTCTACCTAGTCTTTTTTTTACCATACCTCCTTACTTTGGAATTAAGACCCCTGCTTTTACCTCTCCCAGTTGCCTTCTTTTCCGCTGACCACTAGATGGCAGCATTCTGCCATAGCTTTTAAATATCTAGCCTAGAAGTCCTAATCCTTTTTGTAGTGACTATTGCTGTCCTAATCCCCTTGCTAAAAGATTTAAATTTGAATATCACCTTCATAATCTTTTTGCTAAATTTTTGTATTGTTAACAGTTTGCTTTATCTTTATTCTCCCCGTTATTTCAACAGTTTAAAGACAAAACGCTAAAGATAGCTGATACTTTTTTCTGTTGTACTTGCCTCCCAGCTCTACCCACTCAGTTCGCCCTGCAGGCTCACTCCGCTCCCCTACCCTACCCCCAAATCTCACCCACACCTACTGCAGCTAACCTTATACTTCATTAAACCACACCCCCTTCAGTCATTATCCACTAACCTAGCTAACCTCATTACATACTTATCAAGCCACTCCCTCCTTTCCTCTTTATCTTTTTCTAATCCTTTAACATAGTCCCACCCCTAATCCCTTATACTCATCCCTTACTACACAGACCCTCCCCATTACTGCCCCACTGTTCTCACTTCATTCTCCCTGCATTCACACTTGGTGCATACCAACTCTCCCTGTATCTCCTACCACACTCCACTCACTATATCCATCTCTAACTTTAAAACACGCTCCAACATGCTCCTCTTATCTGCAATACTTTGCCATCTGCTTCTGTCCTATAAGCTCACTTGCTATGAATCCCGACATCTAACTGAAATTCCTGCCCCCTTAAAACAAACTACCCCTCTCACCCTTTATACTTCAAAATCCCATTGTAACATTACATCCTCATCAGCCTACATTCAACCTCAATTTCATAGAACAATCCATTTTAGATATTTGCATACCAAAATAACTATCCCTATTCTAGATAAACTACTGAAACTGTCTCTTATACCACAACAGTACCTACTATTACATGGCGGCATTCATCCTATCCCAGGCCCAAATTCTCATATCCCTTATTCCCAATCCCCCCATCTAGACACCTCCTGCACCCCCTCTCTTAGCAAAATCTCTCTCCATATAGCCCACCTAAACATCCATAGTTTAAATAATAAACTTAGCCACCTACATGCCCTGTTAGACTTACACTCCTTTGATATCCTATACCTAACTGAAACCTGGCTCAAACCAACCACCAAGGACAATGATATTATTCCCCCCAGGCTATAACATAATTAGATTAGACCACCCTAACAAAAAAGGAGGTGGGGTTGCAATATTATATAAATATGAGCTGCAACTCTATGCCCTAGATATTACTCATCCTTTACCTAGCAATGCCGAAATAATAATGGCCAAACTTCTAATTAATGCTAATAAATCAATTTATATTATCAGCTCCTACATCCCCCCAGGTAATAACATTAATACTACTGAAAAACATCCTATGTTGGCTCTCCTCAAATTTCCCCCAAGAAAAACCGTACTCTTTGGCAATCTCAACATTGACTGGAAAAGTTGCACTGCCAATAATCCTACTACCCTCATTAACCTTCATGGCTTTTATCAAACCATCACCCACCCTACAAGAACTCACAAACCTAGCAATAAACAAACCACTTTAGATTGGATACTAGTTAACAGTTTTATAAAACAGGCATACTTCCCGATGATATCAGTGACCACTCTCTTACCTTTATAACAAAGCTAAAAACCTCAATACCCAATCAAGTAAACTTCAGAACCACCTGAAATACAAAAAAATCTAAACCCAGTTAACTTTCAAGCTGAGCTTAAAGCTTGCAGTTGGACCTCCTTAAAACACTTGCCTCTAGAGGAAGCTGTCTCATACTTTAACAGTAAATTTTTACAAATACTAGACCACCATGCCCCTTCTCGATTGATCTGAATTAAGAACAAACCAGCTCCCTGGCTCACAAAAGAGACTAGGCAAAAAATGCAACTTAGAAATAAAATCTGGATTAAATGGAGACATACAAAAAGGCAAACTGATCACTTAAACTTTTGTCAACTGAGAAATGCCACTACGAAAGCCATATTCCTTGACAAAAAAATATTACCTACAATTTCAACAAACCCAATATCGAAACTCACAAAAATTCTAGTCAGGAATAAATAAATTACTTCATCCTGGCCACTCTAAAACTCCCACCCCTCTAATTTGACTCAACATTCTTCTAACGAAAATGCTGACACTTTCAACAATTTTTTCTCTGAAACTGTCCAATCTCTAGCCAATTCTTTACCAGTAATGTCCATATCTAACTCACCTGTGTTGAGTAGTTCATTACCCCTATTTCAACTACAACCCATTCCCACATCTCACATACACAACCTACTGCTGAAACTCAAACCTTGTGCCCTATCAGCTGATCTCCTTCCAGCTGAATATTTGAAATTAGCAGCTGGAGTACTTGCCTTCCCCATGTCTGTTTTAATTAACAGAACCATTACAGAATGTTTCATCCCTAACATCTGGAAAGTTTCACATATTATCCCTCTCCACAAGGGAGGTAACTCAAGTGAACTTTCAAACTTCCGCCCAATAGCCCTACTCTCACCGATAGCAAAAATTATGGAGAGATGTATTCATCGCCAACTTCTTACTCATCTCCTCCAAAATCACCTTCTAATAGACTGCCAACATGGTTTTAGACCACATCATAGCACCACCACAGCTCTCCTGTCCTTTACAGACTGTATAAATAAAAATCGAAATAACAATCTCCTATCCTCTGCCATGTTTATTGACCTCTCCTAAGCATTTGACATGGTGAATCACGAACTATTGATAGATGCACTTAAATCTCTCTCATTAGATACACTAACAGTCAAATGGTTTCAATATTACATAAAAAACAGACAGCAAGCAGTCCTCTGGGACAATGAACTGTCCTCTCTGCTCCCTATTACTCTCGAGTCCCACAAGGATCAATTTTGGGACTGCTCCTCCTTACTATATTCATTAACAATCTGTCAGCCACCCTTTCTCAAACCACCTGTATACAATATGCTGATGGCTCATCCTTAATCTGTGCCGCCTCCTCGCCCTCCCAACTTCAAGCCACAACCCAAAAAATATTTACCTTAGTAGAAAACTGGTTCCAGCAATGCTGTCTCCTCCTTAAACCTAAAAGAAATTAATTACTGTTGTTCACTCCCATTCAGAAATCCCCTACCATAAACTTCACAGTCATCTCTAAAAATGGTACATTAATAGCTCCTGACACAACCACCAAACTTTTAGGGGTAACAATTGTTCACAATCTTAATTTTGACACTCATATCAATCTAACTATCAAATCGGTTAATAGAAAACTGGGCTCCCTGTACAAAATTAAATCCTTTCTTACACCTTCAGCCAAATCCCTTTCTTACTCCTTCAGCCAGGACTACTATTGGCCAAACACACCTAATCTCTACCTTCCTTTATGCCTCACCAATCTATACAAACCTCTCCAAAAGCAATATAAATAAGTTGGCAACATCTTATAGCAACATAGCCAGATTGGTCACTGATGCTCCATTTCATACCCACCACTGCAAAAATCTCAAACTTCTCGGATGGTTAGAACTGCATAGTCGGTTTCTTTTTCAGCAACTTATAGTCATTCACAAGATCCTGCATCATCCCTCAAATACTCCCATACTCAGAAACCTTATTAGCCTCTATCAAAATCTTTTAACCTTACGATCTGCTAACAGAGTACTTGTCTCTACCCTAAAACCCAATAACAAATCTGGGGACTGCCTATTTACTAAGTCGATTGGTATCCCGTGGAACAAACTTCCAAGAGAACTAACATCCCTGACATCCACTCCTCTTTTCAAACAACTTAAAACCTTCCTAAAATCACAATGGCTATGTCCATGCTCAAATCCTAACTGACCCTGTCTCCCTTTTGCTTCTCATTTTTAAGTCTATTGGTACTGGATTCCTCTTGTTTTGATTATTTCTCTTTTTTAGATTCCTCTTGTTTTGATTATTTCTCTTTTTTTAACTATTCCTAAAGAAGTTTTGTTTAGCTATGTAATAACTCTCTGTGTTATGTTATTCTCTATGACTGTACTGTATATTGATTATGTTTAAAGTTTAAGTTCCGTCTTAGTAGTCAAAAATCCTTTTTAACTATGTTTTCAAAATTCCATTACTGTATTTGGAGCTTTTCTCCCTGGGCCTCCGCTGAAAATGGACATATATCCAGTCGGACTTTTCCCGTCAACAAATGTAAAATAAAATAAAATAAAAACCTATCAACACTCCTATATGCTTCCCCAATCCTAACCAACCTCCGCAAAACTGACCGTGCCAAACTTGAAGTTTGTTATAATAACATCTCCAAATTTGCCACCAAAACATCTTACAAGTCACGTCATTGTTCATCTCTCAAACAGCTCCATTGGCTTGAACTCCCCAACTCCTTCACTTTAATCAACTAACACTAGCTCATAAAATTCACCACCACCCTAAAAATACCCCAGCCCTCAAAGATATCATTCAACCCTACTCTGCTTCCAGCTCCTGCCACTCTAAAAATAAACTTCTCCAAGTCACTAAAGCAAAGAACTCAGCAGGTGAATCCCTTTTCTCCACTTACACTTCCCAGATTTGTAACAGCCTACCAAACTCACTAGTGTCTATCCCCTCAACAGTACAGTTTAAAAAGCTCCTAAAAAACCACCTTGCAAAGACCTGGCTCTGTTCCTGAAGCTCCCTGGGATAGGACACTCCCCTGTCCCACTCTGCTCATCACCCTTCCTCCTATTCCCCCTGCCTAATTATATAGAACTACTTTGTTAAGCAATTATGCTGACTCCACTAAACTCCTTGTAAACTGTCATGATCATCACTACATCCGCTGTGTGGAAACTTAGCTATTGCCTCTGTTTTTTTTTTCTGAAACCTTAAATGTAACTATAAATACTCTGAATGTATTGTATTTAGAATGTTGTTATGTTACCTACTGCTTGTATTATGTTGTATTTTATTATTACTTTTTGTTACTATGCTAATTTATAGTTGGAGCTTTTCTTCCCGGGCCTCCACTGAAATTATGTCCAGCTGGAATTTCCCGGTAAACAAATGTAAAATAAATAAATAATAAATAAGATGTTGCAGGTATTGGTAAAAAAAAATGTCCTAGCCTCGTGTTGCAGGGGAACAAAGCCCTGACTGTACCTGAGATGACCCTGTTTGACTAGCAGCACAAGTGCTGTAGGAGGATGGGGTAAGTGACTAGCGCCATCTTTTCCATCCTGGGAGAAGGGAAGAAGCTTGGTTTGCTGCATTGGTGACACCTACAGGAATGCAGGTATACCACTGCAGCATGAAGAACCCTTGCGTGCCCACAATGCAAGCAGCGTGCCATTTGTTTGGGAGGTTGCACATGTGCAAAACCCCACATGTACCTCCCAAGGCACCTATAGCAGAGTTTGCAGGCTGATAAATGGCTGAGGATAGAATCTTGCAGACTGGCTTGCTCCCTTACACTCGACTGTCGCCTCCAGTGAGGAATGGATGGGCCAGAGGTCTCCTGTCCCAATGAAAGAGCAAATTGATTAATTTGGTGGAAGAAGGGGAGCCATTAAGTTAATCCTGTGGATCAAGGGTAAAAAAGTTGAGGGACGTATACCGTCTTTGAGCCATGTTTTTCTGATTCCTAGTATATCAGGATTATGTTCACTGACTGGCACCTCAGTTCAGTCGGTTTTATTTCTTATATTTTGGGTATTTAATTGTGCTACTTATAGTCTCGTTTTTCCTGATTTACTGCTGTGTTATAAAGAAATGATGGGGTGTTATTTATTTGATTGAAGGCATGGCCAGAATTGGAGTTTTTGTCCCAGGCTGAACAAAGTTTAAGGATGGATAAGTACAAAAGGAATGAGAGTTTTCTGTTCTATTTTCTCAAAGGCAAGACTGTATTTTGAAGGAGTTTTAGTCAGATTATTAGATGCTGCTGTACTGTAGGAGGTTCACATTAAGTAATGTCAGGGAGTAGTCCAGAGAGGTGAATTCTTATTGCATTGGTATTATGGTATATGAATGTGGTGATTAATTAAAAACATTTTTTGTTGTTTTATAGCAGTGGTCAGAAATCAAAAAACAGGAGGATACAAATATAGTATGGAGTGAGGAGTTGAGATATGTCATTAATGGGTTGTTGAGAAACTGAGAATCATTTTCGTGAGGTGAGTGCATTGTGTGTTTAGGTAATGAAATGGAAGTGTGAAGGAAGTAGTTTCTTTTAGGAATGGGTGGTATTGCAGTGGTTTTGTTATGTGTTAGTCTTAGGCTGTCACTCAGTATACTGTGATAAGCTTTTAAATTGGAGGGTTGTGGTTGGTATAGGGGGACAAAGTTAGCAGTGCATAAATGTGGAGTGGGTCTGGGTTGCTGGAGGAGAGTGAAACATGTTACACCTCTGGTTCAGCATGAGGCAGTTAGTTTGTACGTGCAAGTATGTGATGCAAACCAAGGTACTTTAACTATGAATGTACAGAAATTTCTTTCAGAGTTGCAAATGAAGCCATCTACTATTGAACTTTGTTGGTGTGGGACACATAGTAGCAACAGTGGTACTGGTATCTAGCATGCATTCTGACCTGTCCACTGATGGACCTTTCAAAGTCTATGAGAGATGCACATTTTCCCTGGAATGTATTTTTGCACTATTCATAAATAGGGTGATGCAGGAATTGGCTGACACCAGAAGTGAAATTATGGCTGCTATGTGGTGTTTGGTTACTTCAGTAATTGACCTGCATAGAAAAAAACAGACGTTGCAGTAGCTTTGTAAACAGATGCTCAGTGAACCTATTTCTGACCATAATCCTGATAGCCTACCATACACTTTACATTGTGAAGCTGGCAGAATGTAAGCTGTAGAACTTCTAAAGCTTTGGTATTTCCAGCTTCACAATGAAACATACAGTGGGCTGACAAGGACTGTGGTTAGAAATAAACAAATCACAATGCCTTATGGTTTTCTTGACATACAGAAGCAAAAATTGGTGAAAATAAATGTTGTTTTCTGAGTCTGAGAAAAAGCACACACACACACACACACACACACACACACACACACACACACACCTACCTCCCAGGGACAGCTGGCAGAATTGTGCAATTCCCCACAGGTGTCTTTCTGACAATGCAGATCTGCCAGGAAGCAACACACCGTATGAAATGTCATTCTTGGCAGTTATACATCTCCTCACTTAACAGGACATAAACAACTAAGAGCCACAAGAAGATCTTGAAAGAAATTAAACTTTTCTTAGAAAATAAAGAAGTTAAGCAATGCTGGTTCAAATTAAATATGCATGGCTAAATAGAGTTGCACAATGAATAGAAATATAATTGCTCAGGCAGAACACTTAAAGGGACATTCCCAGAGTTGAATTTTTCAGTCCAAATTTAGATAGCAGGGGCAAACACTTTGTTCCTGTTAGCAACACCTACTGTGTTGAGTCATTATTGATCCCCTCCCACCTCCTATCAGCTAAACATCCTGTTTCGGTTGTGTTTATATTCCCACCTGGAAACACAAACTTGTTCCAGTGTGCTTCTCCACGTCTCCTTCACTCTGTTTGGTACAAGTTTTCACTTTAAACTGCATTG